>NW_012112030.1:7051005-7057934 GCF_000951035.1 Colobus angolensis palliatus
GCCTCCTTGTTGGGCTTGTCCTTGTTGCCTTCCTTGAGGTGAGGGACCTTGAGCTTCGTTGCCTCCTTGTTGGGCTTGTCCTTGTTGCCTTCCTGCAGGTGAGGGACCTTGAGCTTCATTGCCTCCTTGTTGGGGTGGTCCTTGTGCATTTCCTGGAGGAGATTGGGGACCTTGGGTCTTCTTCCCTCCTTGTTGGGGTTGTCCTTGTTGGGGTTGTCCTTGTTGATGTTCTGGAGTAGAAAGAGAGAAGAGGAAGACAGAGTAAAAGCCCACACAAGACTCACTGTGTTGCAGTAAATTTTGATCAGCTAGGGTAACAAGCTGAGGGGGAAATGCACAACAATGGGACGAAGACACTAATTTCTTTGCATTTTCGGTGAAGACATAGAACTCTGGAATAGAACACTGGAGAAGAACAAAGCAGTTGGGAGTCTCTCAGTATAAAGAGGAGTCAGAATGAGGATGTTGCCCATTTGTCTGTCATCTCCCAGCAGGCACTCCTGGTTGGGGAATGAGACAACCCACTCCTACTGACATCTAAGCCAAGCATCTCTGCCATTCAGTTTTGTGGCTCACGGTCCACAGAATCAGGGTTGCAGGAAGATTGCCTGTATTATTAGGGGCACTAATATAAATCAATTCCTGAAAGGTCAATGTTGATAAGAAGACACTAGAGAACTGATCCATTCATCAGCAGAAAAAGACAGTGAAAAGAGATTGAGAATAAATTGGAATTTACCTGATATTAGGGAGGGAGATTCTTCCTGGCTGAGATCTAGAAGAGAAGCACAGGATGATGGGAAAAGTTAAATCTCAGATCTTTCAAGACTCACAAGTGTTCTACAGGGAAAAGGGTCTTTCACCATCTCCTAAGTTAACTCATCAGCCAAGGTCTGTGAAGCTGCTGAAAGGGGAGGAAAGTGTAAGGGGAGGCAGGGTTCTTATGACAGATCAACAGCCATGAACTCAACACAGAAGAGCCCATTTTCCCTCCCTAGCATCCTCAAGACTTACAACTAATTTAGTTTACACATGCCAGGTACTTCAATGTGATATTTTGGAATTCTTATGCCCTCCATATCCTGTTAACATATTGCTTTTGTACGCATGCTTTCTCAATTGGCATAAACAGAAGTAATCATTTCAATCTTACCCATAAAACTCCCAGCACATTGAAATACCTCATGTAGGGGAGAGATAAATGACAATGATTGGCTCTGATATTTCTGTATCTCTAGTTAGACAGAGACAAGTGTTCCATCCAATTCTCTGTCTCTTCAGAATCTCTGATGTGTATTTATCTCCATCATCGATGCTGATTCACTGCACAGCAAGGACACCATCATCCCTCTGTACTTACTGAGTATAGGTTGTTCACAACTGGACTTGCCTGAATCTGCCTTGCATTTTCCACTGCATCCTTCACAGCACAATCATATCTCTCTATAAATGCAAATCTTACCTTCTCATTTCCCTGGAACAAATTCTTTATTGGATTTCATTGTACGTTAAATAAATTAGAAACCCTTAGTGTGGAATGAGGGTGCAATCAGTCTCCTGATCCCAGGCATGAAAACTCTGCAGCCCCATCCAGGTTTTCATTCTCTTCTCTTCCCCCTAATTACCATTATCACCCCCTAAGCCCTACGCAGAGTCACTGCATCTTCTTCCCCTTCTGTTTTACCTTCATTTAAGTTCTGAGCTGAGCTCAGGGCCAGCAGGGCCACTGACAGCAGAATCAACAGCATCTTGCAGGAGGCTCTGGAGTTGCTCCCAACACTGTGCTGGGAGGAACAGGGCAGCTCCCTTTATAAAGAGAAGCAAAACAATGGCAGCTTTCAGCTCCACACTGGGGGGCCTCATCACCTCAGAGACTGGGTTCTGCTTTGCTCACTTAGTTTACACATGCCAGGTCAGGTGTATCCCTTATTCCTCTTTGGGACTCTAGCCCAGAGTGATGGGTTGGGTCGGATATATTGTTAGTGTCTTATTTTTAAAAGGTACAACTGTGACTTGAACAATGGTTGTGAAGGAGCTGTGTCCAAGCCATCAGCACTGTGTCATAATTGAACTTTAGATATCATTAGAGTTTCAATCTTTTAGGTAAAACTATTTTCCGCTTTCCACTGTGATACTTATTTCTGTTTGTATGTGTGTGAGCAACGATGCTACAGCCAGCAGTGAAGATGGTCAATATCTCTGGATCTTTTTATGCCCTATTTCCATCTCTTGTGATGTGTGCGGACAGATATTTTTGTATTTAGCTAAATTGTTGGTGCGATAGAGATGGTTTCTGCTCTCTGTGAGATATGAGAAGACAGCACACTCCTGGGCACACATAGATGACAGAAAGCTGCCCCACAGCCTGCTCAGGCTACAGCTATTGTTCAGGCTTCTGTGGATCTCACTCAGTTCAGGCAAGGCTTAGTGCTGTACAACACAGGAAGGCTAAAATCTTGTATTTTAAACTATTATTAGAGGTTATTAAAGCAAAATGGACACAGAAACCACCAGGAAATTTCTAGACCTGAGAAAACTGAATACATAGTTCTGTGAGGGAGCCATGCGATCTCATGTCACTAAAACATCCTTCATGTTCTTCCCTTTCTCTGAAATATTCTCTAAAATGCACTCTCTGCTTCATTCCTTTTGGGTATTGTATCAAACTCCTACCACTGATAATTAAGTGGCCCCAAATCTACATTCAAATAAGATAATCAGATACCACCATCAAAGCCTCAATTGCATTGTGTTGGTTTTCTCAGATTGTTCTTCCACAAAGAGTATTTTTTCTACAATATTCTGATATTCATTCCTCCGTAAATTCTTTCTAGTACTTTTTTATTCCTATTTTGTTTTCTGAGTCAAGACCATTATGTGTATTTTTATTATATATCTAATTTCTTCCCATGAATTTGGTGAGATTTCCTTTATTTAATCTTCTGTGTAATAGGATATAGTACTCCTCAACGCCTTTTTTCCTTCTTCTCTGTGTAATTTCACAATAAATGTTGTGTTTCCAAAAAGCCCTATCGGAGTCCTGCATTGCTAACACTTCTTTTAGCTGCTGATTCTTCCATCTGGTAAATCCCTGCTCATCAATTCATGGAATATACACGTTAGTCAGTATCAGCAGCTGCCGTTTTCCACTTAGACCTTCTGTGTGTCTTCTTGTGTAATAGTTCACATTTTGTGCACAGCTGGTGTTAATTTGAGGACAGCTTTGTTGGAGGTATGATGGGGATAGAAAGTGTGAGCAACAGTAAATCCTAAAGACAGACCTCTTGACCATTCTGGATGAGTGGATCCTGGGCTTTCCATATGAGAATCTGGTTGGCCCTTCTCAACAGTTGTGGGTAATAGCACAGGGAGACTTCCTAATACAAAAGGCTTTGCTATGGATAACTTTGCCCTTGCAAGGGAACCAGGCAGATTGGTATTTTCCCTGGCATAATTGTAGATGTAGACATACTGGAAAGGGGAATACATTACTAATTGGCAATTGTTTCTGACTTCATGGAAAGTGGACTGGTTCTAGCTGAGCTTCATGAGTTTTCTCTTAGGCAGAGAGTAGTTGCTTGGTCCCAGCAGATCCCACTGTATTATGGAGATTTGTGTCTCTGGTCTCACCAGACATTGTTTTCCATAGGAACCAGAGATGAGCAATCCTGCCTAGGTGGCTTAAATTAGACCATCAGGTAACAAAGGAATGTCAGAGACAAGAAGCAGCAAAGAGGCCAGGCTGACATTGCCTGATTATGTCACCAACTGAGGTTGCCTCAAGCCTGAGGCAAGACTCACTTGTCCTTGGCAGGAGAGTACAGGAAGAGAACAGAAATGCCCCTAAAGGTGACTCATTTCAGGCCCTTTCCCTGACCTTCTCCAATGTCAGCAATGAGTAAAGTTTATCAGGAAACCATGAATACCAGCTATGCACTCAACAGACAAAACAAAAAGGGAAGTGATGGAAATGCAGAAAGGGACACTGTCTGTGAGTGAGGGTGGGTGAAAGACAGAAGCAGGACTGCTGTAGGAGCTTGGGCACCTAGAGGTGAGTGGCAGCCTTCAGCACTCCACTTGCCTTCTAATATCTATGTTCATATTCTGAGGTCCTGAAGAAACAGTCGTCAACATATGAAATTTTAGGAAACACAATTCAGCTCTCATAACAGCTCCCATCCTGTTCTAAGTCAAGTGTTCAGTGGTTCAAAAATCCTCACTCCCTTCAGGCACTGCCCTTTAGCAAATCGAGTTGACTCCACTTTCGACGCTCATCCCAAATAGAACCACTTGCACAATCTTTACTACAAGGTCATAGTTCAGGCCATGGTGCTGTCTCCTGAAGGACTTTAATATCCTTAGCTGCTCTTGGTAACATTCCTACACCAGCACATCACATCCCATATCTCTTCCCCTCACATCAGTCAGGGTGATCATTGAAAAGTAGGAATTAGATCATAACATTTTTGTAAACATGTTTGTTTGATACCATAATCACATATAAACATATTCTAATATTCTGCTTTACCCCTTGCATTTATATAAAGACACTCAGGAATTAATTACTTTTTTTTCTAATTACAAAACTCTGTCAATGTATGTACTGCCTTAATCCATGCTACATGCATTTTTCTTGGGTGGCATATTAGCATTGACAAATTTTGTGTATGCCCTTTTAAATTGCCAACAGAGGTCAACAAAGAACTGAAGGAGACAGTGTCACTTAGGGTGAGGTCAAAGCAAGAAGCAACACTGCAACAAGAGCTTAGGCACTTGTCCATGAGTCAAGGACCGCAGCAACCCACTTGCCATTTAAAATAATGTAAACTTACCATGGGCCAAGCAGGACTCTTGATTTCTACCTCCTAAAAGCTGCTCCCCCTGAATTTCTTCATTATACCTCTCCAAACAAAATATCACATACTAATACTCTTAACCAACAGAAATTACTTTTCAACACTTCTGGATGCTCAAGTTCCACAAGGAAGGTGTGAGCATGTTCAGTTCTTCTGGGCCCTGTCTGTTCGGCATCTAGATATCTGCCTTCTTGCTGGGTCCTCTCATGTGACTGTGTCTGTGCCTATGTACTTCCTGTGTCTCTCTGTGTGCAAATTTCCAGTTTTTATAAGGAATTTCCACTTCTTCTAAGGGTTCTCATTTTTTTGGATTTACTTCCACTGAAACTCCCTCATTTTGGCTTAATCGCCTCTTCTTAGGGCTGTTTTCCAAACACAGTCATATTCTAAGGAACAAGAGGTTGGCTGTAGATTTTTTTATAACTATGCCTATTGTAATTTGCTAAATATTTATTTTATACAGATTATTACTTTGGAACTTTGAGTTGTGTGAAGACAACACAAACCTGGCAATTCATGGCTGACTGAAAGTTGGCCTTCATGCTGGTCAGATCCACACAGATTGTCCAGTATTCTTTGGATCTGGCTCTAGTCAGAAAAGTCTTGGTGTTGTAGGATACAGGTGTCTTAATATATTCTATTATTAGTAATCATGGAGAGGTTATAACAAAGTTGGCCACAAAAACTACCAGAGGTTTCTAGAAATGAGCAGAATGAACACAAGTTCTTGAATGATCCATCCTATTTCATGTCTTTAAGAATTTTTCCTTGCTCTGCCCCTTTATTAGAATGTTTGATCAGATTCACTTTCAGCTTTACATCTTACAGGATTATATCTATATATATACACATACAGGCCATTTGATCATTTGGATGAGAGGATCCTGTGTTGTACACATTAGAATCTACTCCTGCTCTTCCAGGTGGGTTTGAAATACAAGAAATTTCAATCAGTTTGTGAAACAATGTAATTACAATATGAAAGAATATAAAGAATTTAGGATCCTGGGAATTTAACCATATAAATGCAGTCTTTTCACATTATTAACTGAACAAAAGAGCATACACATTAAAGATATTTTAATCTTAGAATAAAAAAGAAGTCCAAAGATACTGCATCAGTACTGTAAATTGGATGCCCAGTGATATTCTTTTTTTTCTTTTCTTTTTACTTTTTTCTTGTCTTTTTACTTTTTTTCTTGTCATTTTGCTTCCATAGGTTGGAGAACAGATGGTGTTTGGTAACATGAATAAGTTCCTTAGTGGTGATTTGTGAGATTTTGGTGCACCCACCCCCTGGGGGGTATACACTGCACCCACTTTGTAGTCTTTTTTCATCACCCCCTTCTCGGCATCTCCCTCTGAGTTCCCAAAGTCCATTGTGTCATTCTTATGCCTTTGCATCCTCATAGATTAGCTTCCGTTTATGACTGAGAATATATGATGTTTGGCTTTGCATTCCTAAGTTACATCACTTAGAATGATAACATCAACTTCTGAGACACTTTGGAGACAGCCAAAATTTTAGCAGATAAATGCCCAGAAAAACTTCAGCAGAGGGTCCTTGTCCATCACAACAATGCTCCTACTCATTCCTCTCATGAAACAAGGGAAATTTTACCAGACATTTGATGGAAAAGCACTAGGGATCCAATCTCATCCATTTTTCTGCTAAAGATTTGGCTAACTCTCTCCAAACTTCAGACTCTCTCATAAGTGTTGTTACCATTCTTTGACCCTCCAGAAAGTTAACAACCAAAATACCTTGAACATCCAAAAACACTGTTGGCGTGATATTTGCTTTTGTTGCATTTACTAAGACTAGACCACTGCCACTTCCTGGGTTCATTTGGTTTTTTGTGTCTCTTTGTCCTTCAGTTCTGCTCTGATCCAAATCAATAGAATATACATTCTTCTCAGCACCACATCGCACTTATTGCAAACTTGACCACATAGTTGGAAGTAAAGAACTCCTCAGCGACACAAACAAATGGAAGAACATACCATGCTCATGGATAGGAAGAATCAATATCGTGAAAATGGCCATACTGCCCAAGGTTATTTATAGATTCA
>NW_012112030.1:7059359-7062933 GCF_000951035.1 Colobus angolensis palliatus
TGCACGTTATGCACATGTACCCTAGAACTTAAAGTATAATAAAAAAAAAAAAAAGAACTCCTCAGCAAATGTAAAAGAACAGAAATCATAACAAACTGTCTCTCAGAGTACAGTGCAATGAAATTAGTACTCAGGATTAAGAAACTCACTCAAAACCACACAATTACATGGAAACTGAACAACCTACTCCTGAATGACTACTCGGTACATAAGGATATGAAGGCAGAAATAAAGGTGTTCCTTGAAACCAATGAGAATAAATATACAAAGTACCAGAATCTCTGGGACACATTTAAAACACTGTGTAGAGGGAAATTTATAGCACTAAATGCCCACAAGAGAAAGCAGGAAAGATCTAAAATCGACACCCCCACATCACAATTAAAAGAACTACAGAAGCAAGAGCAAACACATTCAAAAGCTAGCAGAAGGCAAGAAATAACTAAGATCATCACCCCCTTCTCAGCATTTCCCTCTGAGTTCCCAAAGTCCATTGTGTCATTCTTATGCCGTTGCATCCTCATAGATTAGCTCCCATTTATGACTGAGAACATACGATGTTTGGCTTTCCATTCCTAAGTTACATCACTTAGAATGATAATGTCAACTGCTGAGACACTTTGGAGACAGCCAAAATTTTAGCAGATAAATGCCCAGAAAAGCTCTTTGGTTTAATTAGATTCCATTTGTCAATTTTAGCTTGTGTTGCAGTTGCTTTTGGTGTTTGAGTCATGAAGTCTTTGCCCATGCCTATGTGCTGAATGGTATTGCCTTGGTTTTCTTCTATGGTTTTCCGGTTTTCGGTCTTACATGTATGTCTTTAACCTTCTTGAGTTAATTCTTGTATAAGATGTAAGGAAGGGATCCGGTTTCAGTTTTCTGAGGTTTGCTGAAGATCAGATAGTTGCATATGTGACATGTCATTTCTGAGGACTCTGTTCTGTTCCATTGGTCTATGCATATGTTTTGGAACCAGTATCATGCTATTTTGGTTACTGTAGCCTTGTAGCATAGTTTGAAGTCAGGTGCCGTGATATCCACTACCTTGTTATTTTTGCGTAAGATTGTCTCAGCTATATGCGCTCTTTTTTGGTTCCATATGAAACTTAAAGTAGTTTTTTCTAATTCTGTGAAGAAAGTCAATGGTAGCTTGATGGGAATAGCATTGAATCTATCAATTACTTTGGGCAGTATGGTCATTTTTACGATATTGATTCTTCTTATTCATGAACACGGTATTTTTTTGTGTCATGCTCTTATATTTAAGAAACACACACTGGGGCTTTTGGAGGGTGGAGAGAGGGAGGAAGAGGATCAAGAAAAATAACTAATGGTACTAGGCTTAATACCTGGGTGATGAAATAATCTGTACAACAAACCCCTGTGATACAAGTTTACCTACGTAACAAATGTGCACTTGTACCCCTGAACTTAAAAGTTAAAATAATTATTCTTAACATAGAAAAGAAAAATCTAAACTCCACCAAAAAACTCTTAGAACTAAAAAGCAGATTCAGTAGCATTGAAGGATAAATTATCAATATGCAAAAATCAGTAGCATTTCTACATAACAACAATGAAATAGCAGGAAAGAAAAATCAAGTATTCAATTCCCTTTACAGCTTTAAAAATTAATAACTCAGTAATAAATTTAACCTGGCAGAATAATATATATCAGTATTTATCAGCTATATGATGGAAAAGATCAGTCAATCATGTTGACCTTTTGATTCTTCATCTGAAGAGTAAACATAATGCAAGGAATTATCAAAGGGCTATTATAAGGACAAAAGGGTGAATAATGTAAAACAGGTATTACTATTGTAGGTACGATGGAATGGTTATTACATCTTTACCTATGTACCATATCTGTATGGAAATTTATTGTATGATTCTGAAGCAAATCGATCAATGACTAAAACTAGGTCGTTAAAAGGTGTTTGGAGATAATTCAATATCCAATAATTTTACAAACTAATTTTAGATCTCTGTCTCACAGCATGGGCTTCCTCACAACATGTGGACAGGTTCCTGAGAGAACAAGTTAGAATTACATGGCATTTTTATGATCTAGACTCAAAAGTTACTAAGCATCATTTCTTACATTCTCTATTAGTCAAAGTACTTACAATGGTCCACGGAGGTTCAAGTGGGAGGAATCAGATGTCACCAATGGCAGGGAGGATATCAAGGTCCCATTGTCATCAGAAAGTATGAGGTGAGAGACAATCTTTTGGATATTTATGGAAGGTATGATCTGCCACACATTCCAAATTCCAACACGTGAAAAATGTAAACACATGAATCTAAAACTCAACAACTGTGGTAAGAAACGTTTGCTAGAATTTATTATTGATGTCCTTAAGCAGAAGAAAAGACCCTGTTCTGAGAGGAAACCTATGTGTTCAATTAAAGAGAAGTGACTCCATCATTAACCACTTAAAAACAATCCCTCTTTTAAAGATATCTGCTTACCTCTTTCTCATACAACTTTATAAAAATATGAAAAAGATTTCTGTTGCTTTCTATCACATATAAAGAAGTTGTGATTATATTTTTCTGTGAACATTGAAATGAATAATTAAGCATTGCAAAACACCCTCCAGACATTGCTAAAACAGTAGTAAGATCAGGCTAAAGACACCTGACTTTAGGCTAGTGAGCATTACCTCCTTGAACAACCCCAACCACTGACAAAGTAACACCAGCTCTGGGACCAGGACACTGGAGATGTCTCAGGCAGAAACCTGATAGCTATCCACATGATATACAAATTTATATTTTCATCTAAAACTGTCAGACCAATCTCCACCCTGACTTTCTGAAATTTTCAATTTATTCTGACAAATAAATAAAAATTTAGGTCCCCTAATACAGCATCCAATATAGCCAATGTTTCCCAAGACACCAAGGAGCAACCAGATGTTTGATTTTGAGTATTCCAAAAATAGAAGAAATGGGAAAGGGCAAGGAAAAAATTTTAAACATAATATTAAGAAAAATTTGTCAGGGCTAGCAAGAGACTGGAACACCTAAACACAGGACCTCAAACATATCCAAATTGACACAACCCCAAAAGGACTTCTCCAAGGCACATAAGAGTCAAAATGTCAATAGTCAAAAACAAAGGGAAAATTCTAAAAACAGTAAGATGAAAGCATCAAGAAATGTACTAGGGAAGCCTCATCAGATTACAAGTGATAGTCACAGGCCAGGAGAAAATGAAATTATATATTCAAAGTGTTCAAAGAAAAACATTCTTCCTGTCACAAATACTATCTCCAGCAAAGGATACGTTCAAAATGAAATAACAATAAAGTTGTTATTTTAACTTTATGGAAATAAAAGCTGAGCGTATGCATCACCACTAGACCCGCTCTACAAAAACTCCTTAAGGTAATTCTATACCTGGAAGCAAACGGACGATATAAACCATCATGAAAACACGAGAAACAAAAAGAAGTTCAGGAGGGTGGAGCAAGATGGCTGAACAGGAACAGCTCCAGTCTCCAGCTCCCAGCGCCAGCCACACTGAAGACGGGTGATTTCTGCTTTTTTTTTTTTTTTTTTTTTT
>NW_012112030.1:7064509-7065549 GCF_000951035.1 Colobus angolensis palliatus
AGGCAGGCCAACATTCAAATTCAGGAAATACAGAGAACGCCACAAAGATATTCCATGAGAAGAGCAACTCCAAGACACATAATTGTCAGATTCACAAATGTAGAAATGAAGGAAATCTACTTCTGAGTGGGTTGCCAGAAAGTGACGGGGGAAATGGAAGCAAGTTGGAAAACACTCTTCAGGATATCATCCAGGAGAGCTTCCCCAACCTAGTAAGGCAGGCCAACATTCAAATTCAGGAAATACAGAAAATGCCACAAAGATACTCCTCGAGAAGAGCAACTCCAAGGCACGTAATTGTCAGATTCACCAAAGTGGAAATGAAGGAAAAACTGTTAAGGGCAGCCAGAGAGAAAGGTCAGGTTACCCACAAAGGGAAGCCCATCAGACTAACAGCAGATCTCTCACAAGAAACTCTACAAGCCAGAAGAGAGTGGAGGCCAATATTCAACATTTTAAAGTAAAGAATTTTCAACCCAGAATTTCATATCCAGTCAAACTAAGTTTCATAAGAGAAGGAGAAATAAAATCCTTTACAGATAAGCAAATGCTTAGAGATTTTGTCACCACCAGGCCTGCCCTACAAGAGACCCTGAAGGAAGCACTAAACATGGAAAGGAACAACCGGTACCAGACATTGCAAAAACATGCCAAAATGTAAAGACCATCGATGCTAGGAAGAAACTGCATCAACTAATGAGCAAAATAACCAGCTAATATCATAATGGCAGGATCAAGTTCACACATAACAATATTAACCCTAAATATAAATGGACTAAATGGTCCAATTAAAAGACACAGACTGGCAAAGTGGATAAAGAGTCAAGACCCATCAGTTTGCTGTATTCAGGAGCCCCATATCACATGCAGAGACACAATAGGCTCAAAATAAAGGGATGGTGGAAGATCTACCAAGCAAATGGAAAACAAAAAAAGCAGGAATTACAATCCTAGTCTCTGATAAAACAGACTTTAAACCATCAAAGATCAAAAGAGACAAAGAAGGACATTACATAATGGTAAAGGGATCAATTCAACAG
>NW_012112030.1:7066269-7094755 GCF_000951035.1 Colobus angolensis palliatus
CTGATGTAAATGACGAGTTGATGGGTGCTGACGAGTTGATGGGTGCAGCACACCAACATGGCACAAGTATACATATGTAACAAACCTGCACATTGTGCACATGTACCCTAGAACTTAAAGTATAATAATAATAATAATAATAATGAAGTGTAACATGATGGCAATTATGACTTGCTTTATCCACTGTTGGGAATAATGTTGGGAATAAGTATCTTCATTTTCCGTATAACCATAGTTACATAAGGACATTTGATTTATGACTGCCATATCATTAGTTGATCTGTGTCTGATTTGCTTTAATCATTAGTGCTTTTCATGACCACATATTCCCAGAGATGCTTTTGTTTTTGTGTTTCCAGACCCACAAAACTAGCTCTCTTTTCCTCAGTTTTGAACTTTCACTTACATGTTCTTATTTTGCCATTTCCTCAAAATTTTAGTTTTGAGCAATCTAAGAGAGATTGCACAGGAAAAATATTGTAGAATAGTTGTAAGAAGCACTGTTTCTTGAAAGTGATATTTTTAAATCCATTGACTTGTTTTTACAAGTCGGCCGTCAACATATTGTGGGATGCTTCCCAAGCTTCAGTATATATGAGGTTCAAATTCAGCAAATCTGGGATGGAACCCAGGAATTTGGATTTGTAACAAGCATCCAGATGGCAGCAGGCTGGCTGTTGTACCACACAGGAGTAAGCATGTAATTGATTGTTGTATCTTTTATTTCACACGGTGTGACACTGTGCTGGGTATTTAGTATGAAATGAATCAATAGTCAAAGGTGGTACTAGAAAGGGGGCCATATGAGGTACTCATTCATTCATCTGGTGATTCAATAGTTTAGCCTGGAAAAAGACACATTGTTATACTACATGCGTCCGAATAGCACAGCATCTAATGAGGGGTTTGGAAAAGTGAAAGCATCATTTTGAGACAATATGTAGATGTCAGTAAAGTGAAAATTGATAGGAGTTAAAGAAGTGACGAACTTCTACTACTGAAACATCCTCATTGTGCAACACTGAAAGAACTACCCAGTTTCTTCTAAGTCTCTGTTTCTTGATTCATATAAAGGAGATGCTAATAATAAAAATACAAAAATAAAAAACAAACAAAGTAAAAGAAGTTCAAAGAAGCCAAACTAAAACTGTAATATAGTTCTCTCAGAACTCTCAAACAATTTTCCTTATTCCGTGAGGTAAATGACCAGGAGCATTGCTGTGGTGAAGGACTCTGATGAAGCTCTCCCAAGAATTTTTCTACTAATGCTTCACCTACCTTTCTCAAGACATGCTTATTATAAGCAGTTACTGTCATTCTTTGACCCTTCAAAATGTCAGCAGGCAAAACATCGAGAGACTTAAAAATAAACTTTGGCCCTGACTTTTGCCCTTTGGCCATCCAATCTTGCTTTAACTGGACCACTTACACCTCTCTGTAGCCATTGCTTTGATTGTGTTTTGGTTTCAGATTGTACAGATAAAGCCATGTTTCAATTCCTGTTACAATTTTTGGACAAAGCTTCAGGAACCTGATACCATTTGTTGAATTTTGAGGAAACTTCAGTTCTTATTTGTAGCTGATCTTGGTGCAAGAGTTTGGACATCCATTGGGTGGAAATGTTTCCTCATCTTTCATTATCCAGTTAGAATCATGTAAGCTGAACCAATGGAGAATGTGCAGTGTTGGCTATTGTTTGTACTGTTAATCACCAATCCTCTTCTATTATGGCATCAACAAGATGAATTTTTTCCTTGCAAGTTAATATGAGTGGTCAGCTGCTATAGGCTTTATGTTTGAAATCATCTCATCCTTGCTTAAAATGAGTTATCTATCTGTGAGCTTCTGATTTTCTTCACTGCTATCCTCTTACACTTTTTGTAAAGCATCAATTATTACACCATTCTTCTACCCAGGCTTCACCACAAATTGGGTGTTTGTAGTCACTATAGTTTGATCCGAGTACATGATGCTCTTATAGAGGCTTTTTCAAAATACTCTCTTAGACTTCTTGATTCTTCCAGGTAAATCCTGTTCACACATGTCATAACAATACAGTCTGAGTTCATTTTGGTTCAGAAAATGTTGGAATCCGTGTATAGCTGTTTAAATATAATAGCCATTTTTCATCATCTTTTTAAGACCCAATGTATTACAGAAAGATTTCCTAATACAATAAAGTTTGCTATGGATACTTTTGTGATTTCCAGGTGACTAGGCAGATTCTCGGTTTTTCTCTTTTTTCCCTGGAATAAGTAGGGATGATTTTGGACGGAAGGATGTAGTGACTCTTGCCAAATATTCTCTGTATATGTGGAAAATGAAAGAGTTGTAACTGTGCTTCATGTGCATTAATGAAGCAGAGAGTTGTTGCTGGGGCATACTATGTATTTTTGTCATTGGGATAATCTGTATCTGGCTTCACCAGACACTATTTTGCAATGGATACAAGATGTGGAGTCCAACCTACATAGCTTATGGTAGTCCTTTAAGTAGGAAAGGAAGGTCACAGAGAAGGAACAGAGGGAAATGCAGGGCAGATGTGCCTCACTCTCCCTGTCTGGTGAATACAGGAAGACAGCAGGAGATGCTTTTAAATACCCATCAGCTCAGTCCTTTTCCTGACCTTTTCCAGGGCTTGCAGTGGATGAAAGAGATGAATGTATCAGAAGAGAGTAAATACCAGCTATAAACTCATGAGAACCAATGAGAATGGAGTTTGTCAAATATTTGAAAGGCAGAGATAGGGTGCTTAAAGCTAGAACCATAATCTGGCAACAGCTCAGGCACCTGTAGATGAGTCAAAGCCCTCAGTAATTCACTTGCCTTCTAAAATGCCTGCAAACTTAATATGTCTTAAGGAGCGCTCTTGATTTCAACATCTTAAAACCTCTGTCCCCCAAAATATTTTGTTGTGCTTACCTAAGCAATTACCACAGAGTAGTGCCTTAAATAACAGAAATTCACTTTTTCAGTTTCATTGTGATCATGGTGTCAACAGGTTCAGTGTTTCTGAGGCCTGTTTCCTCAGCCTCTAGACATCTGCCTTCTTACTGTGTCCTCAGAAAGGGGTTGCCTTGGTGCATGTGGATATTTGGTGTCTCTCTGTGCATGCAAATGTTCTCTTCTTATAAGGACATCTATCAGATGGGACTGTGTGCCCCCGTAACAATCTCATTTTAAGTGAATCCACACATTTCAGTTCTGGCCTCCAAATATGTTCATTTCGTGAGAAACTGGGAGTGAAGGCTTTCAACATAGGAATAAGGGAAAACAGAATTCAGCCCATAACACTACCCAATGTCTTCTCAGTCCACAACTGCAATTTCATTTTGTTGTTCAGATATATTGGAATCATGTCTGCCTTTCTCTCACCGAAGCCTGTGCCATGAGCAAATCCAGTGGGCTCACCTCTAAATACATGGCAATATAGACATTTGCATATTCTCTACTACAGGGCTGTGGCTCATGCCATGATTCTCTCTCTAGGAGGATGTTAATAGACTTCAGCAAGTCTTGGTAACATTCTTGTTACATCGCATACCAGCTCTCCCGACAATAGCCAGAGTGACCTTTTACAGATGAAAATTACACCATATCACATTTGTGCATCACATCCACTACAGTTTTTTATTACACTGGTAATCAGATTTGAATTTCATATGTCAGCCCCTTCATACTCACATGACTTTCTCTTTATTGAAAAATGGGAAATTCTTTGAATTGGACAGAAAGCAGAATCTTCCTCAACTTCATCTTGAATTAGCTTGACTGTAACACAAGAGGGTTGTGTCCCAGGAGAGATGAAAATTAACAGAGTGGACAGACTTGTGATGTGATCGAGTAAATTCATTAAGTCCCTGTGGTCTGGGAGGGATTCATATGAATTCGTGCAATCCTGGTTACATAATTATGATGCTGGTTCATATATTTTGATATTATGTTTTCTCTTAGAAACCATATTTCCCAATTTTAGGGTATTCATAGTCCATGAACATATTGTAGCCATGGCTGATTATAGTAAAAATATTTCTTAAGCATTTACTATATGCCATTTAATCTTCAGAACCAGCTTATTAAGTAAGAATACTGTTTACTGTCATCTCAGGTTTATAGGTGAGCTGAGTGAGGCACATGCCAAAGTTGTTAAAAAAGTAATAAGTGGTATAGATGGCTGTCAGTTATCAGAGCCTATGTTCCTGCTTACTGTACTCCACCTCTTTCTTGCTATTTATTTTTATATTTATTTACTTCCAAGAAAGTCAGAAGAAACCAGGTACACAAAAGAAACTCAGGTACAAGTGACAGGAAATGGGTAAGATAAAACTTGCCCTGAAACCTTAAAGATGAGGTAATAAACACTCTTTTCCTGAATAAATATGTTTCTTCCTAAATCCTGTACACATGTACAAAGGATTGTCCAGTCATGTCTTTCTTTTCAACTTTACACAAAATATACTCCTTAGAATGTGAACATCTTTGGGACACTCACGTTTTCCTCCCACAGACAGGATACGTAACCTTACTCTTCTCAACTATTTGTTGCAGTAGTGTGTGTGAAGATAGTCATCCAGGATTTGATAAAGTACCGCTTACTCTAATTCAGTTGGTTCTCTTTACAGAGAAGCATCCCATTCATCCTCTGGTGCCACAGAGTAGAAACAGTGAATTTATTGTTTTTTCAAATTCTTCCCCTGCCCCAGCAGGCCTGGAGAGCAGTTAGCTCAGCCTGTGCCTGCTCCTATAATTTCTATGTTTTATTTGTGGCTGAACTTTTAAAATACTAACTAATGAGGATAAAAGGAATAAACAATGTCTTTGATTTTGGTATTTGTGTGGGGCCCACTCTCAACTGCAGGGCCCAGCATGGGAGACCTTCTTGAAATACACAGTGCCCAACACAATAAATGAAAAAGGCCTACGTCAACTTATATCTAATTAAATCTTATGGATAAGAAAGATCTTAAAGATGCCACTTTGGAAAAGCAATCATAGAAATGTTCAACATCACTAATCATCAGAGTAATCTGAATGAAAACCACAATGAGATATCATCTTACCTCAGTCAGAAAGACTGTGAATAAAAGGGTGAAAAATAACAGCTGTTGGCAAGGATATGGAGAAGGAACTCTTACACACCCTTGGTGGGAAAGTAAATTTTTAATTGATTTTTGTTGTTGTTGTTGAGTAGTTTGAGTTCCTTGTATACTCTGCATATTAGTTCCCTGTAGGATGCATAATTTACAAATATTTTCCCTCTGCAGGTTGTCTGTTGACACTGTTGATTTATTTTGTTTGTAGAATATTTTAGATAAATTGTCATTTGTCCAGTTTGAAAGATATAGAAAATCAGAAACTAAATGGATAAACAGAGGTCAGAAGACAGTCCAACCCTGTTGTTTTGCTGTTGTTTCATTTTGTTTTGGTTTTTAGATGTATGTTTACTAATTAGAACTCAGATGGGGTTGTGTGTTAGTCCATTCCTACTGCTCTAACAAGACTGTAGATTGGATCATGATTAAAGAATAGAAATATCTTTCCCAATGTTCTGTAGGCCAGGAAGTCCAAAATTAAGGCATCAACAGATTCAGTGTTTGGTGAGGGCTTCTCTTTGCTTCCAAGATGGTTCCTTGCTGCCGTGGTGGAAGAGGGGTTTTAAAACTCCATGTAAAAATAACAATCAAACTAGAATCCTATATCTACTCAGGTAATCATTTAAGTGTGAAGGTCACACCTGAAAACCACAGGCAACAAATACCAAATTGGACAAGTAGCACTTAATTTATCTAAAATATTCTACAAACAAAATAAATCAACATTGTCAACAGACAACCTGCAGAAGGAAAATATTTGTAAACTATGCATCCTACAGAGAACTAATATGCAGAGTATACAAGGAACTCAAACTACTCAACAACCACAAAAATCAATTAAAAATAGACAGAGGTATGAATAGATATGTTTCAAAAGAAGCCATACAAATGGACAACAGTAAATGAAAACATGTGCAACATCACTAAAGTCAGAGTAATGTGAATGAAAACCACAATGAGATACCATCTTACCTCAGTCAGAATGACTGAATAAAGGGGTGAAAAATAACAGCTGTTTGCAAGGATATGGAGAAATAACTCTTACATACCCTTGCTAGGAATGTAAATTAGTACAGCTTCTATGGAAAACAGTATGATTTCTCAAAGAACTAAAGCTAGAACTACATTTCCATTGAGCAATCCTACTACTGGGTATCTCCTCAAAGGAAAAGTAGTCAGTGTATCAAATATATACCTTTATCTGTATATTTACTGTAGCAACATTCACAGTAACAAAGATAATGAATCTACGATGTATCCATCAATGAATGATTGGATTAAAATGCAATTATATATATACAATACCATACTACTCAGTCAGAAAGAGAGAATGAAATCACACATATTGTGACAATATGCATGGAAATGGAAGTCATTTTCTTAAGCAAAACAGGCTACATATAGAAAATCAAATATAATATGTTCTCACTGGTAAGTGGTTGCTAAGAATGTGTTTGCATGGATATAGAGAGTGAAATGATAGATAATGAATACTTGGGAGTATGGGAGGCAGAGGGATTGTATAGTGAGCTATTCATAAATACAGTGTTTGTTATTTGAGCTATGAGTACCCTAATGCCTTCACTTAAGCACTACATCATCAGTGTAACAAAATCAAACTTGCATTTGTGCAAAAATATTTATTTTCATTAACAGAAAATCTAAGCATACTGCTTCCCTACCCCACCATAAAAAGAAAACAATGACCAGTGTGGCCATAGCAGAATGAATTAGGTGTAGAGCATCCCCCAATTCCACAGAGAGTTAGAGGGCAATACATAGCCCTTTAGCATAGGTAAAAATTAACAGCCTGGTGCAGTGGCTCACATCTGTAATCCCAGCACTTTGGGAGTATGAGGCAGGTGGTTCACAAGGTCAGGAGTTCAAGACAAGGTTGGCCAACTTAGTGAAACCCCGACTCTACTAAAAATACAAAAAATTAGCTGGGTGTGGTGGCACACACTTGTACTCCTAGCTATTCGGGAGGTTGAGGCAGTAGAATCTCTTGAACCTAGGAGGCAGAGGTTGCAGTGAGCTGAGAGCTTGCCCCTGCAATCCAGCCTGGGAAACAGAGCAAGTCTCAGTCTCAAACAAACAAACAAACAAAAAATCCGATTCTTACAGAGTAAAAGTGGTAGCAATCAACTGGAAAACACAGAAAAGTAATATAATTTTTAAACAGCCAAGGTGGTAATTGACTGTTTGGAAATAAATAGAACTATTTGGTGTAAACTGCAGATGAGGCTTGCTTAGATGGGTTGATAGAGATGAAAGTGATGAAACAGACTGCAGTAGGAAATTATTTTGAAGCTTGAACTTCACAATGATAACATAGCTTATTTGACTAGATGTAATGTGATGAAAGGAAAAAAGTCAAGAAAAAAATCCCAGTTTGCTTAATTAATTAGATGAATTCTTTATCAAAACAAAAAAGAGTTGGAAGAGGAAGAACTTTGTACCTGTAGGAGGGAAGAGGCAGAGGTAGGAGAAACCCTGGGAGAGAGGGGGAGGTTCCTGGAAAGATTGACAGAGTGTTCCCAAAAGAAGGGTAGGATCAATGGTGTTAAACTTCTGAGGAGAAGCAAGACATGCAGGACTGAGAATTGATTCCTGAAATGTGTGGAATGTAGGCTGTAGATGACCTTCACAAACTGGAACTAGAAAGAACAGAAGCTTCTATAAGATTGCATAAGAAAACATTGGAAGTGGGGAGATGGGGAAATAATCACATACATAAGTTTCAAGAACTTTTGCAATAAAATGGGAGACAAATAATATGGTAGGAAAGAAGCACTAAGAGTCTTAGGAAGACTTCTATAGAAATGGGTGACGTTTCAGCAGACTTTGGCTGATTGAAATAACAGATGTAAGAATCAGGAAGCAAGAGGGTCACATGCAGAAGCAAAATCCTTGATGGGGCAATGTGGCTCAGAATCAAGAGGATATTAAGAGGTGGGGGTAGGAAGACTTTCCCTATGATAATAGGAGAGAAGCCAGAGACCTGGGCTTCAACTGAAGATGGGTTGCTCAACTTAGTGGTGGTTATGGTGAGATCATTCTGTTCTGATTTTTCTGACTTCTTAGTGAATTATCTGAGGCTGTCAGTGGGCAAAGAGGCAGTTTCTAACATTGAACCTTCCTTGCTTGAGAAGCAGACATGCCAGTCCCAGCAAGGTTTTTGGTATGGATGTTATCTCATTAGCATCCATACTCTAAGGGAGTTGTTATGATTATTCTCTTTTTAGATGAGGAAATTGAAGCCCTGAGAGTCTAAGTAGCCTTTTTTTTTTCTTCTTTTTTTTTTAATTTACTTATTTATTATACTTTAAGTTCTAGGGTACATGTGCTTAACGTGCAGGTTTGTTACATATGTATACTTGTGCCATGTTGGTGTGCTGCACCCATCAACTCGTCAGTACCCATCAATTCGTCATTTACATCAGGTCTGTTTTATCAGAGACTAGGATTGCAACCCCTGCTTTTTTTAGTGCTATAAATTTCCCGCTACACACTGCTTTAAATGTGTCCCAGAGATTCTGGTATGTTGTATCTTTGTTCTCATTGGTTTCAAAGAACATCTTTATTTCTGCCCTCATTTCGTTTTGCACCCAGTAGTCATTCAGGAGCAGGTTGTTCAGTTTTCATGTAGTTGAGTGGTTTTGATTGAGTGTTTTAGTTCTGAGTTCTAGTTTGATTGCACTGTGGTCTGAGAGACAGTTTGTTACAATTTCTGTTCTTTTACATTTGCTGAGGAGTGCTTTACTTCCAATTATGTGGTCAATTTTGGAATAAGTGCAATGTGGTGCTGAGAAGAATGTATATCTAAGTAGCCTTTTAAGAGTCAAGAGATAGTAAGAAAAAGAGTTAGGTCTTAATTAAAATCTGAGAGTGTCCAAATTCTTTGCTCCTTGTAATCATGTTGACTCTTTAATGAAATCCATTCAGGTTTCACTAAAGAATGGTGAGGAACATAGGAAGGGAGAGAAGTGATCATGGTTAAAATAGGGTAAATGTGATAGAGAGGGTTGTGGGGATAAGAAGCATAGAACCATATTCATTCCCTTGAAACCGAACTCAATTTCTTAGAAATTGTAAGAATTTCTTTCAACTTCTGTGACTTTTTTGCACTTGTTGTGTTTTTTGTCCTTAAGATTACCGCAATAACAGTAAACAATCAGAAAATAATTTTAAAATTTCAATTTGTGCTATAGAGGTCAGGGAAGGGCCAGGCATGGTGGCATACACCTATAATCCCAGCAGTTTCGGAGGCTGAGGCAAGTGGATCACCTGAAGTCCGGAGATGGAGACCAGCCTGGTCAACATAGTGAAACTCCATTTCTACTAAAAAGACAAAAATTAGCCATGCATGATGGTGGGCACCTATAACCTCAGATACTTGGAAAGCTGAGGCAGGATAATAGCTTGAACCTAGGAGATGCAGTGGCAGTGGGCCGAGATCGTGCCACCGCACTCCAGCCTGGGTGAAAGAAAATTCCACCTCATGGGGGAAAAAAATAGAAGTCAGGGAAGTAGAGAAACAGTAAAACCTTTTTTCACGGCAGCTGGCTAAATTAGGATTAAGCAGGAGGGAAGCTTCCTGGAGCACCAAGGAGAAGGGTTCCTACATGTTCTTAGAATGTCCTCTTGGTCCTCAGATCCCACATTCACAAACATTGAGAAACAGACACCACAATCAGAAATTGCAAGCTGATTCTTTTATTGGTATATTGAAGTTAGAGCTATGACCACCTTCTTCCAACGTCACGGCATTTGAATCATTTGAATCACTGTCGTCTTCTTATTCATTTCCTGAAACAAATAGACAAGGAAGTTCATAGACCAGACTTGACATGGCAGGAAATGTCTAATTCCTCCCTGGAGTTACTGCAGGAGAGTACATGAGAGTCCATCCCCTCTCTCCCCATCTCTTCTACCTCCTGTGTTTCCTTCCTAAGTTTTTATGTGTTCACTATTTTGATGCCCTTCCTTTGCACAAAATGTGCTCCAAATTGTTCCTGACGTGATGAAAAGATAAGATCATTCTTGGCTTGTTATTACTTGCTGCTGAATTTGTTCAGTGATATATTTACACAGTGGTAATTGGAATATATTCTATAATAGTGAGAAGCTGAAACCACCCTCAGTGTCCAGTGACAAGGATTGGTTAAAGAAATCACAGTGCAGACACATAATGGAGTAGCATAAAGTTGTCAAAGCAAACAGATAACCACTGAAGAGATTTACTCATGTGGAAATGTCCAAAGAAATGTATTATTTAAATGACTAACATATGTACCTGCATATAAATTATGATCTTAGTTCTGGGGGAAAAGTATTCTAATTGTCTACATACACATAAATATTTCAAAGAGAAGATGCCCTAAATTAACAGTGGTAGTTTTCTGAAGGAGGGAAGGCAGGTAGGATGAGTTATGCCTTTAAATTTAGCTTCATATTTTTCCATTCCATTAGATATTTGTTGCAAGCTTAATCACGTACTTACTGAAAAGTAAGAATTTAAAACATGAGAGACCATTTAGCTGCTGAAAGTTCAGGGACCACTTGGCAGGAATACTGGACTAGAGAGGCTGGAGTGAGGCAGGAGTGAGCAAACAGTGCTCAGGTGAAAACTTTAAATGGGAGGTCTGTGAGTTTGTGGACAGAAAACACAGTGCAGAGCGAACATTGTACTACTTCCTCATTGCCAATACAATTTAAGACAGATTATTTGGAATGTTGTTTCTCAACATCAGAATTCCTTCAAGAGCTTGTTACAAATATAGGGCCTTGTTACCCATTTCCAGAATATCTGAACACAAATCTGTAGAAATGGGTTCTACGACAAAACAATGTCAATGGGCTTTTAGTTGATTCTTTGGCACAGTAAAGCTGGAGACCTGTAGCAATTAGAGCACTTGGTGAAGAATCAACTGGAATCATACCTGTCATTGAATCCCAGATTACTGGGGAGACTGTCCCTGGGGAGGTCCAGCGGGTCTGCCCCCTTGAGGAGAGGATGGTGGTCCCTGGGGGTTTCCACCAGGAGGTGGCCGAGCCTGCTGGGTATTGCCTCCTTGTTGGGGTGGTCCTTGTTGCCTTCCTGGAGGTGAGGGACCTTGAGGTCTGTTGCCTCCTTGTTGGGGTGGTCCTTGTTGCCTTCCTGGAGGTGAGGGACCTTGAGGTCTGTTGCCTCCTTGTTGGGGTGGTCCTTGTTGCCTTCCTGGAGGTGGGGGACCTTGAGGTCTGTTGCCTCCTTGTTGGTGTGGTCCTTGTGCATTTCCTGGAGGTGACTGGGGACCTTGGGGCCTGTTGCCTCCTTGTTGGGGTGGTCCTTGTGCATTTCCTGGAGGAGACTGGGGACCTTGGGGCCTGTTGCCTCCTTGCTGGGGTTGTCCTTGTTGATTTTCTTTAGGAGAAAGAGAGAAGGGAAAATAGATAGATAAAAGCCCACACAAGATTCACTGGATAGTTGCAATAAATTTTGATCAGCTAGGGTAACAAGCTGAGGGGGGAAACGCACAACAATGGGACCAAGACACTAATTTCTTTGCATTTTCAGTGAACACATAGATCTCTGGAATGGAACGCTGGGGAAGAACAAAGTTGGGGGACTCTCTATATAAAGAGGAGTCAGAATGAGGATGCTGCCCAGTTGTCTGTCACCTCCAGCAGGCACTTCTGGCCAGGGGGATGAGTCAGCCCACTCCTGTTGTCATCTAAGCCAAGCATCTCTGCCATTCAATTTGGTGGCCTGCTCATGGTCTCCAGAATCACGCTTGCATGAAGATTGCCTATTATTGGAGGCACTAACACTAATCAATTCCTGAAATGGAAGTGTTGATAAGAAGACACTGGAGAACTAATCCATTCATCAGCAGAAAAAGACAGTCAAAACAGATTGAGAATGAATTGGGATTTACCTGATATTAGGGAGGGAAATTCTTCCTGGCTGACATCTAGAAGAGAAGCACAGATGATGGGAAAAGTTACATCTCGGATCTTTCAAGACTCACAAGTGTACTACAGGGAAAAGGGTCTTCTCACTACCCCATGATCCCCTAGGTTAACTCATCAGCCACGGTCTGTGAAGCTGCTGAAAAGGGAGGAAGGTGTAAGGGGAGGCACAGTTGTTATGACACAGAGCAACAAGCATGAACTCATCACAGAAGAGCCCCTTTTTTCCCTCCCTAGCATCCTCAAGACTTAATGCTGATTTAGTTTACACATGCCAGGGACTTCAATGTGATAGTTTGGTATTCTTATGCCCTCCACCTCCTAGAAATACATTGCTTCTGTACGTATGCTTTCTCAATTGGTGTAAACAGAAATAATCATTGCAATACAATCTTACCCATACCACTCCCAGCACATTGAAATACTGCATGTAGGGGAGAGATAAACGACAATGATTGGCTCTGATATTCTGTATCTCTAGTTAGACAGAGACAAGTGTTCCATCCAGTTCTCTCTCTGCATATCTCTGATGTGTGTTTATTTCCATCATCCATGCTGATCCACCACACAGCAAGGCCACCATCATCCCTGTGTACTTACTGAGATCAGTATAGGATGCTCACAGCTGGACTTCCCTGAATCTGCCTTGCATTCTCCACTGCATCCTTCACAGCACAGTCATATCTCTCTATAAATGCAAATCTTACCTTCTCATTCCCCTGGTACAAATTCTTTATTGGATTTCATTGTACGTTAAATAAATTAGAAACCCTTAGTGTGGAATGAGGGTCCAATTGGTCTCCTGATCCCAGGCATGAAAACTCTGCAGCCCAATCTGGGTTTTCATTCTCTTCTCTTCCCCCTAATTACCATTATCACCTCCTAAGCCCCAATCAGGGTCACCGCATCTTCTCCCCCTTCTGTTTTACCTTCATTTGAATTCTGAGCTGAGCTCAGGGCCAGCAGGGCCACTGACAGCAGAATCAACAGCATCTTGCAGGAGGCTCTGGAGTTACTCCCAACTCTGTGCTGGACGAAACGGGGCAGCTCCCTTTATAAAGAGGATCAGAACAATGACAGCTTTGAGCTCCACACTGGTGAGGCCTCACCACCTTAGATACTGGGTTCTGCTTTGTTCACTGCAGGTCATGCGTATCCCTTATTTCTCTTTGATACTCTAGCCCAGAGGGATGGGTTGGGTCGGATATGTTGCTAGTGTCTTATTTCTAAAAGGTACAATTAGGACTTGAACTATGATTTTGAAGGAACTGTGTCCAAGCCACCAGTACTGTGTCATAATTGAACTTTAGATACCATGAGAGTTTTAATCTTTTACATAAGACTATTATCCGATTTCCACTGTGCTATTTATTTCTGTTTATGTGTGTGTGAGCAGCGATGCTACAGCCAGCAGTGAAGATGGTCAGTATCTCTGCATCTTTTATGGCCTATGTCCCTCTCTTGTGAGGTGATTGAGGAAAGACAAAAATTATCTAAATTTTTGATGCGATAGAGATGGCTTCTGCTATCTGTGAGATGTGTGAGGACAGCACACTCCTGGGCACACAAAGATGACAGAATGCTGCCCCGCAGCCTGCACAGGCTACAGCTATTGTTCAAACTTCTGTGGATCTCACTCAGCTTAGGCAAGGCTTGGTGCTGTACAACACAGGAAGGCCAAAATTGTGTATTTTAAAGTATTTTTAGGTGCTATTAATGCAAAATGGACACAGAAATCACCAGGAGATTTCTAGACCTGAGAAAACTGAATACAGAGTTCTATGAGGGAGCCATGTGATATCGTGTTGCTAAAACTTCCTTCATGCTCTTCCCTTTCTCTAGAATATTCTATAAAATTCACCCACTCCTGTGCCATTAGCTAAGACCATTGGAAAAGCACAGTACTAGGGTGGGAGTGACCTGATTTTCCTGGTGCCATCTCTCACAGCTTCCCTTGGCTAGGAAAGGGAATTCTATTTACAATAGCAAAGACTTGGAACCAACCCAAATGCTAGATCAATGATAGACTGGATTAAGAAAATGTGGCACATATACACTGTGGAATACTATGCAGCCATAAAAAAGAATGAGTTCCTGTCATCTGTAGGGACATGGATGAAGCTGGAAACCATCATTCTCAGCAAACTATCACAAGGACAAGAAAACCAAACACTGTATATTCTCACCATAGGTGGGAATTGAACAATGAGAGCACTTGGACACAGGAATGGGAACGTGACACACCGGGGACTGTCATGGGATGTGGGGAGGAATAGCATTAGGAGATATACCTAATGTAAATGATGAGTTAATGGGTGCAGCACACCAACACGGCACATGTATACATATGTAACAACCCTCACGTTGTGCACATGTACCCTAGAACTTAAAGTATAATAATAAAAAAAAATTACAGGTTTGCCAACCTGCAGGACTCTTCACGTCCCCCTGTCACTCACCACCATCAAATGCACTGGCTGATGACAACTTGACAATTCATAAACACAGGGGAGGGGAAGAATCGTAAAAGAATACATGTTCCACGAGTTAAATGGCACCAAAAGGAGGCAATCATACAAATTCAGAATGTGAGATATTCTTAAAGGCAACTGGCCTAGCTGCTTCAAAGTATCAGTGTTATAAAAATGCATGAAGAAATGAATGAATGAATGAATGAGGGAACTCTTCTAGATCAAAACAACCTAAAGAGACTCAACGGAATACAATGTGCAACCCTTGATTAACGTCTAGTTTGGAAACAAGAAAGCCAGAAAGAAGTATTTGGAAGAATTGGGGGATGTGAATGTGGATTAACTATTAGATGATACTGTGGAATCACTGAATTTGAGTTTCTGATGCAGGAGGTGATAATGGTATTGTTGATGTATAAGAGAGTGTCCTTGTTCTTCAGAGCTGCAGGCTGAAGCATTTAGTGGCAGAGTGTCAATATATCTGCAACTTACATTCAAATAGTTTGTATATATATTATTTATATATTTTATATATAGATATTATATATATATGTGACACCATGGTGAATTATATACATATATACACCTAGAAAGAAACAAGCAACTCAGGTCAATGATGAACAATCATTAAATCTAGGTGAAGAGTTTATGGATATGATGCAGTTTTTTCAACATATCTGTGTGTGGAAAATTTTTCACAATAAAAAATTAAGGAAAAAAATAAATTCTCCAAGTGCCTGTCACGTCCCCCACTGTGTTAGAGGATTTTATACATTGTCACAGCCCAGAGAAGGCACACAGAAGAGGACCTTTTAAGTCTTCTTAGTTTAGGCAGGTATGTCATCATTTCTTTTGCAATAGATATGCCTACTAATTTTATTTGGACTAACAGGAGTAAAAGGTTTGGCCTCACAACACAATTAATGACAATGGAATGCTGTGTACTTTGAGTGAAGTAACAGCAGGGAGTCTGGAACTACGATATTGCTACTGTTCATCTACAAAGTATATAATATCCCTAGGTGATGGAGGGAAGACTATAAAACATCCCTGTGTTTACTTGTGCAAAGCATGCAGCCGTATATTTCCTTTTTGTGTCTAGTCACAATGATATGTCAGTCTTGGATCCCAAGTCCCTGGAAGGAAGGGACAATATCTATCCAAATCACTGCTCATCCACCAGCATGACACCACGGTGAAATAAATATTTAACATGGCAATAAAAATTTGATGGTGAAAAAAAAATTCACCCACTGCTTCATTTCTCTTAGGAATTATATCAAATTCCTACCACTGATAATTAAGTGGCCACAATTCTACATTCAAATAAAATAATCAGATACCACCATCGAAGCCTCAATTGCATTGTATAGGTTTTCTTGGTTTAGTCAGTATTTGTGGTACCTGTTTCCTCAGACTGTTCTTCCACAAAGAGTATTTTTGTCTGCAATATTCTGATAGGCATTCCTCCCCACGTTCTTTCTACTATGTCTTTATTCATATTTTATTTCCTGAGTCAAGTTTATTATGTGTATTTTTTATTATATATCTGGCTTTTTCCCCCATGAATTTGGTGAGATTTCCTTTATTTAATCTTCTAAGTAATAGGATATAGTACTCCTCACCACCTTTTTTCATTCCTGTCCGTGTAATTTAACAATAAATGTTGTGTTTCCAAAAAGCCCTATCAGAGTCCTGCATTGTTAGCACTTCTTTCAGCTGCTGATTCTTCTGTTATATCTGGTAAATTCCTGTTCATCAGTTCATGAAATATACAGGTTAGTCACTATCAACAGCTGCCACTTTCCATTTAGACTTTCTGTATGTCTTGTGTAATAGTTCATATTTTGTGCATGTCTGGTGTTAATTTGAGGACAGCTTGGTTGGAGGTATGATGGGGGTAGAGAGGGTGTGCAGCAGGAAATCCTAAAGACAGGCCTCTTGACCATTGTGGTTGAGTGGAACCTGGGCTGGGCAGATGAGGGTCTGGTCTGGCCCTTCTGAAGAGTTGCAAGTAATAGTACAGGGAGACTTCCTAATACAAAAGGCTTTCCTACAGGTAACTTTGCCCTTGCAAGGGAACCAGGCAGATTGGTATTTTCCCTGGCATAATTGTAGACATAGACCTACTGGAAAGAGGAATACATTACTAGTTGGCAATTCTTTCTGGCTCTATGGACAGTGAATTGGTTCTAGCTGAGCTTCATGAGTTTTCTCTTAGGCAGAGAGTAGTTGCTTGGTCCCAGCAGATCCCACTGTATTACTGAGATTTGTGTCTCTGGTCTCACCAGACACTGTTTTCCATAGGAATTGGGGAAGAGCAATCCTGCCTAGGTGGCTTAAGTTAGACCATCAGGTAGCAAAGGAATGTCAGAGACAAGGAGCAGCAAAGAGGCCAGGCTGACATTGCCTGATATTATAACCAACTGAGATTGCTGCAGGCCTGATGCAAGACCGACTTGTCCTTGGCAGGAGAGTACAGGAAGAGAATAGAAATGTCCCTAAAGGTCACTCATCTCTGCTCTTTTCCCAGAACTTCTCCAATGTCAGCAATGAGTAAAGTGTATCGGGAAAGCATAAATATCAGCTATGCACTCACCAGACAAAAAAAAACAGAAGTGATGGTAGAGCTGAAAAAGACACTGTCTGTGTGCCCAGTCATTATTCTAAGAAAAAATTTTAATCACTCCCATTTATAATGTGGGGCCACAATTATACACTCAAATAACATAGTCTGGTAACCACATAAAAGCCTCAAGTGTACTGCATTGGTCTGTTCCTTAGTACCTGTGCAGTTTCCCAGATTGTTCTTCTGCACAGAAGATTTTTTCTTTTTTGCAATATTCTGAAACTACTTCTTCCCCACTCTCTTTCTAAAATGTATTTGTTAACATTTTGTGTTCTAAATCAATCTTCCAAGTTTTTATTTTTCATCTCGTTCCTGGCTTCTTGTAAAAAAATTTTGGGAACATTTTTAAATATAGTCTTCTAAGTAAGCATCTGTAATTCTTCTTACTCCATTCATGATCTGCCACACATTCCAAATTCCAACACGTGAGAAATGTAAACACGTGCATCTCACACTCAACAACTGTGGTAAGAAATGTTTGCTAGAATTTATTATTAATGTCCTTAAGCAGAAGAGAAGCCCCTGTTCTGAGAGGAAACCTATGTGCTCAATTAAAGAGAAGTGAGTCTCTCATTAAACACTTGAAGACAATCCCTCTTTTAAAGATATCTGCTTACGTGTTTCTCATACAACTTTATAACAATATGAAGATTTCTGTTGCTTTCTATCACATATGAAGAAGTTGTGATTATATTTCTCTGTGAACATTGAAATGAAAAATTAAGCATTGCAAAACATCCCCTGACATTGCTAAAACAGTGGTAAGCTGAGGCTAAAGACACTTGACTTTAGGCTAGTGAGCATTACCTCCTTCTACAGCCCCAACCACTGGCAAAGTAACACCAGCTCTGGGGCCAGGACATTGGAGGTGTCTCAGGCAGAAGCCTGATAGCTATCCATATGATACACAAATTTATCTTTTCATGTACAACTCTCTGACCAATCTCCATCCTGACTTTCTGGAATTTTCAATTTCTTGTGACAAATGAATCAAAATTTAGGTCCCTTAAAATGGTATCCAAATTAGCCAATGTTTCCCAAGACACCAAGGAGCAACCAGATATTTGATTTTGAGTATTCCAAAAGGAGAAGAAATAGGAAAGGGCAAGGAAAAATTTTTAAACAAAATATTAGGAAAAATTTGTCAAGGCTAGCAAGAGATTGGGACACCTAAATACAGGACCTCGAACATATCCAAATTGACACAACCCCAAAAGGACTTCTCCAAGGCACATAAGAGTCAAAATGTCAATACTCAAAAACAAAGAGAAAATTCTAAAAACAGTAAGATGAAAGCATCAAGAAATGTATTAGGGAAGCCTCATCAGATTAGGAGTGATATTCACTGATGAAACAGTACAGACCAGGAGAAAATGAAATTATATATCCAAAGTGTTCAAAGAAAAAAAAATCTGCCAGCCACAAAAACTATCTCTGGCAAAGGACACGTTCAAAATGAAATAACAATAAAGTTGTTATTTCAACTTTATGGAAATAAGAGCTGAGAGCGGGTCACCACTAGACCCACTCTACAAGAAACACTTAAAGTAATTCTATACCTTGAAGCAAACGGATGATATATACCATCATGAAAACGCAAGAAACCAAAATAAGTTCAAAGGAGCCAAACTAAAACTGTAATATGGTTCTATCAGAACTCCCAAACAATTTCCTTCTTCCATGAGATAAATGACCAGGAGCATTGCTGTGGTGAAGGACTCTGATGAAGCTCTCCCAAGCATTTTTCTACTAATGCTTTGGCTAGCTTTCTCAAGACATTCTTATAATAAGCAGTTATTGTCATTCTTTGGCCCTCCAGAAAGTCAACAAGCAAAACACCGAGAGATTTAAAAATGAACTTTGGCCCTGACTTTTGCCCTTTGCCCATCCAATCCTGCTTTAACTGGACCACTTACACCTCTCCATAGCCATTGCTTTGATTGTGTTTTGGTTTTGGATTGTACAGATAAAGTCATGTTTCAATTTCTGTTGCGATTCTTTGAATAAATGCTTCAGGAACTTGACACCTTTTTTTGAATTTTGAGGAAGCTTCAGTTCTTGTTTGTAGCTGATTTTGGTGCAAGAGTTTGGACCCCCATTGGGTGGAAATGCTTCCTCGTCTTTTGTTATCCAGTTAGAATCATGTAAGCTGAACCAATGGAGAAGTGTGCAGTGTTGGCTATTGTTTATACTGTTAATCACCAATCCTCTTCCATTATGGTATCAACAAGATGAATTTTTTCCTTACAAGTTAATATGAGTGGCCAGCTGCTGTAAACTTTATGTTCAAAAATCATCTCATCCCTGCTTAAAATGAGTTATCTATCTGTGAGCTTCTGATTTTCATGGCCATTAACCTCTGAAGCTTTTTTGAATAATCAATTATTTCACCATTCTCCTACCCAGACTTCTCCATAAATTGGATGTCTGTAGTTCCTATAGGTTGATCAGAGTACATGTTGCTTTTATAGAGGCTCTTTACAAAATACCATCTGAGACTTCTTGATGCTGCCAGGTAGATCCTGTTCACACATGTCATAACAATACAGTCTGAGTTCACTGTGGTTCAAAAAATGTTGGAATCCATGCATAGCTGTTTAAATATAATCGCCATTTTTCATCATCTTTTAAAGACCCAGTGTATTAGAGAAAGATTTCTTAATACAATAAAGTTTGCTATAGATACCGTTGTGATTTCCAGGTGACTAGGCAGATACTCGGTTTTTCTCTTTTTTCCCTGGAGTAAGTAGGGATGTTTTTGGAGGAAGGGATATAGTGACACTTGCCAAATATTCTCTATTTATGTGGAAAATGAAAGAGTTGTAACTGTGCTTCATGTGCCTTGATTGAAGCAGAGAGTTGTTGCTGGGGCATACTATGTATTCTTATTATTGGGATAATCTGTATCTGGTTTTCACCAGACACTATCTGGCCACAGAAATGACATGTGGAGTCCAGCCTACATAACTTATGGCAGCCCTTCAAGTAGAAAAGGAAGGTCAGAGAGAAGGAACAGAAGGGAATGCAGGGCAGACGTGCCTCACTCTCCTTGTCTGATGAATACAGGAAGATAGCAGGAGATGCTTTTAAATATCAATCAGTTCAGGACTTTTCCTGACCTTTTCCAGCGCTTGCAATGGGTGAAAGAGATGGATGTATCAGGAGAAAATAAATATCAGCTATAAACTCATGAGAAACAATCAGAAGAGAGTTTGAAAAATATTTGAAAAACAGAGATAGGGTCATTAAAGCTAGAACCATAATCTGGCAACAACTCAGGCACCTGTAGATGAGTCAAAGCCCTCAGTAATTCACTTGCTTTCTAAAATGCCTGCAAACTTAACATGTCTCAAGTTATGTTCTTGATTTCAACATCCTCACACCTCTCTCCACCAAAATATTTTGTTATGCTTACCTAAGCAATTACCACAGAGTAGTGTCTTAAACAACAGAAATTCACTTTTTCAGTTTCATTGTGATCATGGTATCAACAGATTCAGTGTTTCTGAGGACTGTTTCCTCAGCCTCTAGACATCTATCTGCCTTCTTGCTATGGCCTCAGAAAGGGGCTGCCTTGGTGCATGTGGATATTTGGTGTCTCTCTGTGCATGCAAATGTCCTCTTCTTATAAGGACATCTATCAGATGGGACTATGTGCCCCCGTAACAATTTCATTTTAAGTGAATCCACACATTTCAGTTCTGGCCTCCAAATATGGTCATATTGTGAGAAACTGGGAGTGAAGGCTTTCAGCATATGAATAAGGGAAAACAGAATTCAGCCCATAACACTACCCAATGTCTTCTCAGTCCACGACCGCAGTTTCTTTTTGTTGTTCAGATATATTGGAATCACGTCTGCCTTTCTCTCACCAAAGCCTGGTCCATGAGCAAATCCAGTGGACTCACCTCTAAATACATGGCAATATAAACACTTGCATATTCTCTACTACAGGGCTGTGGCTCATGCCATGATTCTCTCTCCAGGAGGATGTTAATAGACTTCAGCAAGTCTTGATAACATTCTTGTTACATCACATATCAGCTCTCCCCACAATAGCCAGAGTGACCTTTTACAGATGAAAATTACACCATTTCACATTTGTGCGTCACATCCACCACAATTTTTTATTACACTGGTAATCACATTTGAATTTCATATGTCAGCTCCTTCAAACTCACATAACTTTGTCTGTATTGAAAAGGGGGGATTCTTTGAATTGGACAGAAAGCAGAATCTTCCTCAGCTTCACCTTGAATTAGCTTGACTGTAACACAAGAGGGTTGTGTCCCAGGAGAGATGAAAATTAACAGAGTGGATGGACTTGTGATGTGATCGAGTAAATTCATGAAGTCCCTGTGGTCTGGGAGGGGTTCATGTGAATCCGTGCAATCCTGGTTACATAATTATGATACTGGTTCATATATTTTGATATTATGTTTTCTCTTAAAAACACATATTTTACAATTTTAGGGTATTAAGGGTCTATGAACATATTGTAGCCATGACTGATTATAGCAAAAATATTTCTTAAGCATCTACTATATGCTATTTAATCTTCAGAACCAACTTATTAAGTAAGAATACTGTTTACTGCCATCTCCGATTTATAGGTGAGCTGAGTGAGGCACATGCCAAACTTGTTAAAATAGTAATAAGTGGTATAGATGGCAATCAGTCTTCAGAGCCTATGTTACTGCTTACTGTACTCCACTGTTTTCTTGCTATTTACTTTTATATTTATTTACTTCCAAGAAAGTCTGAAGAAACCAGGTCCACAAAAGAAACTCAGGTACAAGTGACAGGAAATGAGTAAGGTGAAACTTGCCCTGAAACCTTAAAGATGCGGTAATAAACACTCTTTTCCTAAATAAATACGTTTCTTCCTAAATCCTATACACATGTACAAAGGATTCTCCAGTCGTGTCTTTTTTTCATCTTTACACAAAATATACTCCTTAGAATGTGAACATCTTTGGGACACTCATGTTTTCCTCCCACAGACAGGATACATAACCTTACTCTTCTTAACCCTGTTTCAGTCATGTGTGTGGAGATAGTTATCCAGGATTTGATAAAGTACCACTTACTCTAATTCAGTTGGTTCTCTTTACAGAGAAACATCCCACTTTTCCTCTGGTACCAAAGAGTAGAAACAGTGAATTTATTGATTTGATGGGAATTTCCAGGACAAAAGTCAATTATCTGACATTTGGGAGTGAGGAAAGTTGTACCAGGAAGGATTTTGCAGGTCTGTTGGAAGTTGAAGGAAGACATATATGTTTTTAAAACAAAGCAAATGACTGAGAAAACAGATAATTTACTAACTTTGTGATTGGGAATGGGAGTTTTGCAAGGACGGAAAGGTAAGTGTAATTAACATGTAAATCCAGGCACAGAGTAGTGTTGACATTGGTGACAGTAGGGTACAATCATGAACACAACACAAAGAAAAACTCCTCATTCTAAAAAAAGGAAAATATACTCACTACTGAATGGACCTCAGTAGTTGCAGCTGTCATCTGACTTTCTAGCAGGGCTAACTAGGAGGCAGCAGAACCATGTCTATCACTCCCCACTCTGGTCTCCATATTGAAATCAACTCTAGAACAGTGGCTTGTTATAGAGATCAGGTGAGGACTGAAGAACCAGAGATGGGAGACTGTCCGTCCTTCTCTGTAGGTGTCTACTCCTCTGTTGCCCCCAAGAAGAGAGATGTTTAGAGATTCCCTCCATAGAGCTGTTTCACATGGCAGCTGGGTGTTCCTAGTGCCAGTGATGTCTGAGAGAAAGAGGCAGAGGAAGAGAGAGAGATGGAGAGAAGGGGTGAATTGAAAAATAAAAGAAGAAGCTACAGTTTCAATTATAACGTCATCTCAGTAGTAACATATCACCATTTCTGCCATATTTTGTTGGTCACAGAAACCAATCCTGATATAACGTGCTGGGGACTACTTAAGAGTGCTCATATTAGATAGTAGGGATATTGCATAAGACTGTCTCTGAGTGACAACGATTTGATAAATAATTAAAGCAGGTTTAGGAGAATAAGGGGTTCTGTGTATTCAGAAAAGGCTTTAATGTGATAAAGATGGGAGCATACTTGAATAAAATGCAAACACATGCCTGATAAAGTTAGGAATAAACTTGGCATGTTGAAAGAATGTTAAGAAGGCCAAATGTAGTGTCCAAATAAATCAACAGATTCAATCTTTATCAAAATATCAATGTCATTTTTCAAAGAATTGGTTAAAAAAAATCCAAAATTACTCATGGAAGCAAAAAAATAAAAGAACCAAAAGACCCAAAGCAATCCTAGGGAAAATAAACAAATTTGGAAGTGTTGCATTGCCTGAATTCAAATTATGTAACAAGACTAAAGTAATGAAAACAGGATATGACTGGTCTAAAAATAGGCATATAGATCAGTGGAACAGAATAAAAGATCCAGAAATGAAGCGACATACTTGCAGGCAACTGATCTTTAACAATGCAGACAAGAACTCACACTTGGGAAACACCATACATTTCAGTAAATGATGCTGAGAAACTTGGATTGCCATATGCAGAAGAATGAACCCGGAACCCTAGCACTCACAGCTCTCATATAGAAAAATAACTCAGGATGGATTAAAGACTTAAATGTAGAACATGGGCATGTATTAATGCAGGAAGAAAACTGCTGGACATTGGCTGAGGAAAGAACTTACGGCTAAGACGTGAAAACCACAGGCAGCAAATACCAAATTGGACAAATGGCACTTAATTTATCTAAAATATTCTACAAACAAAATAAATCAACAGTGTCAACAGACAACCTGCAGAGGGAAAATATTTCTAAACTGTGCATCGTACAGGGAACTAATATGCCGAGTATACAAGGAACTCAAACTACTCAACAACAACAACAAAAATCGATTAAAAATAGACAAAGGACATGAATAGATGTGTTTCAAAAGAAGACATAAAAATGGCAACGGTAAATGAAAACATGTTCAACATCACTAATCGTCAGAGTAATGTGAATGAAAACCACAATGAGGTATCGTCTTACCTCAGTCAGAATGACTGTGAATAAAGGGGAGAAAAATAACAGCTGTTGGCAAGGACGTGGAGAAAGGAGAACTCTTACACACCCTTGGTGAGAATGTAAATCAGTACACCTTCTATGAAAAACAGTATGATTTCTCAAAGAACTAAAGCTAGAACTACATTTCCATTGAGCAATCCTACTACTGGGTATCACCTCAAAGGAAAAGTAGTCAATGTATCAAATATATACCTTTCTCTCTATGTGTACTGTAGCAACATTCACAGTAAAAAAGATATTGAATCAACAATGTATCCATCAATGAATGATTGGATTAAAACTGCAACTATATATATATACAATACCACACTACTCAGTCAGAAAGACAGAATGAAATCACACGTATTGTGACAATATGCATGGAAATGGGAATCATTTTCTTAAGCAAAACAGGCTCAATATTGAAAATCAAATATAACCTGTTCTCACTGGTAAGTGGTTGCTAAAGAATGTGTTTGCATGGATGTGGAGAGTGGAATGACAGACAATGAATACTTAGGAGTATGGGAGGCAGAGGGATTGTATAGTGAGGTATTAATAAATGCAGTGTTTGTTATTTGAGCGATGAGTACCATAATGCCATGACCTAAGCACTACGTAATCTGAGTAACAAAATCAAACTTGTATTTCTGAAAAATGTTCATTTTAATAAACAGAAAATCTAAGCATAATGCTTGTGTACCCCGCCATAAAAAGAAGACAATGACCAGTGTGGCCATAGCAGAATGAATTAGTTGTAGAGCATCCCCCAATTCCACAGAGAGTTAGGGGGCAATACATAGCACTTTAGCATAGGTAAAAATTAGCAGCTGGGCACAGTGACTCACATCTGTAATCCCAGCACTTTCGGAGTATGAGGCAGGGTGTTCACAAGGTCTGGAGTTTAAGACAAACCTGGCCAACTTTGTGAAATTCTGACTCTATTAAAATTCAGAAAATTAGCTGAGTGTGGTGGCATGCACCTGTAATCCCAGCTACACGGGAGGCAGAGGCAGTAGAATCGCTTGAACCTAGGAGGCGGAGGTTACAGCGAGCTGAGAACTTGCCACTGCACTCCAGCCTGGGAAACAGAGCAAGACTCTGTCTCAAAAAAAAAAAAAAAAAAAAAAAAAAAATAGCATCTGGTTCTTACAGAGTAAAAGTGCTAGCAATCAACTGGAAAACAGAAAACTAATATAATTTTTAAACGGCCAAGTGGGTAATTAACTGCTGGGAAATAAATAGAGCTATTTGGTGTAAACTGCAGATGAGGCTTGCTTAGATGGACTGATAAAGATGAAAGTAATGAAACAGGCTGCAGTAGGACATTATTTTGAAGCTTGAACTTCACAATGATAACATAGCTTATTTGACTAGATGTTACGTGATGAAAGAGGAAAAGAGAAGAGTCAAGAAAAAATCCTAGTTTGCTTAATTAATTAGATGAATTCTTTATCAAGACAAAAAAGACTTGGAAGAGGGAGAACTTTGTAGCTGTAGGAGGGAAGAGGCAGAGGTAAGAGAAACCCTGGAGAGAGGGGGAGGTTCCTGGAAAGATTGACAGAGTGTTCCCAAAAGAAGGGTAGGATCAATGGTGTTAAAATGCCAAGGGGTCACAGGAGATGCAGAACTGAGGATTGACTCCTAAATGAGTGGAATGGAGGCAATACATGACCTTCACAGACTGGAAGTGGAAAGAACAAAAGCATCTGTAATGTGTGCATAAGAAAAAAATGGAAGTAGGGGGATGAGGAAATAATCACATACATAAGTTTCAAGAACGTTTGTAATAAAAATGGCAGACAAATAATATGGTAGGAAAGAAGCACTAAGTCTTAGGAAGGCTTCTGAAGAAATGGGTGATGTTTCAGCAGGCTTTGCCTGATTGAAATAATCCCATAGAGCATAGATGTAAGAATCAGGAGACAAAAGGGTCACATGCAGAAGCAACATCCTTGACTGGGCCATGTGGTTCCGAATCAAGTGGGAAGTTAAGAGATAGGAGTAGGAAGGCTTCACCTGTGATAATAGGAGAGAAACCAGAGACCTGGGCTTCAACTGACTGTGGGTTGCTCAACTCAGTGGTGGTTATGGTGAGATCATTCTGTTCTGATTTTTCTGACTTTTTAGTGAATTATCTGAGGTTATCCATGGGCACAGAGGCAGTTTCTAATATTCAACCTTCCTTGCTTGAGAAGCAGATGTGCCAGTATCTGCAAGGTTTTGGTATGTGTGTTATCTCATTAGCCTCCACACTCTAAGGGAGTTGTTATGATTATTCTCATTTTAGATGTGTATATTGAAGCCCAGAGAGTCTAAGTTTCCTCTCAAGGGTCAAGAGATAGTAAGAAAAAGAGTGAGGTCTTCATTAAAATCTGAGAGTGTCCAAATTCTTTGCTCCTTTAAATCATGCTGCCTCTTTAATGAAATCCATTCAGGTTTCAATACTGAATGGTGAGAAACATAGGAAGGGAGAGAAGTGATCACTGTTAAAATAGGGTAAATGGGAGAGAAGGTTGTGGGGTTAAGAAACACAGAACCATATTCATTCCCTTGAAACTGAACTCGGTTTCTCAGAAATTATAAGGATTTCTTTCAGCTTCTGTGACTTGTTTGCCTTTGTTGTGTTTCTTTGTCCTTAAGATTTCTAGAATATCAGTAAACAATCTGAAAATAATTTTAAAATTTTTATTTGTGCTATAGAAGTCAGAGAAGGGTCAGGCAAGGGGGCTCACACCTATAATCCCAGCAGTTTCAGAGGGCAAAGCAAGTGGATCGCCTGAGGTCAGGAGATGGAGACCAGCCTGACTAACATGGCCAAACCTCATTTCTACAAAAAATACAAAAATTAGCCATGCATGATGGTGGGCACCTATAACCTCAGATACTTGGAAGGCTGAGGCAGTAGAATAGCTTGAAGCCAGGAGATGCAAGGGGCAGTGGGCCAAGATTGTGCCACTGCACTCCAGCCTAGGTGAGAAAAATTCATCTCGGGTGGGGGAAATAATAGACAACAGGAAAGTAGAGAAACAGTAAAACCTGTTTTCATGGCAGCTGGCTAAATTAGGATTAAGCAGGAGGGAAGCTCCTGGAGCATCAAGAAGGGTTCCTAGATGTTCTTATAATGTCTTTTTGGTCCTCAGATCCCACATTCACAAACATTGAGAAACAGACACTACATTCAGAAATTGCAAGCTGATGATTTTATTGGTATATTGAAGTTAGAGCTATGACCACCTTCTTCCAAAGTCACGGCATTTGAATCTTTTGAATCACTGTCATCTTCTTTTTCACTTCCTGAAACAAACAGACAAGGAAGTTCATAGACCAGACTTGACATAGCAGGAAATGTCGAATTCCTCTCTGGTGTTACTGCAGTAGAGTACATGAGAGTCCATCCCCTCTCTCCCCATCCCTTGTATCTCCTGTGTTTCCTTCCTAAGTTTTTGTGTGCTCCCTCCTTTGATGCCCTTCCCTTGCACAAAATGTGCTCCAAATCATTCCTTACGTGATGAAGAGATAAGATCATTCCTAGCTTGTTATTACTTGCTGCTGAGTTTGTTCGGGGATATATTTACACAGATGGTAACTGGAACATATTCTATAATAGTGAGAAGTTGAAACCACTCTCAGTGTCCAGTGACAGGGATTGGGTAAAGAAATCACAGTGCAGCCACATAATGGAGTAGCATAAAATTGAAAAGATAAGCAGGTAACCACTGAAGAGATCTACTTAGCTTCCTAAACTCATGTGGAAATGTTCAAAGAAATGTATTTTTTAAATGACTAACATATGTACCTGCATATAAATTATACTATTAGTTCCGGGGGAAAAATATTCTAATTGTCAATGTACACATAAATATTTCAAAGAGAAGATGCCATAAAGTTAACGGTGCTAGTTTTCTGAAGGCGGGAAGGTAGGTAGGATGAGTTATGCCTTTAAATTTAGCTTCATGTTTTTCCATTCCATTAGATATTTGTTGCAAGCTTAATCACGTACTTATTGAAAAGTAAGAATTTAAAATATGAGACACCATTTAGCTGCTGAAAGTTCAGGGACCACTTGGCAGGAATACTGAACTAGAGAGGCTGTAGTGAGGCAGGACGGAGCAAACAGTGCTCAGGTGAAAATTTTAAATGGGAGGTCTCTGAGTGTGTGGACAGAAAACAGAGTGCCAGAGCGAAAGTGGTACTACTTCCTCATTACCAATAGAATTTAAGACAGATAGAGGCCAGGCGCGGTGGCTCAAGCCTGTAATCCCAGCAC
>NW_012112030.1:7095595-7145521 GCF_000951035.1 Colobus angolensis palliatus
GAGGTGAGGGACCTTGAGCTTCGTTGCCTCCTTGTTGGGCTTGTCCTTGTTGCCTCCCTGGAGGTGAGGGACCTTGAGCTTCGTTGCCTCCTTGTTGGGGTGATCCTTGTGCATTTCCTGGAGGAGATTGGGGACCTTGGGACTCCTTGCCTCCTTGTTGGGGTTGTCCTTGTTGGGGTTGTCCTTGTTGATGTTCTGGAGGAGAAAGAGAGAAGAGAAAGACAGAGTAAAAGCCCACCCAGGATTCACTGAATAGTTGCAGTAAATTTTCATCAGCTAGGGTAACAAGCTGAGGGGGGAAACGCACAAAAATGGGACCAAGACACTAATTTCTTTGCATTTTTGGTGAAGACATAGAACACTAGAATAGAACACTGGGGAAGAACAATGCAATTGGGGGACTCTCAGTATAAAGAGGAGTCAGAATGAGGATGCCGCCCGTTTGTCTGTCATCTCCCAGCAGGCACTCCTGGTCGGGGAATGAGACAACCCACTCCTGCTGACATCTAAGCCAAGCATCTCTGCCATTCAATTTTGTGGCCAGCTCACGGTCCCCAGAATCAGGGTTGCAGGAAGATTGCCTGTATTGTTAGGGGCACTAATATAAATCAGTTCCTGAAAGGTCAATGTTGGTAAGAAGACACTGGAGAATTGATCCATTCATCAGCAGAAAAAGACAGTCAAAACAGATTGAGAATACATTGGGATTTACCTGATATTAGGGAGGGAGATTCTTCCTGGCCGACATCTAGAAAAGAAGCACAGGATATGGGAAAAGTTACATCTCCAATCTTTCAAGACTCACAAGTGTTCTACAGGGAAAAAGGGTCTTCTCACCACACCCCATGCGTCTCCTAAGTTAACTCGTCAGCCACTGTCTTTGAAGCTGCTGAAAGGGAGGAAGGTGTAAGTGGAGGCAGGGTTCTTATGACAGAGCAGCAGCCATGAACTCAACATAGAAGAGCCCCTTTTTTCCCTCCCTAGCATCCTCAAGACTTAATGCTGATTTAGTTTACACATGCCAGGGACTTCAATGTGATACTTTGGTATTCTTATGCCCTCCACCTCCTAGAAATACATTGCTTCTGTACGTATGCTTTCTCAGTTGGTGTAAACAGAAATAATCATTGCAATACAATCTTACCCATACCACTCCAGCACATTGAAATACCTCATGTAGGGGAGAGAAGAATGACAATGATTGGCTCTGATATTTCTGTATCTCTAGTTAGACAGAGACAAGTGTTCCATCCAATTCTCTGTCTCTGCAGTATGTCTAATGTGTATTTATCTCCATCATCGATGCTGATTCACTGCACAGCAAGGCCACCATCATCCCTCTGTACTTAACCGAGATCAGTATAGGTTGTTCACAGCTGGACTTCCCTGAATCTGCCTTGCATTTTCTACTGCATCCTTCACAGCGCAATCATCTCTCTCTATAAATGCAAATCTTACCTTCTCATTTCCCTGGAACAAATTCTTTAATGGATTTCATTGTACGTTAAATAAATTAGAAATCCTTAGTGTGGAATGAAGGTGCAATCGGTCTCCTGGTCCCAGGCATGAAAACTCTGCAGCCCCATCTGGGTTTTCATTCTCTTCTCTTCCCCCTAATTACCATTATCACCTCCTAAGCCCCGCAGAGAGTCACTGCATCTTCTTCCCCTTCTGTTTTACCTTCATTTAAGTTCTGAGCTGAGCTCAGGGCCAGCAGGGCCACTGACAGCAGAATCAACAGCATCTTGCAGGAGGCTCTGGAGTTGCTCCCAACACTGTGCTGGGAGGAACAGGGCAGCTCCCTTTATAAAGAGAAGCAAAACAATGGCAGCTTTCAGCTCCACACTGGGGGGCCTCACCACCTCAGAGACTCTGCTTTGCTCATCGCAGGTCAGGTGTATCCCTTATTTCTCTTTGATACTCTAGCCCAGAGGGATGGGTTGGGTCACATATGTTGTTAGTGTCTTATTTCTAAAAGGTACAACTGTAACTTCAACAATGGTTTTAAAGGAACTGTGTCCAAGCCATCAGCACTGTGTCAAAATTGAACTTTAGATATCATTAGAGTTTCAGTCTTTTAGGTAAGACTATTATCCACTTTTCACGGTTTATGTGTGTGTGAGCAGCGATGCTACAGCCAGCAGTGAAGATGGTCAATATCTCTGGATCCTTTTATGCCCTATTTCCATCTCTTGTGACATGTGTGTACAGATATTTTCATATTTAGCTAAATTTTTGATGCAATAGAGATGGCTTCTGCTATCTGTGAGATGTGTGAGGACAGCACACTCCTGGGCACACATAGATGACAGAAAGCTGCCCCACAGCCTGCTCAGGCTACCGATATTGTTCAAGCTTCTGTGGATCTCACTCAGCTCAGGCAAGGCTTGGTGCTGTACAACACAGGAAGGCTGAAATTGTGTATTTTAAAGTATTTTCAGGGGTTATTAATGCAAAATGAACACAGAAACCACCAGGAGATTTCTAGACCTGAGAAAACAGAATACAGAGTTCTGTGAGGGAGCCAGGCGATGTTATGTCACTAAAACTTCCTTCATGCTCTTCCCTTTCTCTAGAATATTCTATAAAATTCATCTACTCCTGTGCCATTTGCCAAGACCATTGGAAAAGCGCAGTATTGTGGTGGGAGTGACCTGATTTTCCCGGTGCCGTCTGTCACAACTTCCGTTGGCTGGGAAAGGGAATTCTATTTACAATAGCAAAGACTTGGAACCAACCCAAATGCCCATCAATGATAGACTGGATTAAGAAAATGTGGCACATATACACCATGGAATATTATGCAGCCATAAAAAAGGATGAATTCATGTCCTCTGTAGGGACATGGATGAAGCTGGAAAGCATCATTCTCAGCAAACTATTGCAAGGACAAAAAAACCAAACACTGCATGTTCTCACCATAGACGGGAATTGGACAATGAGAGCACTTGGACACAGGAAGGGGAACATCACACACCGGGGCATGTCGTGGGATGGGGGTAGAGGGGAGGGATAGCATTAGGAGATATACCTAATGTAAATGACGAGTTAATGGGTGCAGCACACCAACATGGCACATGTATACATATGTAACAAACCTGCACATTGTGCACATTTACCCTAGAACTTAAAGTATAACAAAAAAAACAAATTTAAAAAAAATCAGTGTTATAAAAATGTATGAAGAAATGAATGAATGAATGAATGAGGGAACTCTTCTAGATCAAAACAACCTAAAGAGACTCAACGGAATACAATGTGCAACCCTTGATTAACGTCTAGTTTGGAAATAAGAAAGCCAGAAAGAAGTATTTGGAAGAATTGGGGAATGTGAATGTGGATTAACTATTAGATGATATTGTGGAATCACTGAATTCAAGTTTCTGATGCAGGAGGTGATAATGGTATTGTTGACATGTAAGAGAGTGTCCTTGTTCTTCAGAGCTGCAGGCTGAAGCATTTAGTGGCAGAGTGTCAAGATATCTGCAACTTACTTTCAAATAGTTTAACAATAAAATATATATATTATATATCTATATATAACATCATGGTGAAATATATATATACATACACACACACACACACACACACACCTAGAAAGAAACAAGCAACTAAGGTCAATGATGAGCAATCATTAAATCTAGGTGAAGAGTTTATGGGATATGATACAATTTTTTCAACATTTCTGTGTGTGCAAAATTTTTCAAAATAAAAAACTGAGGCAAAAATAAATTCTCCAAGTGCCTGCCATGTCCTTCACTGTGCTAGAGGGTTTTATGCATTGTTACAGCCCAGAGAAGGCACACAGAAGAGGACTTTTTAGGTCTTCTTAATTTTGGCAGGTGTGTCATCATGTCTTTTGCAATAGATATGCCTACTAATTTTCTTTGGACTAACAGGAAGAAAAGGTTTGGCCTCACAACACAATTAATGACAATGGGATGCTGTGTACTATGAATGAAGTAACAACAGGGAGCCTGGAACTAAGATATTGCTACTATTCACCTACAAAGTATATAGCATCCCTAGGTGATGGAGGGAAGACTATAAAACATCCCTGTGTTTACTTGTGCAAAGCATGCAGCCATATATTTCCTTTTTGTGTCTAGTCACAATGATATGTCAGTCTTGGACCCCAAGTCCCTGGAAGGAAGGGACAATATCTATCCAAATCACTGCTCATCCACCAGCATGACACCATGGTGAAATAAATATTTAACATGACAATAAAAAGTTGATGGTGGAAAAAAATTCACCCACTGCTTCATTTCTTTTAGGAATTATATCAAATTCCTACCACTGATAATTAAGTGACCACAATTCTACACTCAAATAAGATAATCAGATATCACCATCAAAGCCTCAATTGCATTGTATAGGTTTTCTTGGTTTAGTCAGTATTTGTGGTACCTGTTTCCTCAGATTGTTCTTCCACAAAGAGTATTTTTTTCTACAATATTCTGATAGGCATTCCTCCCCATGTTCTTTCTACTACATCTTTATTCATATTTTATTTCCTGAGTCAAGTCCCAAGAATTTGGTGAGATTTCCTTTATTTAATCTTCTAAGTAATAGGATATAGCACTCCTCACCACCTTTTTTCATTCCTGTCTGTGTAATTTCACAATAAATGTTGTGTTTCCAAAACACCCTATCAGAGTCCTGCATTGTTAGCACTTCTTTCAGCCGCTGATTCTTCTATCTTTTAAATCCTTGCTCATTAGTTCGTGGAATATACAGATTAGTCAGTATCAACAGCTGAGATTTTCCACTTAGACCGTTTCTGTGTCTTGTGTAATTGTTCTCATTTTGTGCATGTCTGGTGTTAATTTGAGGACAGCTTGATTGGAGGTATGATGGGGGTAGAGAAGGTGTGTGACAGGAAATCCTAAAGACAGGCCTCTTGACCACTGTGGATGAGTAAAACCTGGGCTGTGCAGATGAGGGTCTGGTCTGGCCCTTCTGAAGAGTTGTGGGTAATAGTACAGAGAGACTTCCTAATACAAAAGGCTTTCTTACGGGTAATTTTGCCCTTGCAAGGGAACCAGGCAGATTGGTATTTTCCCTGGCATAAATATAGATGTACTTGGCAGGGGAATACATTACTAATTGGCAATTCTTTCTGGCTCTATGGAAAGTGGGTTGGTTCTAGCTGAGCTTCATGAGTTTTCTCTTAGGCAGAGAGTAGTTGCTTGGTCCCAGCAGATCCCACTGTATTATTGAGATTTTTGTCTCTGGTCTCACCAGACACTGTTTTCCGTAGGAACTGGGGATGAGCAATCCTGCCTAGGTGGCTTAAGTTAGACTATCAGACAGCAAAGGAATGTCAGAGACAAGGAGCAGCAAAGAGGCCAGGCTGACATTGCCTGATATTGTCACCAACTGAGGTTGCTGCAGGCCTGATGCAAGACCGACTTGTCCTTGGCAGGAGAGTACAGGAAAAGAATAGAAATGTCCCTAAAGGTCACTCATCTGGGGCCTTTTCCCTGATCTTCTCCAATGTCAGCAATGAGTAAAGTGTATCAGGAAAGCATAAATATCAGCTATGCACTCACCAGACCAAAAAAAAAAACAGAAGTGATGGAAGAGCTGAAAAGGACACTGTCTGTGTGCCCAGTTATTCTTCTAAGAAAAATTTTTAATCACTCCTATTTATAATGAGGGGCTGCAATTATACACTCAAATAACATAGTCTGGTAACCACATAAAAGCCTCAAGTGTATTGCATCGGTCTATTTCTTAGTACCTGTGCTGTTTCCCAGATTGTTCTTCTGCACAGAAGATTTTTTCTTTTTTGCAATATTCTGAAACTACTTCTTCCCCACTCTCTTTCTAAAATTTATTTGCTAACATGTTGTACTCTAAATCAATCTCCCAAGTTTTTATTTTTCATCTCATACCTGGCTTCTTTTAAAATAATTCTTGGGAACATTTTTAAATATAGTCTTCTAAGTAAGCATCTGTAATTCTTCTCACTCCTTTCATTTTATTTTTTTGCTTTTTAATTTTGGATTAACGTACTGTGTTTCCAAAGTCTTTTTAGTTTGTGTTGGTAGCTCTCATTTCATCTGCTGACTTTCCTGTTATATCAAGTAGTTCCTTCCCGTCCTTTCATCTTCTTCATGGAAAGTATAGGATAGTCAGTGTCAACAGCTGCCACTTACCATTTCAGGCCTTGAATAAGTCTTGTGCTGTCATTCAGTTTTTTTCAGGGATAGTGATAACTTCAGGATGGCCTTGTTAGAGGTATGGTGGGTGGGAGTGTGACTGGAAATCCTAAAGACAGGCCACTTCATCGGTGGGATGAGTGGATCCTGTGTTGTACACTGAAGAATCTGCTCCCACTCTTCCAGAAGTGTTTGAGAATATAAGGAGATTTCAAAAAGTTTGTGGAAGAATGTAATTACAATATGAAACTAGACATTATAAACTTTATTTCTTAACATTAATTCCATCACTTTCAAGAAGCTTTTGCAAGTACTTATACTAATAATTTACCTTATCTATAAAGAACTGAAGGTCCTGGGAATTTCACCATATACATGTAGTCTTTTTACATTATTAACTGAAGAAAACAGAGTGTACTTTAAAGATTTTTTAATATTAGGAAAAAAAAGAAATCGAAAGAAACTGCATCAGTACTGTAAGTTGGAGGCCTAATGATTTTCTTTTTTTTTTTTTTTTCTTTTTTATTTCCATAAGTTATTGGGGAACAGTTGGTGTTTGGTTACATGAGTAAGTTCTTTAGTGGTGATTTGTGAGATTTTGGTGCACCCATCATCTGGGGGTTATACACTGCACCCAGTTTGTAGTCTTCTATCCCTTGCCCCCTTCTCAGCATTTCCCTCTGAGTTCCCAAAATTCATTGTGTCCTTTTTTTTTAGACAGAGTCTTGCTCTGTTGCCTAGGCTTGAGTACAGTGGCACGATCTTGGCCCCATCTCCCATGTTCAAGCAATTCTCCTGCCTCAGCCTCCCAAGTAGCTGGAATTACAGCTGTGTGCCACCATGCCCGGCTAACTTTTTTCTTTTTCTTTTTCTTTTTTTGTTTTTTAGAAGAGACGAAGTTTCACCATGTTGGTCAGGCTGGTCTTGAACTTCTGACCTCAGATGATCCGCCTGCCTCGACCTCCCAAAATGCTAGGATTACAGGCTTGAACCGCTATGCCTGGCCCATTGTCTCATTCTTATGCCATTGCATCCTCATACCTTAGCTAAGATTTACGAATGAGAACATAGGATGTTTATTTTCCAGCCCTGAGATACTTCACTTAGAATGATAACACCGAGTTGTAAGAGAACTTGGAGAAAGTTTACCAAAACTTCAGCAGATAAATTCCCAGAAAACCTTCAGCAGAGACTCCTTGTCCATCACCACAATGCTCCTGCTCATTCCTCTCATGAAACAGGGGCAATTTTACCAGACTTCTGATGGAAAATCACTAGGCATCTGATCTCATCCATTTATCTGCTAAAGATTTGGCTTTCTCCAAACTCCAAACTCTCCCATATATCAATGTTATCATACTTTGACCCTCCAGAAAGTTAACAGCCAACATACCCTGAGCATCCATAAACACTGTTGCCATGATGTTTGCTCTTGTTGTGTTTACTTAGACTAGACAGCTCCCACCTTGGGGTGGCCACTGCTTTGACGGTGTTTTCCCTTAGGATGGCACTGGTAAAGCCATGTTTGATTTCCTATTACAACTCTTCAAAGAAACGCCTTAGGATCTGGATCCTACTTGTTAAAGTGTTCACTGAACCTTCTGTACTTGTCTGTAGCTGACTTAGGTACAGCAGTTTTGCCCCCATCAAGTGGACAGTTTGCTCAACGTTAATTTTTCAGCCAGAAAAAAAAATATGTAATCTGAACCAATTGATTTTCTTCTTGTGCTATCTCTTGTTTCTGCTGTTAATTATCAGACCTCTTTAATTGGGCCAAAAGAAGATAAAATTTTTGCCCATAAGTTGATGTGGATGGTTTACTGCTGCAAGGTTCACCTTCACCATCATGTCATCACTTCTTAAAATGAGTTATCCATTTGTGAAGGGCTGATTTACTTGGGCACAAATATTTTGTAATGCATCAGTGATGTCACCATCCCTCCACCCAAGCTCCATCATAAACTTGATATTTGTTCTTGCTGCAATTTTAGTAGAATATTTGCTGTTCTGATAGAGGCTGTTTTCAAACTGCTGTCTCAACCATCTTAGTGCCTGAACTAGATCCTGTTCAGACATGTTGCAACAAGTAAGTACAAATCTATTTTGGTACAAAAAATTTTCATATACACACTTAATTTTTTAAAATGATAATGTATTTTCCACAAAGAGTTTGAAGACCCCTTATAGTATTAGAAGTCCTCCTCATACAATGAGGCTTGTTGCAGATTCCTCCCCCATTGGCTGGTGATCAGGCAGATTGTTGTTTTCCTCCCTGACCGGCTCTGGCATATTAGGGATGTTTGCTAAATAGGAAATAAATTACCATTTGGCAATTCTTCTTTGGCTATGTGATAATAAAACAGTTGTAGGCTGGCTTGGCCTAGCAGGTATGCTAATGTTAGTGGGATGATGGTCATTGGTTTCTACCCACACCATTTGGACAGGGGAACTGGAGATGAATGCCCCTGCCTAGTGACTTACGGTGGACCTTCAAGTAGGAAAGGAAGATCAGAGGGAAGGAGCAGACAGGAGTGCCTCGCAGACTTGCCTCATTGCATAGGTTGCTGTAGAAGTGGTAGTCCTGGTGAAAGAAAGACTCCCCCTTGGCTTGGTGAGTACAGGAAGACAGCAGACATTGCCTTCAAATATCACTCAGATCAGGGCCTTTCTCTGACATTTTCCAATGTCAGCAATGAGTGAAAGAGATTAGTGTATTAGGGAAGAATAAATATCAGCTATGAACTCTCCACACACAAATAAAACAGAGGTGACAGAAGAGCGAGGATGGGTCAAATCAAGGAGCAGGTCTGCAGCAGGAGCTCAGGTACCTTTCGGTCAGTTGAAGCTCTCAGCAATCCACTTGCCTTCTAATATGGATGCAAATATAACATGTTCCAAACAAGAGTCTTGATTTCCACATCCTAAAACTGCTCTCCCCTGCATAGTTTGTTATGTTTGCCCTAAAAAAGTACCACACACTGGGTAACTTAAACAACAGATATTGATTTCCTCACAGTTCTGGAGGCTCACAGCCCATGATCAAGGTGTTAACAGGTTCAGTTCTTCTAAGATGTCTCTTCTTGGCTTCAAGTTGGCTATTTTTTTTTTATTTTTTATTTTCTGCTTTGTCATCACACGTGGGTTCCTAGGTACACATGCACCCCTGCTATACCTCTGTGTGGCCAAAAGTTCCTTTCTTATAAAAACAGGAGTCTTATTAGATTGGGACCATCTTGATAGCCTGATTTTAATTTAATTACCTCTATTAAAAGACCCTGTTTCCAAACACAATCATATTCTGAGATACAGGGATAGGACTTCAAAGTATAAATATGGGTAAAAAGAATGCATCCCATGACACCTCCTAATCTTTACTAAGACAATAACATTTTTTACAGAGTTTTCAAGAATACAGGAGTCACTTTTTACTTTTCACTCCCCATCAATCACTGCACCTAAGCAAATGCAGTGGGCTCCACCTCAACATACATCCCAAGATGACCCCTTGCATAATCTCTAATACAGGGCTCTGATTGAGGCCACGACCCTCTCTCCCGGAGGACTAGAACAGCCCCTAGCTGGCCTTGGTAACCTTCCTGCTATCACCACATTCCATATCACTTCTCCTCACAATAGTCAGTGTGAGCTTTTAATAATAGAAATTAGATATTACCTTCTTCCTTAATATCCTCTAAGTTTTCCTAATTTTCCTTCTAGTAAGATTTTGTAAAGTTCACACCTCAGTTTTTTCACACCCACATATGTCTTTCTCAAAGAGTGAAAAGCTCTTTGCATGAGACAGAAAGAAGAGTTATCTTCAACTTTACAATGCACTGGTTTGTCTCGAACAGCTAAAGCGTGGTTTGCGCAGAAGATGAATGTGGACAGAGTGGATAAACTTATCCTGATAGTGAATTGCATTGAGTCACTGTGGTCTGAGGGGGTTCCTCTGTTTGGAACAGTAATATCCATTGAATGAACTAAGCATTATGACTACACAGTTAACAATTCAACACAATTGTCTCTGAGAAGTATACTTTGCTTAGATTTTTCTAAATATTCTGGCTACACTGTTATGATAGTGGTTCTCATATTTTGACTTACAGTTGAGTCTTCATAAGCATACCTTTCACAATTATATTAGTTCATTTGTATTCTACAAGCTTATTGTAGCATGACTGATTATAATAGGAAATATTTATCAAATACTGACTATGTGCCATATAATCTTCAGAACCATCCTATTAGGTAGTAATAAGCACATGCCAATATTGTTATAAAGGTAGTAAGTGGTATCAATGGTGGTCAGTCTCCAGAGCCTCAATTGTTGCTTACTTCGTTGCACTGCTCTTAGCATTTATTAACATATTTGTTTATTTTCAAGAAAGTGAGAGAAATTAGATCCAGAGAACAAACTCAGTACTAGTTTTAGGACCTGCTTAAAGTATAGCTTTTCTTAAGACCTGGCCAGGTGAAGTGACAAAAAACTATTTTCCTAAGTGTGTTTCTAAATCATAACCACATTTACATAGGTTTCTGCATTTCCCTGTCCTTCTTCATCTTTATATAAGATTAGTCATAGAGATGAGTAATATCTTCTTTTTAAATGAAAAAAATTACTGGCAATGAAGATCAGGAAGTGCTTCCTTATGCATGCTTACATGTACTTTTCTCAAGAGACATTGGCTGAATTGTGGATACCATTTTAAGTGACCAAAATTTTGATTCATTTCTCACACACACAAAAAAATCTAAACAAAAGGAATTCCTCACCCAGTGTATGCCAGAAGAAAAACAAAAAATCAATCTGCCTAGTCACCTGGAAAAATCAGTTACCTGTAGCAAACCTTATTGTATTAGGACACCTTCTTGTAATGCAGTGGGTCTATAAAATGTTCATGGAAAATATATATCTAATTAAGAAATATCGTGAATTAATTTCAAACTTTTTTGCACCAAAATGTACCCAGATATAATATAGCACTTACATTTAGCAGGTATGATTCAAATTTATTCTCAAAGGGCCTCACTGTTACACTTCTCAGACTTTATTGTGTTGATGCATAGTCTATAAATATGTTGAAATTTCATCGTCCTGGACTCCATCCACTTCAGAAGATTTCTGTTCAGATATTGTGAGACAGAATTGCAAGTCTCTGTATTTTTAACAAGCTCTCCAAAGTAATTCTGATATTGAGAAACACTGCTTCAAAATTCCCATTTTCTTAACACTTCCCTGTCTTAAACTGAGTTATAATGAGGACACAGGCTGTCTTCTCTCTCCAGCGCTCCTCTTCCTGTACTCAGACACCAGCACTTGCCATCGTGGGTTTGCACCTGAGCCCTTTGCACTTTCCTGTCTCACACCAGCCTCTCAGGTCCAGTATCTCAGTCAAATGATACCTGAACTTGATGCTGCTAAATATTAACTAGTTTTGTACATAAATACTTTTTATTTTTCTAATGGAGTCTCACTCTGTCATCCAGGCTGGAGAGCAGTGGCACCACAACCTCCACCTCCTGGGTTCCAACGATTCTCCTGCCTCAGCCTCTGCAGCAGCTGGGACTACAGGCACGCTCCACCACGACCTGCTAATTTTTGTGTTTTTAGTATTTTATTTTTTGGTTTCGCCATGTTGGCCAGGCTGGTCTCGAACTCATGACTTCGGGTGATCCGCCCACCTAGCCTCCCAAAGTGCTGGGATTACAGGCATAAGCCACGGTGCCTGGCCATATTTACTTTTCAATGAATACATGAACAAGGTTTTAAAAAAACAACAACAAGGCCGGGCGTGGCAGCTCACACCTGTAATCCCAGCACTTTGGGAGGCTGAAGCAGGAGAATCACTTGAACCCAGGAGATGGAGGTTGTGGTGAGCAAAGGTGGCACCACTGAACTCCAGCCTGGGAGACACACTGAACTCCAGCCTGGGAGACAGAAGCGAGACTCCATCTCAAAAATAAATAAATAAAAAGAAAAACAACAACTGAACAGAAAGGTTTAAAGCTAAATCTTAAAAGTATATCCCATTTTTATCTTTCCACACTTTCACCAAATCCACCATCATTCATTCCTTTGGACAGCCTCAGGGAAATATATATGTACATATAAGCATATATAATCCTTTTTGCCCACAAATAGTATCTTACCTTATATGCAGGTCTGTATGTTGTTTATTAATAATAACCTATGTCTTAGAAAACTTTCTCATCAGTTCATCAAGATATAGTGATCTTCTCAGTGTTCTCTTTTTCTTCATTTCACTTTAGTTTTCTACCCTGTTATGTGGCTATACCTTAATTTCTTTAATAACCCTTGTCAATTGACATTTAGGCTGGTTTCATTTTTTCACTATTATAGGATATTTTGCAGTGAGCATCTTGGTAAATATATCCCTGAACATTTTCAACAGTAACAAAACAAAAACAACCTAAGAATAATTATTTCCTCAAATTGTAAGCAACAATTTACAGCACCTTATGTGCTAGGTGCGTACAAATAGTAAACAAAAAGAAATCAGGAAGGGAAGTGGGGTGGGAGAAGGGAGAGAGGAAGAGAAGATGAGCTTTCACCTACCTCGCTTTGGTAATACCAGTCAAGGATTAGACACTTCCTGCCAGATCAAGTCTTGTCTATAAACTTCATTGTTTGCTTTTCTGTTTCAGGAAGTGAATAAGGAGATAGCAGTATTTCAAAGAACCATACCACTGGAACATTGTGGTCACGGCTCTAACTTCAATATACCAATAAAATAATAAGCATACCATTTCTGATTGTTGTATCTCTTTCTGAGTGTTCGTGAGTCTGGAATTTGAGGGCCGAGAACACATTGTTAAGAACATTCTGGACCCCTTCTCATTGATGCTTCCAGCAAGCTTTCCCCCTCTTTTATCCTAATCAAAGCAGCTGCCAGGAGAAAGAGTTCCACTGTTTCTCTCTTTTCCTAGATTTCTTAGCACAAATGCAATTTTTAAAATTATTTTCAGATTTTTTTAATATTCTACTAATTTTAGGGAAACAAGGAAGATACCACAGATGTGAAGAAATCTCAGTGACTGAGAAAATCCTTAAAATTTCCAAAATAATTGATTCTGGTTTCCAAGAAAATGAGTTTGGTTCTGGGCCTCTTCTCCCTAGAGCTCACTATACCCCGTTTTCCCTATTTTATCGTTGTTCAATTTTCTTCCTCCCTACAGCCCCCATCATTCCTTAACAAAAGCCAGTGGATTTCATAAAGGAGGCAGCATGATGTGTTTTAAGGGGCGAGGAATTTGGAGTCCTTCAGACTTGTATTTGAATCCTCTTTTGCTTGCTAGCTCTGGACCCTTAGCAAGCTACTTACAATTCCCAGAGCCTCAGTTTTCTCACCGAAAATGAGACTAATAATAAGAATGGCTGTCTTAAAGGTTAAAGACCAATGAGATAACACACATAAAATCATAGCAGAGATAGCCTTCACAGTTCCTAGCAGTTATTACAGGGAAGAAGAGGAGACATAAAATTGTAAGGAATTAAATGCTCCCAAATTAAAGTTTTTTAGGTGACTTTGTCAAAAGATCTAATTACAATATTCTCTGACAATGTTTGTTTAAAAAAAAGAATCACTTTGTATATATTTTTATTTATCATTTTCTGTCTTATCATAATATTTTTTTAAAAATTTTATTAGTGAATGCCTGCCAGTCTATTGTGTATACTGGCACACATTTAATATGAAAGTTTAATTCATGACATTTTGAATTTGAAATGCAAAGTGTTCTTAAACTTCTATCTGGTTGGGCACCATGGCTCATGCCTGTAATTCCAACACTTTGGGAGGCTGAGGCAGTTGGATCACTTGAAGTCAAGAGTTCAAGACCAGGCTGGCCTTAGCCTTGCTTTCTGTACAGTCTGCAGAATTGCAAGTAAATTAAATCTTTTTCCTTTATAAATTACCCAGTGTCAGGTAGTTATTTACAGCAATATGAGAACAGACCTACAATACAGACCTACAAAAATATTCCATTAGGAAAAATACTTGATAGTATATAAACAAACTTGATAGTATATTTAACATTGCGATAAAAAAAAAAAAAAAAACACCATGTTGAAAGAAGATGTCAAGGATGGTTCAGTATTAGGAATTTGGACACACCCTATCAATGGCCTCAGAAACTTCACAAAGAAGTTCAAAGTAACCAGGAAAGAAGGATCTCACCATAACTACCACCACAATGACCATCCCACACAGAACTCGAGCTTATATATTCTCTGGCTTTTTTCATGATGGTAAGTGAAGTTCCTTGGCCCTATCTTTTTCCTTCACACTATATTCCATACCATATTACCTAATCAAGGATTTTGCTTCCTTAATTATGTTCCTTTTCTCCCTACATCTTCAATTTGTTCTTCTTTATGACAAATGTGCTGTAATATCTCCCATTTTTACAAAGCTCTCTCTACATATTTAATGCCTCTCCATTTACCACACAATTTGTCTGACATCTTTATTGCAAAAATCCCTGAAAAGAATGTTATAGTTATTGTTCCCATTGTTCTCACCTCCCATTTTCTCTTCCAGACACTCTACAGAGGTTTTTGTACTCACCACTTCCATCATTTTCATAATAATGAAATCTAAATCTGTTTCTTTTTTTTTTGAATTTTAAGAGCTTTATTATCAGCATAACCTTCTTTTTTATTTTTATTTTTTATTATACTTTAAGTTCTAGGGTACATGTGCACAACGTGCAGGTTTGTTACATATGTATACTTGTGCCATGTTGGTGTGCTGCACCCATCAACTTGTCAGCACCCATCAACTCGTCATTTACATCAGATATAACTCCCAATGCCACCCTTACCCCCTACTCCTCCCCACAATAGGCCCTGGTGTGTGATGTTCCCCTTCCAGAGTCCGAGTGATCTCATTGTTCAATTCCCACCTATGAGTGAGAACATGCGGTGTTTGGTTTTCTGTTCTTGCGATAGTTTGCTGAGAATGATGGTTTCCAGCTGCATCCATGTCCCTACAAAGGACACAAACTCATCCTTTTTTATGGCTGCGTAGTATTCCATGGTGTATATGTGCCACATTTTCTTAATCCAGTCTGTCACTGATGGACATTTGGGTTGATTCTAAGTCTTTGATATTGTGAATACTGCCGCACTAAATCTGTTTCTAAGGCCAGGGCTCTACGTAATTGGTCCCCTGCCTATCTCCTATCTGTGAACTTATTGACCTCTCTATACCTAATTTACTTCACTTTAGCCACATTGGCCTCTGAACACTACTCCAATATACCAAGCTTACTTATATCTCTATCAGGCATGCTTTGTCACTTTATTCCAATCTGTTCAAATGTCACCATTTCAAAGCCTTCTTTGAATACACAGAAATCCTCAGTCCCCTTAACCTTCTTTATTTTTGTATCAAAATTGTTGTCATTAGGACACAGCTGGTACCCAAGATTCCTTCCTCTTAATGTTCACATGCTTGTGTGGTTCCCACCTTAATATATCAGGATTGGTCTGTGTGACCCACACAATGTGGGGAAAGTGTTAGTATATATTAATAACCCTGAGATCATGTTATAAAAGCAACTGTGTCTTCATTTTTTGTTTGGCAACTTCACTCTGTCTCTTTGTCTCATTGTCTTGGTCTCTCTCTCTCCCTCTTTCCCTTTCTCACATCTTTTTCTTTGGGAAAAGCCAGCAGCCATATCCCATAGCTTTATGGAGAGGCCACGCTTTCCAAGTGAATCTCTAGGAGTCTCCTTCGTTTGGCTTCACAGTGAAGCAAGCACCTAGAGGGGACAAGAAGGAAAAGTTTCCCACCCCCAATCTCTCAGTCCCCACTTGATCTCTATAACAACTTCACTCTGCCCAAATTGTGTCTAATGTGGACACAGTGGGGTGAATGACAGGGATGCACTAGCTTCCTTCCAGTAGGCCCTGCTAGGAAGTGAGGCGTCAGTTCCAAGTACTGATGACTTTTTGGTTGTGATTTCATTTTTGAATGAGGAAGTATTATTTGCCTTTTGTTCACCAACGTCATCTCTACCCTGTACCTGAAATCACCTATTAATTATGCTTATATTTCCTTCCTTACAAAACCTTTTGTTTTTCCTGGAGTTAATAATTACCTCCTTTTCCTCACTTGTTTGGTTTTCTTTAAACATCTAAGTCTTCCTGACACTTCCAATGGACTTGTAAAATCCCTCTTCATACAATTTTCCTCACTGACACTTGTCAGATAATTTGCCTTTGTCCTGGAAATTTTCTTTTCTTCTCTCAAATAGGGTGATGCATATCCTGAGTTAATGCCTCCCTCTTTCTTGGCCTTCGTCTTTGGTGAAACACATTCTTCCATAGCTTGTTACAAATGAGCCCATGAGAGGCGAAACATTTCAAGATCATTCATGTCTAAGAATGTGCTCTTGACTAATAATCTGGCCAAATATAGGACACTAGGTGGAAAATGACTTTTGTTCAGAATCTTTCTAACACCATCTTCTAATTTTTAACATTCTATTTTCACTCTAATTCTCAATCTTTAGTGTATGACTGGTTTTTTTTTTTTCCTCCACTGGAATCTTGAAGACCTTCTTTTTATCCCTAAAATTTAATTAGATTTAAGTGGATATGGATCTCTTACCATTTATTGTGCTGGGCACTCAGTATTCTATTCTGGGTGTTGTGGGGGCTGCCCTGGACCCTACATTTTAGATAGGTCTCCACACACCTCAAAACCAAAGGCATGGTTTAATTCCTTTCACTCTCCATGGAAAATATTTTTAAAGTCCAGCAAATAAATAAAAAACAGGAATTGTGGGAGAGGGGCACAGACGGAACCATGGTCCTCTAGTCCTGAGGATGCAGAATTGAGAAGGCACAATGAGAATAAATTCACAGCTTCTGCTCTGGGACACCAGAGAGAAAAATGAATGCTTTTGCTTAAAGTTTTTCAGCTCAAACAGACCAAAGAGCACATCTGGGCAGACAGGTTCACCCACTCTCCCTCCATAAATGCACTCTCTACTACTCCTGTGGTCAGTAATATCATTTGGGGAGCTGCTTAGAACTTCCTGGGAAACCTAAATCAGAAGTGAGGCAAGGCAGAACACCGCTTGCCTAGCAGGCTCCCACAAAAGCTTGGCCAGGTCAATGCTCTGCCCCCACCCAGCTTCCACCCTGCTGCTCCAGCAGACAGCCCTTCCCCTCTCCATCCTCCCAAATCCCAGCTTACAGTCAGGGTTAATGCAGGGAAACACATGTTCCTTTAGCCTCTTGGCTAGTTGAGAAGGGCAATTTCCAAGAGACAGTTATGTGGAAACCTGACATGAAGCTAGGGTCTAGCTACTTTATAACTTATTGAGTAGGGGCTATAGGGTAGGTGGGACTCCGTTTGTATTCCTGTTTGTGGATCAACACTGGGCCCTTTGAATATGGAGAATACACCTTAAAGTTCTGGGAAATGTAGTGTTTCATTGACTATTTCTTTCCCATATAATCTCTGTTTTCTTTGTCTAAAATTCATGTTGGTTGAATTTTTTTTTTATTTTTTCTCATCCATGGATCATCTCTTTGCCTTTTCGTTCTATTTGTTGGGAGAGTTGCTTAACTTTATCTTCTACTGGGCTTATTATCAACTGAATTTACAATTGCCAATATTTCTTTTTGTTTTCCAGTCATTCCCTTATGTAATAACATCCTATTCTTGTTTCAAAAATGCAGTGTCGGTCGAGCATGGTGACTCACGCCTGTAATCCCAGCAGTTTTGGAGGCCAAGGGGGGCGGATCACGAGGTCAAGAGATCAAGACCATCCCAGCCAACAGGGTGAAACCCCATCTCTACTAAAAATACAAAAATTGGCTGGGCATGGTGGTGCATGCTTGTAGTCCCAGCTACTCTGGAGGCTGAGGCAAGAGAATCACTTGAACCCGGGATGCGGAGGTTTCAAGTGAGCTGAGATTGTGCCACTGCACTCCAGCTGAGTGACAGAGCAAGACTCCACCACAAAAAAAAAAAAAAAGGCAGTGTCTATTCTTATCTCTCGAAACATATTATCATTTCTGAAAGGTTTATCCTGCTTTTTAATCTTGTTTCGGTCTCCTTCAAATTCCTCTTTTTCTGTTTCTTTGAGTCTTATTTTATAGATTTTCTTCTAATGTCTGATGAACCTTTGTTTTCTATTCAATTAGGGTTAGACACTAAGATTATCAGAAAACTCTAGGTGCATTGCAAGAATTATGTAGAATCAGGTCCTCATAGGAGGGAGACTGGATGCCCTGGTATTTTGTGTAGACCTACAGCTGCTTTTTCTGAGAAAGTGCTGATCCTTTCGAAGAATCCTCCTGTCTCCTGACCTGCAAACATCATCCTCACTGCTAGGACCTTGGAGCTGGCCAGGGTACGAGGTTGGATATCCTCTATTTATTTTACAGGTTTTCACTTGATTGGTCTGTTTTCAGAATAGAATTTCACTCATGCCCACTTTAGTAACCCCAAGTTGTCCCCGAGTCCTGTGCCTCTCTGGTTCAGTTTTTCTAAGTAAACCTACTCCCTCTTGCTGGAACAAAGGAGGATGTGAACCTAACCAGTTTCATGCCACCTGTCTTACCATCACCTTCCCTCCTTCAACATAATCCTCAGAGGTCCTGCTATCTGCAGCCCTTCAGTCTTACAAGGGTGCTATGAGACCAATTAACATACATTTATTTGGTGCCACTTTCTAACCAGAACTTCACAGGTACTTGAACACAACCTTTTTCCTTTCCACTATGCCATGAACTATGACTCTGCCTGTCTTTAGTCTTCATATATTGTTGCTTATAATTGCCCTATAAGATTTATCAAAGATGAAATTTACTTTCTTGTTTCCTGCTATTTTTGTTTGGGGATGGTCTTTGAGAAGAAAGAGTTAAGAAAGGCCTTTACTACTGAAACTATGTCACCCTCAGTTATAATTTAGGCAAGCAATTTGCCAATATGCTAAGGAACCTAACAAAAAATCTGACAGAAGCTTATAAAACAAGGCTTCTGTTTCCATCATTCCATTTAAACAGCAGACATCATGGTACCAATGACCTGCAGCTTGCTAAAATCAATGGACTTTCTCAGTCTTCATCTTAACTTTCTCAGCAGTGATGGGCATTGTTTGTAATCTGTCTTACTTAAAATATTCTTTTCCTTTGGTTCCATGATACTTATATGCGTTTGTTTTACGTTGAACTCTCTGGTTGCTCCACTCATTACTTCTTTCATTTATCAAATATATATTGAGTGCCTTCTGTATCCCAGGAATTTTGCTAGGAGTTTAGAATGCAATGATGAATATAAAATCATGGTCCCCACTATTCAGGAGCTGACACCTCGTGTGTCCTTTGCAGAAGCATCTGTTTCCATCTAGCCATGAAATTTATGAAGTTCCTTTATTTTTGTCTTTTGCCTCTTGTCACTATATATAATATCATCTCCCTAGAAAAAGTCATCCTTGCCAACAGCTTTGATTATTATCTATGTACCAATGGCACAAAGTTAAGTCTCTTGCCAAGACTGCTACTCTGAGCTTCAAGCCTTTATCTATTTGACATCTCCATTTCAATATTTTAAAGCTGCCACTCAGTATTCCCAAAGCAAAACTAAATCTAGTAGCCCCAACTCTAGTGACCATTGTCCAACCATTCATGCAATATAAAATCTATAGCTTTGACTGTGCTTCATTCCACATAAAAAGCTACCACCAGTTTCTCTCTCCTGTCCTAATTTTCTAAATATGTTTCATCTCCATCCACTTGTCTCTATCTCTACTGTCCAGTATGGTAGCCACAAGTCACATGTAGCTATTTACATTTAATTAATTAAAACTTAAAATGCTAAAAATATAAAATACAAATAACTTAAAATATAAAATTTTACATTGAAAAACAGCCATATCTGTTGAATAGTAGATATACAACATTTATATCATCACAGAAATTTATATTAGATAGCACTGCCTTAGACTTTAAGCTAAAAAGATACATAACTTATATAAGAGATGTCATATATATGTAATGTAAAACCTACAGTATTCAGTAAAAAAATAAATAGCTGTACAAACGCACTCAAAAATACTATATATAAGCCAAATGGAATTCAAAAAAAAAAATTTCAAGTAACACACAGGAAGACAGCACACAGAAAACAGAGAAAAAACACAAGATAAGCAGAAAACTTAGAGTAAAATGATAGACTTATGACTCAATATATTAATAATTATGTTAAATATAAGTGATGTAAACTAAATGCTTGAAAATTAAGAGGTTTGGGGATTATAGAAACAGACTAGCTTGTACCATTATCTAAATTTACTCAATAAATTTATATTGGTGTATAAATTATACAAATTTTATATTAAATATCATTAATATTTTATACAAATGCTGTGTAAAACATTTGGATATCATAAAAACCCATGCAAAGCGCTCAGCACTGTCCCTGCCTGGCACAGAGTAGCCTTCAATGAGAGCTGCTATTGTGAGGACAGTCATTGGGTGGGACTCCTTGTCACTTGCTTGCTCCATATGTCAAGTTCCCACACAGGTGTCTCAGAGTTTTGCCCCTCCTTATACCTGCACTATTCCTAAGTGGCCTCATCTAAGCCCACAGCTTCAACTATCACTTACACCAGGGTGAGCTATTTGCATGGCACAAGTGCCACAACTCTGTTGGTTAAGTACCCACCTCATTATTCCCTGGGCAGCCGCTTTTAATTGATGTGTTAGAACTTGAAATAAAACATCTTTTTATCCTGAGTAGATACCAATGAGTGCCTATGATGAGTCCACTAGCCTTTTTCCCTGGGTACATGTGTAAGTTGTTCTAATGGTCCATTACAAAACTCCATGCTGAAATCTTCTGAAAATTAAAAAGAAAATTGGAAGAAGCAAAGAAAAACTACTGACTAGTGGGAGAGAGATAGTATTTTAGTTTTAAAAAGAGATCAGGGGAAGCCTTGTAACCACTTTCTGTGTAGAAGAGCCTGAGACAAGGGGCTTGATGGAGCCAGGATAAAGAATCCCAAAATCTGATGTGCTCTGGCGCAAGTTCATCCTAAGAGTGAAGGACTTATTGCGTGTGATATAAAAACCACCAGTGAACATAAAATATTTCTACCTGAGACAAGCTAATAAATTAATAACTCTGAAAGTTAATGATTCCAAACATCGGTGTATTATTTGAGGAGATACATTAAAGAACAAAAAAACTTTCAAATTGAATTGTTATGACTGCCTCACTTTCTAAGGGCAAGCTGGAGTTCATAAGTAACCACTATAAGAGACTACAATTAGAAGGCATTCCTCCACACTCTCAAGTCCACATTCTACTCTAAAAGATTCATCACTCCCAATTTATAAAGGCAGGCAAATTCAAACAAAATTTCTGCCATTTTAGTTTTTCATTTACGTGATCACATATACATACTGCAAAGTACGAATATCTGCAATACCAACTCCTGCCCTTTTGCAAAAATCTAGTGTATAAACCTAGAAAAAAAAAAAAGCTGTCTCTGCCCACTAATTGAACCAAACCAGTTCTAGAAGATTAAGACTTTGTGTGTGCTATGAAGAATAATGGCCTCTCAAACACAAACCTAATTCCCAGAACCACCGAATATGTTGAATTACATAGAAAGACGAATTCCATTTGCTAATCAACTGACTTTAACATAGGAAAGTTATCCCGGATTATCCAGATGGACCCCATGTAATTAATTAAAAGGTCCTTAAATGTGAAAGATGGAGGCAGACAAGTCAGTGCCAGATAATGTGATGTGATGGGAGGTTCATCTGCCCATTGCCGGCTGGGAGCATGGAAAGAGGTCAAGGAATGTGGATGAGAAAATTCTTCTCTAAAGCTTCTAGAATGCAACTCAGCATTGATACATGGGTTTAATCCTGTGAGACTTAGTTCAGACATGTGAACCACAAAACTAAGATAATAAATTCGTGTTCATTTAAGCCACTAAGTTTGTGGTAATTTGTTCCCACAGCAGTAGGAAAACTAACTTACTTCCCACAAACTCGTTTCACGTTTTCCTGTGAAATGTGGCCCCTGTAAAGTGTGATGCCTGTCTATAAAGTATCAGAGAGAAATAAATTTATCATAGGTCTTAATACAAGAAAATTAAGCAATTCTTCTCTCATAAAATAAGAACCACTCTCAAAATTCAATTATTTATTGAGCCCATACTCAATGTGACACAGCTAAGAAGTGCCCCTTCCCCATCACTGAGCAATTTCCCCCACCCAGCCAGGATCAATGCCTCAGCTGGACACATCCTGTGTTTTTCTAGTTTCCTGCAGTAGACCTCCTATAGCGTAGTGGTAGGCATGTTCGACAGCACAGAATCTTCTTAGAAAGTAGTGGATAGCAGTGATCATCATAGCTAATGGAGAATTTGATTCATTTTCTAAATTTGAAAACAAAAACAAAAAAAAAAAACAGGAGTTAACAAGAGAAACAAGAGAACCAGGGCTCAAAAGATCAGCCCCATGTTCTCACCCTTTCACTGAGCATGAAACAATTTCTTTAGGGTGTAATTTTTTTATCCTCCCTCCCTTGTCTTCTGCCTTATGTGGGATATTTACAGACTGTCCAGGCATCCATTTTACTCCACGTTCCCTTCAAAACTCTTCTGAAGGAAAGAGGCCTTGTTAATCTTATCCCTAGTTAGTTACCGAAAATCCAAACAACTGGGCTTGGAAAATAAATTCCAGGGAGGAGAGAGATTGTCTTTAACCTCCATATTAGATTTTGTAGTTGATCTCAGCATCTGGGAAGGTTTTTTTTGTTTTTTGTTTTTTGTTTTGAGACGGAGTCTCGCTCTGTCGCCCAGGCTGGAGTGCAGTGGCCGGATCTCAGCTCACTGCAAGCTCCGCCTCCCGGGTTTACGCCATTCTCCTGCCTCAGGCTCCTGAGTAGCCGGGACTACAGGCGCCCGCCACCTCGCCTGCCTAGTTTTTTTGTATTTTTTTAGTAGACACGGGATTTCACCGTGTTAGCCAGGATGGTCTCGATCTCCTGACCTCGTGATCCGCCCGTCTCGGCCTCCCAAAGTGCTGGGATTACAGGCTTGAGCCACCGCGCCCGGCCTGGGAAGGTTTAAGTTTGGAATTGCTAGCAGTGAATTTAAACTAGCATTGAAAATGGTATCAAATCATCAGTAAAATATTAAAGGTAAAAGAGGAGAAACTTACAAAACTTTACTGAGGTGAACTCCAAGAGTCTTCTCTGAAGGTGCTGGGCTGGTCTTCAATTAAGTAAAGAAATGTTTCTTATTCACTGTCAGTAAGACTCATTCACCATGTGTCTAGCATTCTGTTATGAGCCTCCAGTAGTGTTAGTAAATGTAGGATTTCACTGAGTCTGTGGCACAAAAACCCTCTTTCTCCTAATCATCAAGGTACTCCACCAGGACTCAAATCCTACTATGGAAATGGAATGCAAATGCACTCCATGAGAAGGACTGGATTAAAGGTATGCTCTTCACTCACACTTAGAAGTTCCTAAGTGTAGCAGGTGAACTAGACCTATCCTCATGTGCCAGCAAACATGATGCCCAGGTGAGAAAGGCATATAATGGGGGCAGAGTACCAGAGCCCCACTTCTTGAGTCTGTCCTGGAATCCTTCTCAAGAAAAATCAATTAAAAATCAGGAATAAATAAAAGTTACAAAAATCTATGCACTTACCTGGTGTTCCAGTCATGAGCTCTTCAGAATAAACAGCAAGGGCATCTACTAGAAATAAGAGAATAAATTTCTGCATTTAAGCAATGAAACCTCCATTAAACACTTTAAACATGCTCTTCCTATTAAACACCAAAGAACTTCTGTTTGTTGGTAATTGCCACAGTCCAAAACCATCTCTTGATAAGCAGGAATGGAAACAGGTGGGCCTAGATTCATCTGGTCATTTCTGCCAGGACACTAGCAGAAAAGGCCAGATGGATCTGGGCCATGAGGCCTCCCCTTGCTCTTATAGTCAAACAAGAGAATTTTCTTGAAACCATATGGGTGGAAAGGAAGGAAGACATAGCTAACATTGACCACGCATCGCATTCTGGGCAGTGGGAACACTGTGGCCACTGAGGGAGGGCACCTTACGCAGGGGTGGTACATCCTGCAAAGGAGACAACTACTGGGATTTCAAGTCACCCATCCAACCCTATTTTATTTAATAGGTTCTTCAGCCTCCACAAAAAAATACAGTTTCTATATTTCTCCAGATACTACCTGCAATTCCCCAAAACACTTAGAGCAGTGGTAGAACATTGCTATTATTTTTAAACATAATTAGATTATGTAGAAATTTGCCTTTGTAGGTAAGGTCCAAGGCTTAATTTTAGCAAAGATCTCAGACATCCTTCAGATTATTGGGATATATTTCTGGAGGCAGAAGGCATTGAAATCTTAAAACTCCTTGACTAAGTGACAGACAGAAAAATGAAAAAACATGGAGGCATGAGAAAGAAAATGGGCAGCGATAGGACATCTGCCTAATTCATGAAGTTTTTAACTCCCTTTTCTTCTGTTCAGTCTAAATTCAAAGAACATTTACTCTTATAATCTTCATTCACAATGGTCTCTCTCTGAACTGTGCTGTAATCAGCTGGGAAAGAAAAGGAAGTTATTGACCCCATTCTTGTTATCGCATTTGTCCCCATGCAGACCACAAGGAGCTTGTCCTCTTTAGAGAAGCCCAGAGGTTGTCCCCCGAAATCAGATTGGGACAGACCTCAGGGCTGGAGCCTTGCTGGTATTCAACAGGTTCCGTCTGTGAAAAAATATTCTGGGAAAATGCTTATATTTGCCTCAAGTTTCAAGAAAGTTTGGCAAAAGTTAATCTCAGAGAACAAAGGAGCAAAAATGTCCCCAAATATGTAAGCTACCCTAGGACATTCCTAAGCAATGAGATACAAGCAGGCTAAGGGAGGCAGGGAGACATTTCTGCAGATTTGGAGCCAGGAATTATCACCTGAGACCTCAATGGCCTCTTCCACCAAGCTGGAGAAGGCTTCTTCCGCAGAGCTGAAGGTGGCTTCCTCCACAAGATAGGAGGTGGTTTCTGGCGGAAAGCTAGAAGTGGCCAACTCCATGTCAGCAGAGAATTCTGGGAAAACAAAATGAAAGATGGGAATGGTCACAAGCTAATGGTGGGAATCCAGTCTGCTGGAGGAAAGCAGGCCTTCCCTCAGGAATGCAAAATGTGGGAGCCCATCGCCTGCCCAGGCCTCCTGCGAAGCCAGACCCTCACTCACTGAAAGCCTGGGTGTTCTCCAGGTACACATCTGTGGGCGACTCCAGATCCATGGTGGATTCTGGTAGGTCAGTGGTTGATTCTAAAGGAGCCAAAAAGAAAAGAAGAGCACAAGTACTTTCCAGTGAGAATTTTCACTCTTAGGTAGATCTTTTTCTGGGAGAAACATGGAACATAATGTGGCAGACCACATCAAATGTGGTCTCACCACAAGCCTGTCTTCTGTCACCTGCTAGAAAGTCCAGTCGACTAACTGCTGCCTGGGAGGGTGCTTAGAGCCCCTCACCCACCCTCCTTTCAAGGGGTCAGCATTCGATATTCTGCCTCTAAATATGTATTGGTCAGACTGGAAGAAAAAGTCCAAGACTCCCCTTTATACTTCTTCCAGGTTCCTGAAAGCAAAAAACAAAAACCGAAAGGGGTTAAGGATCAAGGAAACCAGCTATTTCTAAGGAGTGGAGCAAGAATGAAATAGACACTAACTGGGTTACTCCTACCATTTTTTCATTTAATGGACCATATCTAACTCTTTATTTTCCACCCTGTCTCACAGAATGCACAAGCCAGGCATTCTGGGGCTTGCTAACCGTATCAGCACCATAAACTTGTGGGTCTGTTGAGCAACAACCAGGCTCCTCTTAGGCTACAGTGATGGATGACATGCGGGGGGCACTGCAGCGGGTCATGGGCCCAGGAGGCCAGAATTACCTGCTCTGTAATGTAGACACTTTGCTTTATCATAGTTTATATCAGTCAACAAGCTATACCCAGCATCTCCCACACCGAGAGCTACCGGGAGGAGAGCCAGTGGAAGAGGAGGGGAAAGTAACCTTTTCAATACAAATGAATGAGCACCCTTCCTCCTGAGAAATCGACCTGCATTCAGGAAGAACCAGGAAAGAATGCTCTTAGCTGAAAGTTTCATGAAGAACAGCGATTTCTTTCTTTTCTCAACATGATTTACAAGTTTCCGTTCCAGACCCACTCATGTCCACTGCCTGTGACCAAGATAGATGCTAAAGTGCTCTGAAATTTACCGCACCTCACCATCGGATGAGGATACCTCCTGGGACTTTTTAACCTGAGAGAGAGAGTAATGCCTTTTCAGCACCCAGTAGGGAGTGAGACCACAGAAAAACCTCAGAAGTTCTCTAATCAGGTGCGCTAATGGCAGCGGGCCCAGCCCATTATGTTTATGAGGCCAATTCAAACACAACACAAATCTTATCTTAGCCACTCAATTACTCAAGTCCTCCGAGTTCAGCCACCCATCCCATCTTAAGACCAAATCCATATGATTCTTACCCAATTCAGCTTTACAACATTCACAGGAGGCCTCTCTCTCTCTCTCTCTCTCTATCAATCCCCTTCTCTCTTTCTGTACACACACACACACACACACACACAAATAATTTTAGCCCCATTCTCCAAAAGACCTCCCATGGTGCACTTACCTGGGGGGAGTGTGGGAAATGTCACAGTGAAGACCCACAAGGCTGAGAAGATCAGGGCCTTCCTGAGCATGGTGTCAGCAGGGAGGGTAGGAGGCTGGGAAGGTGAGCAGGCAGGTAGGCCAAGCAGGCAGGTGGGCAGGCCCTGGAGCTGTGGTGTGTACGGGTAAGAGCTAGAGAGCTCTGCTGGCCTTTTATAGAACCCCTTGTCCCTGAAGGAGGCATTCCCAGGTGGTTGTTAACAACAACAAAAAAAAGCCTTGCTTACACAATGAGAATGCCCAGGGAGCACGGGCAAGAAAAGGGAACTGGGGGAAGGGAGAAGCAGGGAGGATGCTAGGAGGAAAACTGTGATAAGGTCCCTTTCTAAAGTTAGGTTGCATTGCTCCATTACCATGAGCACTGTTTATCTGCTTCTCTGAGGGGCAGAGGAGAAATTCTGTCTCCACCAGATATCTGAGATGACCCCCACCTCCTGGTCCAAGTTTGCAAGACTGTCATCTAGGCTGGAACCAGAAATTGCTTTACTGAGCCTCCAAAATGCTGCTTTGTGTCAGAGGACAGGACCAAGTATCCCAGTGAGAGCCAGATGGCTACTTTGACTCTAAGGGAACACTCTAATGCAAACCATGTCCTAACCCTGGGGGATCCCTGAAAGAGAATTGTATCTGAGCATGATAACTACTACCACGTTACTACTACCAACAACCACATGTTATATGATTACACGTATGCTACTATCTTATTTGATTCTCAACACGATCCCATGCACTAGGCATTATTATCCCTACTTTTCTGGTGACGAGCCTTGAGGCTGAGAGATTAAGTGACTCCAGATTTGCCTAAAGATAGTCAGTCTCTGGAGTGTCATTAACATTAAGTGCTTTTTGGCTCTGCAGACCTGGCTCCTGCTCCTGACTTTTTCAGTCTTCCTTGGGCCAGTATCAAGCTGAGATGTGTCCCTGGCTGTAGCACTTTAGGCATGAGAAAACAGGCAAGGACAAGGGACAAGCTCACCTGGTCAACCTCAGCTCTCAATGAAGTCTTTAGCTCATGTGCATGAATCCCACCACAGGGTCAAGCTCCCTTTAAATCTTAGTTTTCTTAGAATGTTGCAGTGAATTCCTTCTCCTCAGTAACCACAGGATTGACAATATTATATTGAGAGAAGCCTCTCAGTAATAATAATAATAGTACCCAATATTTATTGAGTAATATACGCCATAGGCATACATTACTTTTTCCCAATACCAAACCTATGGTAATCTTATTGTTCCCCTTTTCTAGATGAGGAAACCATGGCCCAGAGAGAGAGGGTCATTAATTTATGAGAAGTCACTCAGTAAATGTCATATAATAAGGAAACAAACCTACTGGCAGTCTGAAACTAGACTATGCCTTCTGATTTTGTTTGTTTGTTTGTTTGTTTACTTTCAGAGACAGAATCTCACTCTGTTGCCCAGGCTGGGTACAGGGGCAGAATCGTAGCTCATTGCAGCCTCACACTCCTGGCCTCAAGTGATCCTCCTGCTGCAGCCTCCCGAGGAGTTGGGACTGCAGGTACATGCCATTGCACCTGACTAGTTATTTTATGTTTTGTAAAGACAGGGGTCTTGTTATGTTGCCCAGGCTGGTCTCGAACTCCTGGGCTCAGGCAATCCTGCTGCCTTGGCCTCTCAAAAGGCTAGGATTACAGGAGTGAGCCACTGTACCCAGATCCCTAGAGCCTAAGCTCTCAATCACTCTATTTGTCCTTCCAGCCTAGTTATCTCTCTGTTCTCCTCACCGCTGGCTTTGACCTGTGAAATGTGGCACTTCACAGGGCTTCACTCTAAAGCAAGGGGAAAATGGACGCACACTAGAGAACATTTTGTTTTTCTGTAAGCTCAGTTTCCTTGGCAAGCCGTGTGCAATTAGGTGTAACCCAAACACAATAGTCAGGAGCTAGGGAAGCAAGAAGCTGATGGAAAAAAAAAAAAAAAAAACTGCAGACAATAACATCAGCAAACATAGGACTCAAATGAGACAATAATGCAGTAAGTTTTAGGCCAGTGGAAAAAGGGAGAATTTTACCTGCACTGGCAACAATATAAGAATATTTTCGGCCGGGCTCGGTGGCTCAAGCCTGTAATCCCAGCACTTTGGGAGGCCGAGACGAGTGGATCATGAGGTCAGGAGATCGAGACCATCCTGGCTAACACGGTGAAACCCCGTCTCTACTAAAAAATACAAAAAACTAGCCGGGTGAGGTGGCGGGCGCCTGCAGTCCCAGCTACTCGGGAGGCTGAGGCAGGAGAATGGCGTAAACCTGGGAGGCGGAGCTTGCAGTGAGCTGAGATCCGGCCACTGCACTCCAGCCCAGGTGACAGAGCGAGACTCCATCTCAAAAAAAAAAAAAAAAAAAGAATATTTTCAACCATGGAAAAGTGCAAGAACTGACTTGCAAATGTGCAAAGTGGAGTCTCTGAGGTCCTAGAGGAGAGCTGGACTGAGGAGTTAAGGGCCAGGAGTGACCTATCTCCTCTAGAAGCTTTGACTTCCTCCTGACCACTTAAAAATAGGAACACCACGTTAGATGTCCATCCAAATGTCACAGGGCCATCTCATTGCCTCAATTTCAACCAGAGTCAGGGAAAGGATAGCTGCCTGGTGACCCCTATGTTGAAACATGGGAGCAATTTGCTGCTCCCATGTTTGGAAATGTGCTGCTCTTTCTCACCTGCTGAGCATTCGTAGGTAATGGACACAGTGAGTCCCAGAGGGGAACCTGGCCTTGCTGAGGTGAGAGCTAATGAAACTGTAAGGTTACAAATGCAGGGTTTTTATTTAAAGAAATTGTAGTTATTAAATATATTATATATATATAATTTCTGGGGGGAGACAGGGTTCACTGTGTCACCCACGCTGGGATGCAGTGGTGTGAACTCAGCTGACTGCAAACTCAACCTCCCTGAGACTGAGCAATCCCTCAACCTCAGCCTCCCTAGTAGCTGAGACTACAGGCTCACACCACCAGGACCGCCTAATTTTTCCATTTTTTTGGAGACGGTTTTGCCATGTTTCCCAGGCTGGTCTTGAACTCCCTGGGTTCAAGCAATCCACCCACCTTAGCCTCACAAAGAGCGGGGATCACAGGTGTAAGCCACTGCACCTGGCCTGTAGTTATTATAGTAGTTATCTGTTGTTATATTAATAAACTGTTTTTACTTCCTTGGCTTTTTACACATGTTGTAGGACTTTCTCCTTAGTTTAGCTAAGCCTGGTTCTTGCCACACAGCCATGAAATATTAGGCTCACAGGCACTTTGAAGGGTGAGAAAAATGTAATTCATGGCGCAAGGAGGAAAGAAAGGGGGACAGGGACTCTGAGCAAAGCAAGAATCCTGCTAGCCAGTTTTTCCACCCCACAGATTGAATCCCAGGTTACCACACCCCGAAACAGAAGAGGTCAGGCTCCAACACCCTGCAAAACAGCACGAACTTCCCAAGGCTCCACCCCAGTATACACTCGTCCCAGTACAAAGGCGGGTTGGAGTTTCTCCGGGTAATTCTCTACACTTGGCTGTCTCACATATGCTATCAAGTATAATAGAATCATTTAATTTCATGGTGTGAAGGTATCTTAAATTGTGTCCAGCTCAACAGACATGCAAGGTCTTTTTGTTGAATAGAAGAATGCTTTTCCCTCATATACAGCATACCTCTCAAGTGGCCTCTCAGCCCTAGTGATGGAGAACTTGGTACATTGAGAGGAATAGTTCATATTTGGACAATTATTCTTTCCAGTAGTTGAAATACGCCTTCTTGTAATTTCAAAGTGTTTACCCCAATTTTATTCTTGAGGTGCCATATATGTAAAATTAAGTCCTTCTTCACTCTTCAAATGTCAAAGGCAGCTATCATTTTATTTTCAGATTTCTTCACCATCTTAAAAAGAAGGTACAAGTTTGCTCTTTTCTTTTCCTCTGAAGTTTCCTCAGTATCTAGCAGGGTCTGGCACATAGGAAGTGATAACGATGTTTATTGATAAATTAATAACTAGACTTCTGGTTACTAGTCTGTCATCTTATATGATCTTCTATAATGGAAGCACTAGAATTAAACAAATTATTGGCTGGGTGTGGTGGTTCATACCTGTAATCCTAGGCCAAGGTAGGCAGGTCACCTGAGAGCAAAAGTTTTGAGACCAACCTACACAACAAAGCAAGATCCCATCTCTGTAAAAAAAAAAAAAATTAAAAACTGGCCAGATGCAGAGACACATGCCTGCAGTCTCAGCTACTTGGGAGGCTGAGGTGGGAGGATCCCTCAAGCTCAGGAGTTTGAAGGTGCAAAGAGCTATGATCAGACACTCCAGCCTGGGCAACACAGCAAGACCCTATCTCAAAAGAGCAAAACACCTGGGTACAGTGGCTTGTCCCTGTAATCCCAGCATTTTGGGAGGCTAAGGTAAGAGAATTGCTGCAGCCTAGGAGTTCAAGGCCAGCCCAGGCAACATAGGGAGACCCCATCTCCACAAAAAATAAATAGCATTTGACCCAGAAATTCCATTACTGGGTATATAACCAAAGAAGTATCAATTATTCTATTATAAAGATAATGCATATGTTCATTGCAGCACTATTCACAATAGCAAAGACATAGAAGCAACCAAAATGCCCATCAACAGCCTACTAGATAAAGAAAATGTGGTAAATATACACCATGAAATACTATGCAGCCATAAAAAAGAATGAGATAATGTCCTTTGCAGGAACCTGAATGGAGCTAGAGGTCGTTATCCTTAGCACATTAACACAGGAATAGAAAACCATAAAACTCATGTTTTCACTTGTAAGTGGGAGCTAAGTAATGAGAACACATGGACACATTGAGGGGAATAACAGATACTGAGGCCTACTGGAGTGGAAGGATGGGAGGAGGGAGGGTTCAGAGAAAAAAAAACAAAAAACTAAAACTGCCTTAGTGACCAGGTAGTGAAATAATCTGTACACCAAACCCCTGAGTCATGAGTTTACCTATAAAACAAACCTGTACATACCCAGAACCTAAAATAAAAGTTAAAATACTTTAAAAAAAGAAAATTAGCCAGACGTGGTGGCACACACCTATGGTCCAAGCTACTCCAGAAGCCAAAGTGGAAGGATCACTCGAGCCCAGGAGGTGGAGACTGCAGTGAGCTGAGACTGCACCACTGCACTCCAGCCTATGTGACAGAGCAAGACTCTGTTTCAAAAAAAAAACAAAGAACAAAAGAAAAACAGACCAAAAAAAATTATCACAAGTTTGAACCAGTGAAAGCAGAAAAATAATAAACTCACCGTCATCCTTCTTTCTGGAAAATATGTGATATTAGTTTGATGATATTAAATTGATCTGTAATTAATACCATAGTTAGGCCTCACAGAAAATATGGAAAGTTTTTTTGACAGCACCAAAGAAACTCAAAAGTTTTTGCACCTACCTCCTCCAGAGTGAGATCAGATTCTGGAAAGTGGGTTGAGCTGGGGCATATCCTGCCACTGTGATCCCACCCCCTTAAGAACCAAGCTGCACAGCACCTGCCAGCATGCCTCCAGGCATGTGAACCAGAGCAAGGTGCTTCTTTCAGTCCAAACCCCAACTATCATCCTGCCCTAGGGAATAGTTTCCAGACACCAGGACTCAAATTTCTTCCCCAGGGAATAGGGAGCCTAGAATGAGGCAAAAGTCCTGTAAACTGGGCCTTCCACCTCTACCACAGATTAGATGTGGTTAAAGGTTAGCCCGGTGTCCTAGTATCAGATCAAGCATGTTTCAAGTATCTGTTCAGTGACCCAGCTGTTACACTCAGTACCTTGGGAAATTCGAAGGAAGGCCAAATATTGATTCCTTTTTTTTTTTTAAGATGGATTCTCTCTCTTCTGCCCAGGTTGGAGTACACTGTCACAATCTCAGCTCACTGCAACATCTGTGGGTTCAAGCGATTCTCCTGCTTCAGCCTCCCAAGTAGCTGGGACTACAGGTGTGCACCACCACGCCTGGCCAATTTTTTGCATTTTTAGTAGAGACAGTGTTTCACCGTGTTAGCCAGGATGGTCTCAATCTCCTAACCTAATGATCTGCCCGCCTCAGCCTCCCAAAGTGCTGGTATTACAGGCGTGAGCCACCACAGTTAGAATCAGAGTAAGTCAGAAAATATGTAATACAAAGACAGGTCAAAACAAGATACTAAGAAATCTAATCATGTGCCAGTGGTACCTGTGAAGTCACTGTGAAATACAATGACTGAGGCAGAAGAAGCACTGGGCAGGGAGGTTAATCTCATATATCTGGGATGCAACAGCCTGGCTGTAAATCCTGCCTCTGCCAGTAATACTTAGGTGACCTTTGGCAAGTTACTGAAGTCATGGTACTTCAGTTTTCTCATCCATACAATGGAGATAAAAATAGGTTTCACTTTGTCAGGGTTGTTCTGAGGTTAATTTATTCAGGCAAAATGCCTACAATAAGGGAAATGCACAGTAAACATTAGCTGTTTTTATCAGGGGCTGAAGATGAAAAAGTCTCGTGTCCCTAGTAACTTGATGATACTGTTTTCTGGTGGAAACATGAAGAAGCACGATCCTGGAAAGTTCCATGGAGAAAATGCAACAAATGAAAATATGGCTAGGATTCGCTTGAGTTCAGTAAACATGTTTCTAGGTATAGACAGAAAGGTCCCTGGGCAAGAAGAACTAATTATGCATTGGGGAAGACAAACATGTGCATGAATAGCAATGTTCAAGGTGTCATGTCATGTGAACTGTAATAAATTTGGGGAATACAGAGGAAGAACCTATTAATTCCTACATTATGAACCACTGATGACTGGAACCATCTTAATCAACTTTGCATTGCTTTATTTCTACAAAGTCTATTATAGAGTCCTGGTGCCAAATAAATGATTATTCATCTGTACTGAATTCTAACAAGGGGTAGGTGAGAAGACACTGTCAAATGCAACCTTTCAGCAGTGGCTAAATCTTGGGTTCTAGACTCAGATTGTCTGGACACGAACCCAGGTCTTTGGGAGACCTTGAGCTTGCCCAAATTACTCTGTCCAGTTTTCCTCATCTGCAAACTGCAAGTGATGATAGTAATCCCTTCATGGGGTCATTGTGAGAATTAAATGAACTGATCCATATCAATTGGTAAATGACATATAGTAAATGATCAATGATTATATTACATATGATTATATATAATATATATATAATATATGATTATTATAACTTGAGATGGACCTTAAAGAATGAAGTAAAACTATCAGAGTAATTACCCTCACTAAAGAAAAGCATGTGACTGGAGACTACAATGAGAGGGTGACAAGAAGAGGGCAGCGGAAGAGGAGGTTGTGACAGTCTGAAATGACACTGGGGAGCAGACCAAGGAGATCTTCAAAAGCTGAAGAGTTGAGTCATTATTCTGCTGGCAAAACAGAGTCATTGAGAATGTTAAAAACCATTTTTAACAGTTATAACAAGTAATAATGACTAAATGGCAATTACTATGTCCCAGGCACTATTGTACATATTTTACAAATTCTGAGTACTTTACAAATATTTACTCATTTTAACCCTCACAATAATCCTAAACAGCATATAAAGTATTATCACAGCATCAATTTACTAATGAAGAAACTGAGGCACAAGGAAATTAGGTAACTTGCCCAAAGTTACAGAACAAGTAAGAGGTAGAGGCAGGAATAAATACAGGCAGCATGGCTTGGAGCAGATCCCCATTTTTTTCTCTATTCAAGCATATCGCTACCCATCATCTCGTGTTAAGAATAATGACTCTGCTAGTTGGGATTAATCTGTTTCTTATGTCTCTGCCTCAACCATACTAAAAGTTTTAAGGGCAGGGCCAAAGCCATACAACTTCATGACATTATGTTATCCAACCAGATGCCTTGGCCATAATCATTGAACCAAACTAACTCACATGTTTTAAAAACAGACATTGAAGCTTAACAGAATTGCATCAGTGTAAGATTTGAACCAAGAGATTTCATCCACTCTCCTAATGACCCGTTTCTAAACAACTGCTTCTTCTTTATCACTGAATCAGGATAGAGACCATGGTGAGAGGTAGAAGACAGTGAATCAAAGAAACTTCAGTTTCTCTTATCGCATTTTGAGTTGCATAAGGAAATGTCAGAAAAGAGTTAATATATCTTTTGCTGACCTCTCCAAAAGGTTTAATAGAAATGCACCATGGAATTTTAGCCACTACTATTTTCCTTACAAATGAGCCTCTTCTTAACCACTCCAACGCTCACCTTGGGAAAGCTGAATGCAGGTTTAAAGATGGATAAAGGAAGCTAGGGAAATGGATAAAGTAAGCTAGGAAGCTCATTATTAGATTTGATAACCCCCCAGCACAATCCTACACAAAAACATCGCAAAATATTTTGTATACAAAATCCATTTTCCATCTTGACCACTAGAATTTCCTCCAAGCAGTATTGTCTTCTACCCTCTCTTAAAACTAGTATAGTAAGAGACTGTTTCTTAAGAATGTATCCTTGGTTTCTTAGGAAGAGTCTGAAATGGTAGCTCTTCTGAGTAGTGTTACAGTCCCCCTGACTAAGCGGCTTGTCCCCTACTCATTCCAAAAAAATCACTGCCATTACCATCACCCCAACAATTATGTTAAACCAATATTGAATTGACCGAATATTAAGTGAGACAAATCCTACTGAGGATACAGAGTTGAATGGACCCTGCCTCCAAGAATCACACAATCTATTTGGGGGGAGTGGAAAGGTTAGACAATATAATCTCTGAGGAAGTCAAACATTAGCATCAGTTCTAACATTTGAGCAGACTTGCTGATTACTGCTCCTACATTTATACCCCCAGGGGTTGCCAGACACTAGCAACACGAAGACAAGTTAGTTACTGCCTCTAACGCCAAATGTATTGCTGGCTTACAGAAGTTTAGGGAAACTTTCAAAAGAATGTGATATTTTAATTGGCCCTTAAAATGGATAAGATTTCATCAAGGTAAAACAGGGCGGGTCATCAGGAAGAAGGAACAGTCATGTAAATACACATAGAGGTAGAGATAGGAGAGTGGAGGACACATCCAGGAACGGCAATTAGTCTAGTATGTCTTAAGAGGAAATGCGGAGATTATAGAAAGTTGAGGCCATATTACGAAAAGTCCACTTTGAAATAGAAGGCCAAAGAGAATTGCCTCATCAATGCATAATGGCCTATTAGTGAAGATTTTTTTTTTTTTTTTTTTTGAGACGGAGTCTCGCTCTGTCGCCCGGGCTGGAGTGCAGTGGCCAGATCTCAGCTCACTGCAAGCTCCGCCTCCCGGGGTTACGCCATTCTCCTGTCTCAGCCTCCCGAGTAGCTGGGACTACAGGCGCCCGCCACCTCGCCCAGCTAGTTTTTTGTATTTTTTTAGTAGAGACGGGGTTTCAGCATGTTAGCCAGGATGGTCTCAATCTCCTGACCTCGGATCTGCCTGTCTCGGCCTCCCAAAGTGCTGGGATTACAGGCTTGAGCCACCGCGCCCGGCCTAGTGAAGATTTTTTTAGCAGATTAAGCCAAATCAAATTATCTTGTAGGAAGACAGATAGTGAACAAAAATTTAAAGCCGAGAAGAGGAGCATAACAATAGCATGGGCAAAGCACTGAGTAGCAAGATTACAGTGATAAAAGCCAGCACCGTGATCAGCAATTTGTGTTTAATGTACAATATGCAGAGCCAGGGTCCAGGGAAAAGAAAAGATAACTCTACCTTGTGAAGCCTGAATTATTCCAGTGATGTATTCCAATAAAGCAAACCAGGAGTCAGTTTCTGAGTGGTGTTGTGAGGAACAGGATGTTGGTGAGGAGATTTGCAGAAGGGGTAGGCAAGATGAGTTTGCCTACTGGCAATTAAGTTACCTTAAGAGAACCTTGATGGAAATACCCCACAGGTGGCAAAAAAATATGAAACTGAGGTCCAGGGAATTTTGACTGACAATCATGATTTTGTTTTATGCATAGAGATGTATGAGCCATTTGCTTAAAACTGCTGTCACCAAAGTGGTACATGTGATTCCACGGGAGATATAGAAAGACAGGAAGAGCAGGCCTTACCTGAACTAGGCAAAATTCCAGTCTAGGGAAATTCTTACATTTAGGGGTATAGAGGAAAAGTCAGCCAAGGGAACAAGTTATAGAAAGAAGAAAGTCAAGCCAGGCTCCTTGGCACACGCCTATAATCCCAGCTACTCGGGAGGCTACAACAGGAGGATAACTAGAGCCCAGGAGTTCAAGTCCAGCCTGAGCAACATAGTGAAACCCCATCTCTAAACACATATATATTTAATATATGTTTAATTACCTATTTAGACTTCTGTTTTCTCTCACTAAAGTAAGCAATTCTTAGGAAGGAACCAAGAGTCGTTCTTGTTAGCATCCCAGGTTTTGGTTGTCCCATTCCCTCCTCTCTCTCAGAGGAACAGAATCCCTAATGTTTAGCTGGGCACATGGCTCCCCAATATGAAGATGCATTTCCCAGCCTCCAGGCAATATAAGCAGAACTAACATGTGCAACCTCTAAGTTTCATCCCTCGAGGGAAGAGTCATACCCTTCACTTCCACTTTCCTCCTTTTCTGCCTTATGAGATGTGGGTGTGGTAGGGTGTCACCTTACACCATTTGCATGAGGGCAACACCATAGGGATGGCAGGGAATATATAAAGAAAGGATTCACAGAACAAAGCCATCATAACAAATCAGGGAAACAAACTTCTATCCTGTCCAAGACACTGTTAGTATAGTGTTAGTGAGCTACACTGTTCGTATATCCTGAGTAGCCCAAACTAATCTACATAGATTAATCCCAGAACCTAGCATAGCTTCCATTAGTTGCTTCACAAAGAAGGAAGGAGAGGAAGAAAACCATGTCTAAAGCCTCTATCAGTAAGGAGACATTTTAGATTATGGCAAGACTATAGGAATCTGAGAAAGAGATTTTTCTTTAGTTGAATCAACCCACAGGTTTGACCTCTTGCATTTCTTTGCACCAAATCAAGCTTGCTATGATGAAAATCTCCAATCTGATCTTTCTTCACATTGCCACTAATTGAATGAAATGTTTTGTTATTATAAGTCCAGTCTTAAATGAGACAAGAACTTCCCTCTTTGATTTGTGGCCTTTTGTTCTGAGATACAGGAGATTTATGAACGTTTCACGGGGCTTTCAAATCCAAATTTATTCTGATGCCATTTCTGAGAGATTGGCAGAGTGCATATCAATATCATTCTATAAATAAGCACCAAGGACATTGCCACCTCCATAAGTAGTTGGTTAATTATTGAATGCTAAATAAGAAAATGGAAACCCAAGGTAGTAAGTGACTTGCCCAAGGTTAGCACACCAAGAGATAAAACGAAGGCCTTCAGAATTTTTTCCACACCTCAACAGGCAAAAGATAAAATTCCAACAATTTAAAAATATTAATTGGCTTATTTGCAATTCTAGAATCAGCCAACACTTTATTCCACAAAATAGAATAAGTGTTCCAAAAAGCCAAGCAGAGGAGTGTGGTTTTATAGACAGAGAAGGGCTAAATAAAGCAGAAACAAAGAACAGAAAGCAATTGGTGATTTCAAAGTTGCTTTCCTTGTGATGAAGGAACCAAGAAACAGAACAATGGAGAAATAACTGACTGTATAATCTTGGGTTGCTTTTTCCTTTTTCTTTTTGGTAAGGATTGAAACAGAGAAAGCTTTATTACTCTGCCAGTTGAAACTGGGCTGTTTGGGAAATTAGACTGTAATCCCTCCCTCCGGATTTTTCAGGTCAGAAAGCAACTCATTTGTTCATCAATCAATGATGGCATCTGATCAATGCCTTCATTTGATTGGATGCCACGGAACTTCAATGTGAGGGACACTATTTTGATTTTTAGTCTGGACCGTAGGGACCCAGTGCAGGAGTTGACTCCAAAATAGCACTCTCATAATTTTTAACACAACATACCAGACTTCATGGACAATAACTTCCGGGGAGCCTCTATCAGCACAGGATTTGCTGTCAATAAGGTTTCTCTGGAAATACTAGAAGGTATCTCATTCCTCTTATTTTCTGTTGGAAACCCAAAATGTCTCACTTTTTTCCCCATCACTTATGGGCAAATGCAAGCACATTTTCCTAATTTATTTTATACTGACAGTTGGAAAATGAAAAAGGCAAAGAAAATTCTAAATTTTTTCCAAGTAACTAAAACCAATACAATCTCAACTTCTTCCAATCTTTGCTTCCATGAAAAGCAGCCCATAACAGCAAACGCCTTGTTCACTTTCCTTTTCTATTTTTACTAGGAAGTCCTACTGGAAGCATGTAAGCTTGCAAGTTCTCTTGCTTAAGGCACAGGTATTTGACATTTACATAAAAATATTTTTTAAGAACTGCAAGAAATCACCAAATGCTTAATCATGGGAGTTCCTGGCAGGTCTTGTGGGTATTTTTTGTTTGGTTTGGTTTGGTTTTGCCCCCCAGGCCTTTATGATTTTGATTAAGGTGCCTCAACAGGAGCCTTATATGAGCAGTTACTCAACATGAATGACAAAGAAAACCTTCTATACGTCCTCCAACCCCCTAGGGCCACCAGGGAGCTGCTGTGATCAAACCCCAGTGTACGCAGGGGCTACATGAAATCACCAAATTGCTGGGCATCCTATCGGCCCTTATAGTCCCAGCTATTCAAAAGACAAACAGGAGGATCACTCAAGACCAGATGTTCAAGGCTGCAGTGAGATATGACCACATCTGTGACTATCTACATTCCAATCTGTCAAAAAAAAAAGAAAGAAAGAAAAGAAGAAAGAAAGAAAGAAAGAAAGAAAGAAAGAAAGAAAGAAAGAAAGAAAGAAAGAAAGAAAGAAAGAAAGAAAGAAAAGAAAAAAGAAAGGAAAGAAAAGAAAAGAAAAAAAAGAAAAAACATTTTGAGAGGCCGAGGCAGGTGGATCACTTGAGATTGGGAGTTTGAGACCAGCCTGGCCAACGTGGTGAAACCCTGTCTCTACCTAAAATACAAAAATTAGCCAGGCGTGGTGGTGCATGCCTGTAATCCCAGCTATTTGGGAGGTTGAAGCAGGAAAATCACTTGAACCCAGGAGACGGAGGTTGCAGTGAGCCAAGATGGCTTCTTCTGCCCTCCAGCCTGGGTGACAGAGCGAGACAAGAAAGAAAGGAAGAAAGAAAAAGAGAGAGAGAGAAAGAGAGAAAGAGAGGAAGGGAAGGAACAACCAAATTATCAAATTATTTCCAAGTCTTCTTCTTGGTCCTCAAAATTCTCTCCCATTTCTCCTTCTTTCCATAAGAAATTCCCAGATATTTCTAGTAGCAATCTGGGTACATTCTCTCCTGGGCTCCTCCCAGTTATTCTGCCCCCATCCCTTCTCCATCATCCACAACTATATTTGATATTGACTAATTCATAGATTACTAACACCACTTCTACTATGAGTTCATTTACATCACATGACAGTGATTGCATACCTATTACATTTCAACCCGCTGGTCACTTCAGATGTTTTGTTGTATGTGAATTCTGTGGTTAGCCTTTTACCTCCTGGCCTAGTTATAGAGTTGGGCCTATGTATGATATTCATTTTCTTCTTCGGAGAATAGTACGAGCCTTATCAGTGGTCTTCCTCACCTTCCCCACTGCCCGGGGCCTCCCAAAGTCTGATAGGATGGAGGGCAAGAATGGGCACAAGGAATGATAATCCTTTTCCAATTCTGCTCCTCAGCTCTCTTGCATCCTGCTAGCTGGGATCTTATCCAGTGAGATCAATCTCCTTTTCTCTATCTCCATTTGTATTCTTATAGTGGAAGATCAATAAAATACTCACTGCATAAATAAATCAACAAATAAAAAGATAGAAGAAATAAATATTATCAAGTCAACTTTTTAAGATATTCTCTGTTCTCCACATAGACACAGTGGGGGAACAACATACATTGGGGCCTGTCAGGTGGAGGTGGGGAGAGGGAGACAGAACATTAGGAAAAATAGCTAATGCATGCTGAGCTTAATACCTAGGTGATGGGTTGATAGATGCAGCAAACCACCATGGCACAAGTTTACCTATGCAACAAACCTGCACACCCTGCACGTGTACTCCAGAACTTAAAATAATTTTTTTTAAAAAGAGAGACAGATTAACATGAAAAAAAAGATATTCTCTGTTCTCAATTCAGTGGGCCACCTTATGACACCAGTTCCGTGTGATCCAGCAATGGATGTTCCCAAAATGAGAACATTATGTGTTACACAAGCCCAAAGATCCAAGAAGCCAGAAAAGGGAGCCCAGGAAATTCAAGAATAGATTCTGCTTTTCCATGCAAGAAGATAAAGATAGATGATAAGGATGGGGATAAAGAGAAGCCTGCAATAGAACAGAATTCGAGATCACAACTCAAGCAGCATTTTAGATTAAACCAGAGGGAATTTAGCACTACTACATTTTAAATTATTAATCAGGTAGGAAAATTTAACGGGAAATGTAATGGCATGCTACACCTGGCAACACTGGCTGGCAACCAAACATCCTGGAGGTATGTTTATGGAGGTTGCTGTGTCTTGAAGAAAGCTGAGAGTGTCTTGCCCTTTAATCAGCATAGGCACTAACCAGAGAAGGCTTCCTACATGCAATTTGCATAGAAATCAAACGGGAAAACTAGTCCCACCAGCTTCTTAACCGTGAAATACCAGGACGATGCCAATAATGTCTCGCATTTGTACAGAATTTGACAAGTTTTGTAATCATTTCCAAGCATTATCTTATCTGAGCCTCCCAACATCCCTTGAGGTAGGTGGGAACTCAGTTTTGTTGAATATCTTTAGGACTTTAGGCTGATATGTTTTTAAGGAACAGATATTGGCTTCATTTAATCAGTTAATGGCATTTTCATGCCCCAAAAAACAAAAACAAAGACCAAGAAAAACAGGGAGTCCAAAAGGAAAGTTTCTGGAGTCCTGATAAACGCTGATTTCCAGGACACCTGACCTTACTTTTCATTATTACCACCTAAAACCAACACACCCTAAAATTGTCATGATGGGGTCCCTATCTGTAAAACCCCAGGCTTATAGAAGTTAAAAACTCTTAAGATCAATAAACTTAAGATCATTAGAATAGAACTAAATGTAGAGGTCAGCCCAATGCCTTCATTTTAATGAGAAGAAAAATGAAGTTCAGAAAGGTTAGGTAAAATTGTCTGAGCTCCAATCCCAACAAGACCTCTAGGCAAATTTCTTAACACCTCTATGCCTCATTTTCTCCCTATGTGATATGAGCATAAAACCAACCTGAAGGGGCTGTGGTAAAGATTAGGAACATCCCTGAAGTTAGTAAATACTGAGTGTTTAGCAAGTACTCAATAAATTGCTGATACTATTAATATCATCATCATCATCTACCAAGGACACATAGAAGAGTTGGAACTAAAATCTGACTCTAAACCCAGTCTTCTTTCCACCACAGAACATTATCAATTTCTGTGGGAGGAGCCCTTCTGCTCTCTTTGAGGTGTCGAAGACATTAAAAGTAAATTCTTCCATCTCCACATTAAATGCATAGCAGGAACTGGATTTAGAGCAACCCTAAAGCAAGTGATATCAAGATATCATCACTACAGCCCTAAATAAAGGCACAATCAGTTGATCTGAAATCTTTCTTTATTAGTCAAAGAACTTTAGACAATGAGCTCACAGTGGAAAAAACTGTAATTACAGTAATAGGGTCAAAGAATGTATAATTCTCCATCTTCATTTCAGTAGCTAATATACCAATGACCTTTATGTGAAAATGAGGGAGGAAGGAGTAAAAAAAAAAAATCAGAAAACTGGATATCTAAGAGTTATGGCAGACACAGAAAAATAAACTCCCAGGTAAAGTATAGAATTGGCTGATGCCATCTTAAAGCCAGAAACCTCTGGAATAAGACATATAACAAAATACAGCTGTTTCACTTGAAGAGGGCCAAAAGAACCCATCACTAAAGAAAGCATCATCAGAGGAGAAGCCAGTCATGACATTCCAAAAATACTTTGCTACAACAGCATGTACTATAGAGTCATAGAATATTAGGCTATAAACACCTAAATAAGAAGCTCAGCCTAACTCCTCTGTGTCTCCCCAGAAGCTAGCCATAGGTCTGGAACACAGCACATTTTCAAGCTTGATAAAAAAAAAAAAAAAAAAAAAAAAAAAAAAAAAAACAGGAGACCCCAGGTGGGGTAGAACACTCATGAGATGAGTAATAGTAAACCAAAAAGTGTCTGAGACAAGTCTCAATCAAGTTAGAAAGTTTATTTTGCCAAGGTGAAGGATGCACCTGTGACACTGCCTCCGGAGGTCCTGATGACATGTGCCCAGCGTGACTGGGGTACAGCTTGCTTTTACACATTTTAGGGAGACAAAATAAATACATCAACCACATCAACCAGTACATGTAAGATTTACACTGGTTCCATCTGGAAGGGCGGGACAACTCGAAGGTGGGGGTGCTTTCAGGTCATAGGTAGATTTAAAATATTATGACTGGCAATTGGTTGAAAGAGTTATTTTCAGTGAAAAGAAATGTCTGGGTTACAAAAAGGGGTTATGCAAAGGATTATAAATCATGCTACTATAAAGACATATGCACATATATGCTTATTGCAGCACTATTTACAATAGCAAAGACTTGGAATCAACCCAAATGTCCATCAGTGACAGACTGGATTAAGAAAATGTGGCACATATACACCATGGAATACTATGCAGCCATAAAAAAGGATGAGTTCGTGTCCTTTATAGGGACACGGGTGCAGCTGGAAACCATCATTCTCAGCAAACTTTCACAAGAACGGAAAACCAAACACCGCATGTTCTCACTCATAGGTGGGAATTGAACAATGAGATCACTTGGACATGAGAAGGGGAACATCACACACCAGGGCCTATTATGGGGAGGGGGGAAAGGGGAGGGATGGCATTGGGAGTTATAACTGTTGTAAACGACGAGTTGATGGGTGCTGACGAGTTGATGGGTGCAGCACACCAACATGGCACGTGTATACATATGTAACAAACCTGCACGTTGTGCACATGTACCCTAGAACTTAAAGTATAATTTTAAAAAAAGGGGGGGGTTATGGAGACCTAGGTTTTTTCATGCAGATGAAGCCCCAAGTAGGAGGCTTTAGAGAGAATAGACTGTATATATTTCTTATCAGACTTAAGGTCTGTGTTAATGTCAATCAGGGGTATAATGAGGCATGTCCAAGCCCCACTTCCCTTCATGGCCTGAACCAGTCTTTCAGATTAAATTTAGAGTGTTATGGCCAAGGAAGAAGTCCATTCAGATGGTGACGAGGAGGCTTTGAATTTTATCTTCGTTTTACATAATGATGTGATCATAAGTCCCCATGTGTCCACTGAGGCACTGGGATCCCACGTGATTAGACAACCCAGAGAATGACAACAGATTCTGGACCTGCTGACCATATCCTCCTTTAATACATCCCACTTACCCTACCTGCCATGTGAGGTACCTTGAGTTATATAGTGCTGCCACAGTGGCCCTTTCTCAGATCCAAAGACCACAAGAAAGGGCAGAATAAAGAGCACATTTTCCAGTTGTTCCCTGATCAGGAAGAGCCCTGAACTGGAGCAGAGCCCAAGGGAAAAATAATGACACTGTAATCTCACAAAAAGATGGTAGGGAGAGTCTGAAAAGAAAAACTATACTGAAAATAGAGAGAAAACCCCAGACCCCTAAAATGGTCATCAAAAGAGAAATTGCCAAACTTCTTCTGGTTCCATTCTCCACTTCCTGTCCTTTGAATTTCCAAATAGGCTGCTAGATGTCATATTCACAGTTCTAATCAGAATTGCCTTTCCAATCGCAGTCCTCACCAGGTTGAACCTGAGATATTCTCCTGACTGCTTTTTCTCTTTGGCTTTTCCAGGGGATTCTTTTCTGGATTGTTCACCAAATAATTCCGTCAAATCACCAATGAATTTCTGACTGGAATCCTGTTTCAAAATTTCCCTGAACTATCTGCTGGTTTCCCCCAGTCTGTGGACAATGTTGAAGACATTTAAAAAGGCATAAAGCAAATGTAAGAAAGACACTGAGCATTTAAGGAGTCAGGTCAATGTCTGTGGTAAGTCTCTCCTATCTCTCTCATCCTGAGACAGGAAACGGCACACCTACAACTTTCAGTCACCACCCCAGTGATGTAAATGCTCTGTAACTGCTGTCTAATATCATAGCCACCAGTCACATGTGGTTATTGAGCATTTGAATTTTTAATTTTATTTAGTTTTAAGGGTTGTTTTTTTTTTTTTTTTTTTTTTTTTGAGACAGTGTGATATGGTTTGGCTCTCTGTCCCCACCCAAATTTCATGTTGAATTGTAATCCTCATGTGTTGAAAGAGGAGCCTGGTGGGAGGTGATTGAATAATGGGGACAAACTTCCCCCTTGCTATTCTCATGATGAAGTTCTCACGAGATTTGATTGATTAAAAGTGAGTAGCACTTCCCCCTTTGCTCTCTCTCTCTCCTGTCGCCATATGAAGATGTGCTTGCTTCCCCTTCACCTTCTGCCATGATTGTAAGTTGCCTGAGCCCTCCTTCCCCAGCCATGCCTCCTGTACATCCTTTAGGGGTTTAGTCAATTAAACCTCTTTTCTTTATGAGTTACCCAGTCTCAGGTAGTTCTTTACAGCAGTGCGAGAATGGACTAATGCACAGGGTCTCACTATGTTGCCCAGGCTTCTACATTATGGAATAGATCCCTCTTTCCTGCTTCCTGTTCAGTCTAATTTCCCTTGTCAGGAATGAGAGTTTCCTCAGAAAAAAAGAAAAATATATAGAAATAACTGAGACATTTGGGATTTTGCTAGCACAAACACAATCTGAATCACTCTTCTAAAACCATTATTGTGGTCCTGTTTTATCCACAGACCAAACTGATTGCCATTATCCTAATTTATCCTTATTATTATTGATATTTAAAAAGAACACTGTAGGAATAATCATTCTTAGTACTGGTATAGAACATTGTCATGGTACAGAATTTTGTTCTGTTTCCAGAGGTTTTCACATTTCCTTCTCATTTAGAAGAATTATCATCCATTTAAAAAGTATATATTAAGGAGCTGGGTGCAGTGGTTCAATGCCTGTGATCCCAGCATTTGGGAAGGCAAAAGGATGATCACTTGAGGCTGGGAGTTTGAGACTAGTCCAGGCAACAGAGTGGGATCCCATCTCTACAAAAAATTCAAAAATTAGCCAGGCTTAGTGGTGTGTGCCTGTAGCCCCAGCTATTCAGGAGGCTCATGTGGGAGGATGACTTGAGCACAGGAGTTTGACACTACAGTGAGCCATGATTGGGCCACTGCACTTCAGTTGGGGTAACAGAGCAAGAATGTGTCTCCTTACAAACAAAAAAAAGCAAAAACAACAAACAATTAAGGGCAGTAGTCAAGTGAGGTATCCAAGCAAGCTAAAGAAGACTAAACAAGAATGTATACATGAGCCCATTTTCTCTTTATCTCTCTTTGATTTAAGAGTCTTTGATTGTAGGTATGTGGTCTTATTTCTGGGCTCTCTATTCTATTCTAGTGGTTTATGTGTCTATTTTTGTGTCAGTTTTGGTTACTGTAGCCCTGTAGCATAGTTAGAAGTTGGGTAGTGTGATGCCTCCAGCTTTGTTCTTTTTGGTTAGGATTGCTTTGGCTATTCAGGCCCACTATTCAGGCCCTTCTTTGGTTTCATATGAATTTTAAGTTTTTTTCTAGTTCTGCTGCCTATAAGAAACATATCTTGGAGGACAATTGACATCTAAATAGTGTTTAGTTTTTCAGCCGTAAACATAGTATATCTCTCCATTTATTTAGCTCTTTAAATTTTATCTCATCTATATTTTGTAATCTTGCCAGATTTGTTCCCAAGTATTTCACATTTCTGAGGTCACTGTAAATAGTATTATATTTTAAATTTTAATCTCCAATACTTTGTTGTTGGTACATAGAAGTACAATTGAGTATTTAGACTGATCTTCTATCTGCAGCATTGCCAAACTCATTTATTAGTTCTAATCACTGTATTATATATTCCATAGGATTTTCTACATAGATAATTTGCAAATAAAGACCATTTACTTTTTCCTTTCAAAAAAAAAAAAAGAATGTCAATGGTAGTTTAAAAGGAACAGCATTAAATCTATAAATTGCTCTGGACAGTATAACTACTTTAACAATATTGATTCTTCCTATCCACAAGCATGGAATGTTTTTCCATTTGTGTCCTCTTGGATTTCCTTGAGCAGTGTTTTGTAGTTCTCCTTGTAGAGATCTTTCACTTCCCTGGTTAACTGTATTCCTAAGTGTTTTATTATTTTTGTGGCCGTTGTGAATGGGATTGCATTCCTGATTTGGCTCTTGGTTTGACTGCTGTTGGTGTATAAGAATGCTAATGATTTTTGCACATTGATTTTATATTCTGAGACTGCAGAAGTTGTTCACTGCTTAAAAAGCTTTTGGGCTGAGACTATGGAGTTTTGTAGATATAGTATCATGTTATCTGCAAACAGGAATTGTTTGATTTCCTCTCTTCCTATTTTAATGCGCTTTATTTCTTTCTCTTGCCTGATTGCCCTGGCCAGGACTTCCAATATTACATTGAGTAGGAGTAATGAGAGAGGGCATCCTTGTCTTGTCTTGTGCTGGTTTTCAAGGGGAACACTTCCAGTTTTTGCCCATTTAGTGTGATGTTGGCTGTGGCTTGTCATAGGTGGCTCTTATTATTTTGAGTTATGTTCCTTCACTATCTGATCTTCAACAAACCTGACAAAAACAAGCAATGGGAAAAAGATTCCCTATTCAATAAAAGATGCTGGGATAACTGGTTAGCCATATGCAAAAGATTAAAACTGAACCTCTTCCTTACACCATATACAATAATGAACTCAAGATGGATTAAATACTTAAATGTAAAACCCAAAACTATAAAAACCCTGGAATACAATCTAGGCTATACCATCCTGGACATAGAAACAAGCAAAGATTTCATGACGAAGACCCCAAAAGCAATTGCAACAAAAGCAAAAATCAACAAAAGGGATTTAACTTAACTAAAGAGCTTCTGCACAGCAAAGGAAACTATCAACAGGGTCAACAGACAACCTACACAACGGAAGAAAATTTTTGCAAACTATGCATCTGACAAAAGTCTAATATCCAGCTTCGATAAGGAACTTAAGCAAATCACCCATTAAAAAGTGGGCAAAGGACATGAACAGACACTTTTCAAAAGAAAGCATACATGTTACCAACAATCATATGAAAAAAAGCTCAGCATCACTGATCATTAGAGAAATGCAAATCCAAACGACAATGAGATAACGTCTCACGCTAGACAGAATGGCTATCATGAAAAGGAAAAAAATAACAGATGTTGGCGAGATTGTGGAGTAAAAGGAATGCTTATACTCTGTTCGTAGGAGCGTAAATTAGTTCAACCATTGTGGAAGACGGTGTGGCAATTCCTCAAAGACCTAAAAACAAAAATACCATTCAACCTAGCAACTCCATTGCTGGGTATATTCCCAAAGAAATATAAATTGTGCTATTATAAAGACACATGCACTTATATGTTCTTTGCAGCACTATTCACTATAGTAGACATGGAATCAACCTAAATGCTCATCAGTAGTAGACTAGATAAAGAAAATGTGGTACATATACACCATGGAATACTATGAGTCATTAAAAAGAACAAGATCATGTCCTTCGCAGGAACATGGACAGAGCTGGAGGCCATTATCCTCAGCAAACTAATGCAGGAATAGAAAACCAAATACCGTATGTTCTCACGTACCAGTGGGAGCTAAATGGAGAGAACACATGGACACATAGAGGGGAGCAACACACACTTGGGCCTATCGGAGGGTGAAGGTGGGAGGAGGGAGATCAGGAAAAAGAACTAATGGGTACTAGGCTTAATACCTGGGTGATGAAACAATCTATACAACAAACCCCCCTGACACAAGTTTACCTATAAAACAAACCTGCACATGTACCCCGAACTCAAAATAAAAGTTAAATTTTAAAAAAAAAGTCCTGGGAAATGTGCACAACAACTTTATCTCTGTCTATCATAGCAGGTTCCACCTCTCAGGTCTCCACCTATCTAAGGACAGAGGTCAGAGACTCTCATCAGCAAAGCAGTCAGGTACCCGCCAACAATCCGAGTACATTCAGGACTTGGACTCCATTCTAGATTTTGCCACTGACTTTATGCTAGTTTTCTTCAGGAGAAGGAAGCGAAATAACACTTTTCTTTTAAAGAATTGTTATGCTAATTTCCGTGGGGGAACAGATGCAATTACTTACTGTTCTTCATGGTCGCAAGCTTCTTGAGTTTTCTGTGGCTTGGAAGGCAAACAAATCCTCACAGCCTCCCCTACTGTGATCCAACTGCAAAGGTGAGACAACTTCCATGGCAAACTTAATGGTAATATTTTCTAATTGAGTTATCCCTACTCTTCTTCCAAGACGTTTTCTCCCCAACATAATCCTCACAGTCTTTATTTAATCAAAGTCTCTGTGTAATACATTACAGATGCTCAGAGAAACATTTCATATAAGAATGAAATAATTAGTGGTGTGGGAAACAGATCAAAAAGCTCAGCCAGACCCAGGTGAGGTGGGACTCATGAAGACTTACTTGACAATCAGGTGAATGAGAAAGCTAGCAGCCAGGAAACCAAGCTGTCCCTCTGACGCGAACATCTTGGAAATGCCAAACAAGCATTACTGAGATGCTGAAGAGGAATAGTTAGCTGGCCAGGGCAGAGGGAACAGCAAAAAGCAGAGTTTACAGGACCTGGAGAGCAACTGAGTTACCTGACTTACATTGGTTGGTGCTAGACTCCCTTGGAGCAGGCATAAGAGGCTACCAGTTGCCTTCCTCATGGTGGGCAGTCTTCT
>NW_012112030.1:7146211-7148871 GCF_000951035.1 Colobus angolensis palliatus
GTAGAAAAATATAAAATGTATTCTGTAGTTGTAAATAATACTCTAGGAACACATTGGTGCTGGCAAAACCCAGTTTGCTGTTCAGGTTATGTTTTGGCTTTAAAATGTGTTGTCCTGACTTGAGGAACTAGGCGATAGAGAGGGTAAAGATGATAGGAAAATAAAAACACTGCTAAATAAAGTCATTAGAAGGCAAAGAAGAAGGTAAAGCGAAAAATTCATGGTAAATTAGGTTGGAAGATAAGAGGATGAAGCAAAGTAGCTTTCTCACGTATTTTAGTAATAATTGTTTTGAGTGAGCATAACTTGCCTTTAAAGAGGATAAATATTTTTAAGAAAATATAGATGTTGCCCTCCTTGTTACATGTTCTGACATGTATATTAACTCATTTAACAAATATGTATGGTATCAGGCATTGTTCTAAGCACTAGTAGGAAATAAAATAGGTGAAGTCCCTGCTATTATAGTGAAGGAAGAGAGACATAAAAAATAAACAAATATAATAAATTATATAGGATTAGTAGTATGGGGCCAGGCGCGGTGACTCATGCCTGTAATCTCAGCACTTTGGGAAGACAAGGTGGGAGGATTGCTTGAGCCCAGGAGTTCGAGACCAGCCTGGGGAACAGAGTGAGTTCTTTTTTTTTCCAAAAAAAAAATTGATAGGGTCAGTAGTATGGAAAAATCGTCAAGGAAGAGTTATTGATAGTGCTGATGTGGTAGGTCCAGAGGAATCTAGGGGCCATGCTATTTTATATGAGGGCTCCAAGAAGGTCTCCTTGAGAAAGATTTTCAACAAAGTGAGGGAGAAAGACAGATGCTATCTGGAGAAAGAATGTTCCAGGCAGCAGGAACAGCAGTGCAAAGGCCCTGAGGTGGCATAGAAATGGCTTTGGTTCATTTTCTTCATTTACTCCTGCCTGGTCTCCTCTCAATATAGGAGGACTAAAATTAAGAGCCACCAGAGAGAAAGTTTCATGAGGCAAATACGAATTTACCAGACTCAATTTGTTCAACAAATATCTTTTGGGTACCTGTGAGATAAACCAAGCACTGTTCTAGGTGCTAGGGCACAAACTTTCCAAAACAAAGTTTCTGGCCCTAATGAAGCATCCCATTGTAGAGGGAGGGACTGACAAGTAGACCAAAGCAGTAAACAATACATAGCACAGCACAGGCGCTAAAAAGAGAAGAAAAGCAATGAAGAGGCACAGGGACTGAGTGTGTTGGTGGGGGATGAGCCCCAGAACCCAGATGGATCCTGAAAGGCACACAGGTGTGTCAAAAAGGAAAACACTCACAGCCGATTTTCCAATCCTGGAACCACAGGGAAGGGTTAGACACAAACAATCCTTGTGGATGAAGCAAGTAGTTAAACATTAACACAAAGGACTAAGACCCAAAACAATACAGACAACAACAGGAAGCAAATATTAAGGCAGTTGCTGATTAACTTATTCAGTAAGCATTTTTCAGGAAGTATTTTTAGGTAAGCTTGCAGAATGCAAAGTGAAGCTAGAAGATAAAGTTAAATGAGCTCACAAAGGGTGGGAGAATAACAAGTCAGAGAAAGTGGCGAAAGAACCTTACAAAGGAAGTAACAGAAAGCAGAAACAAACATGTGAGAAAATAAGGAAGAATCTAAGGAAGCCACGTTCGAGAAGGACTATAAAAGACTCAGAGCGAAAGCAACAATGTGAAATGTACCCATGGATATCATTATTTAAAAAACACCTAGACTGGGTACGGTGGCTCATGCCTGTAATCCCAGCACTTTAAGAGACCAAGGTGGGCAGATCACTTGAGCCCAGGAGTCCAAGACCAGACCGGTCAACATGACAAAACCTGTCTCCACAAAAAAATACAAAAATTAGCCAGGCATGGGTGGCACGTGCCTGTAGTTTCAGCTTCTAGGGAGGCTGAGGTGGGAGGATCTATTGAGCCAGTGAGGTCAAGGCTGCAGTGAGCTGCGATCACACCACTGCACTCCAGTCTGAGCAACAGAGCAAGACCTTATCTCAAAATAAATAAATAAATAAATGAATAAGTAAATAAATAAATAACTGACAATCCACTGCATTTATAGCAGGAATCATCTTCCTTGGTCATTATTTCTTTTTTATTTCTTTTTTAGAGATAGGATCTCACTGTGTTGCCCAGGCTGGTCTCAAAATCCTGGGCTCAAACAATCTGCCCGCCTTGGCCTCCCAAAGTGCTAAGACTGCAGGTGTGAGCCACCACTCCTGGCCTTCATTATTTCAAGCATAGATTTCTACCAGCTCACCACTAGCTCTCACTGGTAACACATTCCTCAGTAAGCCTTTCTATCTCTTTTAGCCATAATAGTAATAACTAAAACAGCAATATTAATCGACTTCAGACAATAGTAGCCATTTCTAATGCTGGAACCAGGTAAATATAACACAAAATACAGCTTATTTTTTTTGGTCAATGAATGTCTATTGAACACTTACTACGTACAAAATTAAGAGGAAAGAATAGTCTCTTCTCCTAACCTCTCCCATCCTTATTTGAGAGGGAAAATGGGGAGAAAATAAGAACATGCAGCCAACCTTGATTTTATCATCCAGTTCTGGGAGATAGGTGTGTAAGGAAGAAGGGAAGAAAACGAAGAAGTAATGCTATGGGAGCTCAGAAG
>NW_012112030.1:7150131-7154469 GCF_000951035.1 Colobus angolensis palliatus
TGTTGCCCAGGCTGATCTCAAACTCCTGGCTTCAAGTGATCCTCCTGTCTTGGCCTCCTAAAGTGCTGGGATTATAATCATGAGCCACTGTGCCTGGCTCAAATGTACTTTTTACTAGTACTACCTGTGCTCTAGAAGGAGCAATGACACAAAACCACATATTTTTCCCTATTATGTGACACACATTTCCACCACTGTGCTTTTGCACATGCTGTGTTTTCTGCCCTGACTCCATTCTATTCTCTGCCTGGGAAACTCCTACTCATGCTTCAAGATCCAGCTTAAAGATTGCTCCTTCTCTGAAGTCTTTCCTGATTCCTCATGAGAGAAGTAATTTAGTTATAATATATCATTCAACCACTGTCTGGCCACCATCTTAATTGTGGCAAAAAAAAAAAAAAAAAAAAAGAGTAGCAACAGTGAAATAGCTCCTTCCTCTACCACCCAGCCTGTCTTTTGTAACACTGTCATATATTTAGCATACTTCATTACCACTAACCTGCAAAAATAACAATCACATAAGTTACCAATCTATACAATTTATCCCACTCCTGGCTGAGTGATTTCCAGTAGGATATATTGTTCTGGTTAGTTTGCTTTTTGTTTTAATATCAGAAGGACAGGAGCTCTTCTTAAGGAGTTTTGGATTATTTTCTCCTTTCATTCTCTTTTTTCTTTGCTACTGTTGATGCTCTTAAACTCTTCTTTGAAGAAAAAATTTTATTAGTTTCTAAAGGATAGCACGACAAAGTACCGCAAACTAAGTGGCTTACAACAACAGAAATTTATTCTCTCGTAGTTCTGGAGGCTCAAAGTCCAAAATGAAGATATGGTTAGGGTTGCACTCCCTGTGGAGTTGCTAAGGGAAAAGGCTTCCTTGCCTCTCACAGCTCCTGGTGGTTCCATGCATTCCTTGGCTTTTGCCTACTATTCTTTCTGCCTAAGCCATCACATGGCCTTCTCCCCCTCTCTGTGTGTCTTTTATAAGGACCCTTGTCACTGGATTTAGGGTCCACTCAGATAATCTAGGATAATTTTATTTCAAGATCCTTAATTTAACTATGTCTACAAAAATCCTTCCTCCAGGCTGGGCATAATAGTTTACATCTGTAATCCCAGCAATTTGGGAGGCTAAGGCAGGAGGATCACTTGAGCCCAGGAGTTCAAGGCTGCAGTGAGCTATAATCACACTATTACATTCCAGCCTGAGTGACAGAGTGAGGCCCTGTCTCCCATAGAAGAAAAAAAAAAAAAAAAACTTTTTCCAAATAAGGTCATATTTACAGGTTCTAGAGATTAGGGGATGGGCATATCTTTAAAGATCTGTTTACCAAAAAGAACAAACCTGGATACACCATGTTACCCTACTCAAACTGTACTACAGGGCTACAGAAACAAAAACAGCATATTACTGGTACCAAAACAGGCACATAGACCAATGAAATAGAATAGAGAACCCAGAAAGAAGGCCACGCACCTATGACCATCTGATCTTCAACAAAGCTAACAAAAACAAGCAATGGGCAAAAGACTCCCTGTTCAATAAATGGGGCTGGGATAACTGGCCAGATATAGGCAGAAGATTGTAGCTGGACCCCTTCCTAACCCCATATACAAAAATCAACTCAAGATGGATTAAAGACTTTAAATGTAAAATTCAAAGTTATAAAACCCCTGGAAGGCAACCTAGGAAATACCATCCTAGACATAGGAATGGGCAAAGATTTCATGACAAAGATACCAAAAGCAATTACAACAAAAGTCCAAATTGACGAGTGTCATCTAATTAAACTAAAGAGCTTCTGCACAATGAAAGAAACTATCAACAGAATAAACAGACAACCTACAGAATGGAAGAAAATTTTTGCAAGCTAAGCATCTGGAAAAAAGTCTAATATTCAGCATCTATAGGGAATTTAAACAAATTTACAAGAGAACAGCAAACAACCCCATTAAATAGTGGGCAAAGGACATGAACAGACACATTTTTCTTTTTTTTTTTTTGAGAGGGAGTCTCGCTCTGTCACCCAGGCTGGAGTGCAGTGCAGTGAGCCAAGATTGCACCACCCAGGTTGGCAGAGCCAACCTCTGCCTCCCAGGTTCAAGCAATTCTCCTGCCTCAGCCTCCTGGGTAGCTGGGACTACATGTACACGCCACCATGCCCGGCTAATTTTTGTAATTTTAGTAGAGACAAGGTTTCACCATATTGGTCAGGCTGGTCTCAAACTCCTGACCTCAGGTGATCCACCAGCCTCAGCCTCCCAAAATGCTGGGATTACAGGCATGAGCCACCATGCCCGGGAACACTTTTCAAAAGAAGACAGACATGCAGCCAAACAATCATATGAAAAAAAAGCTCAACATCACTGATGATTAGAGAAATGCAAATCAAAACTACAGTGAGATACCATCTCACACCAGCCAGAATGGATATTACTAAAAAGTCAAAAAACAACAGATGCTAGTGAGGTTACAGAGAAAAAGAACAGTTATACACCATTGGTGGGAGTAAAAAATATTACAATCATTGTGGAAAGCAGTGGCAATTCCTCAAAGAGCTAAAAGCTACCATTAGCTCAATCTACCATTCAATCCAGCAATCCTGTTACTGAGTATATACCCAGAGGAATATAAATCATTCTACCATAAAGACACATGCACACGCATCTTCACTGCAGCACTATTCACAATAGCAAAGACTTGGAATCAAACTAAATACCCATCAATGACAAATTGGATAAAGAAAATGTGGTATATTCACACCATGGAATACTATTCAGCCATAAGAAAGAATGAGATCATGTATTTTGCAGGAACATGGATGGAACTGGAGGCTATTATTCTTAGCAAAATAATGAATTAACAGAAAACCAAATACCGCATGTTCTCACTTATAAATGGGAGCTAAATGATGAGAACTTAGGAACACAAAGAAGGAAACAACAGACACTGGGGTCTACTTGAAGGTGAAAGGTGGGAGCAGGGAGAGGAGTAGAAAAGATCGCTATTGGGTACTGGACTTAATACCGGGGTGATGAAATAATCTGTACAACAAACCCCCGTGACACGAGTTTACCTATGTAACAAACCTGCACGTGTAGCCCTAAACCTAAAATAAAAGTTAAAAAAAAGAAAAAAAGATCCCCTTACTAAGAAACTGCATGTTAGTAGTATTTTTGTTAAAGGAGCAAACTCTAATAAAATGTTTCTGACATTTTGGGATAATTTAGGAAGTGCCTAAGATATAATTTCATCAAATGTTATTCTTATTGATGACAATAAGATGACAGATGGAAAATTGGATAACTGATTATTCATTCACATTTGCTAGGAACTTGGATGTTACATACATAAACTAAATTTCTTACATAAAGAAACTGCTAAAAGAATAATTCAGTCACTCCTAAAAACATTTGATTGCAGCCATCTAGTCTTCTAACCCTAATAGTTCATCTTTTCCTCTTTGCTGAATTTGAACAGCATAGAAACTGAGACTCTGGCTCTCCTATAATTAAACTGAGATTTACCCTGCTTTAATTACCAAAGCAGAAACCCAAGAAACATTACTACTCATAATGTTATTTTTATTTCTAAATGTAATTGCATGAAAACACACATATTAACAAGTGTAACATTTAATAGCATATATTTAATAATTTTGTTTTCAGTTACTAACTGGTTTTATTAAAATCAGGGTTTATGCCAACCTTGGCACTGTTTAGATGGGCTCATAGAGCCAAGGGCTAGATTATTCTTGGTCATGGGGGGCTCTGGTGACTATAGGATGTAGCACTCTTGGCCTCTACCAACTAGATGCCAGTAGCACCCCCTTTCCCAAGTTATGACTACCAAAACTATCTCCACTGACAAATGTCTCCTATGGGACAAATTGCCCTGATTGAGAACCACTGGTTTAAATGAGAAAAACCCATACTTCAAAACTTGAAAAGTAAAAAGTAAAAATTTCTACATTGTTTTGTGAAGAAGGAAAATGACGTAGATGATTGTGGTATTACAAATTTGTTTATAAATGATCCAGATAATTGTGGTATTACAAATTTGTTTTTATTTTTTGAGAGACAGAGTCTCACTCTGTCACCCAGATTGGAATACAGTGGTGCAGTCTTGGCTCATTGCAACCTCTGCCTCCCGGGTTCAAGCAATTCTCCTGCCTCAGCTTCCCAAGTTGCTGGAACTACAGGCACGCACCACCACATCCAGCTAATTTTTGTATTTTCTAGTAGAGACAGGGTTTCACTATATGTTGGCCAGGCTGGTCTCGAACTCCTGACCTCAAGTGATCCACCCACGTTGGCCTCCTGAAGTGCTGGGAGTAC
>NW_012112030.1:7156794-7172028 GCF_000951035.1 Colobus angolensis palliatus
ACACCATGGAATACTATGCAGCCATAAAAAAGGATGAGTTCATGTCCTGTGTAGGGACATGGATGCAGCTGAAAACCATCATTCTCGGCAAACTATCGCAAGAACAGAAAACCAAATACCACATGTTCTCACTCATAGGTGGGAATTGAACAATGAGATCACTTGGACACAGGAAGGGAACATCACACACCAGGTCCTATTGTGGAGGGGGGGATAGCATTAGGGGATATACCTAATGTAAATGACGAGTTAATGGGTGCAGCACACCAAGATGGCACATGTATACATATATAACAAACCTGCACATTGTGCACATGTACCATAGAACTTAAAGTATAATAATAATAATAATAAAATAAAATAAAATTTGAAAAAGACCTATCTTTCCCCTAAATGTATTTAATATTGTCCAGCATGGGCCTTGAGGCTGCACCAAGATACAATTATCCCTCAAATTTTGATGACTTTCAGGAGTTGTCCACAAATATTCAGGAGACTTGTGCCTAACAAGGATCTTGCAAATATCGTGGTGTTGAAATTATGTGTGCAATGAGTGAGTGAGTGAGTGGTAACAGCCAGACAAGAATAGGTAAGGGCTAAAGCGAGAAGAATGGAGTCTCTCTACATTGTGTAGCAAGACTCAAAACACCACCTTCCACGTGCTTTGCAATGAAGCCTAGAGCACTTACCTTTAGGTGATGTCTGGTATTATATTATGGAGTGGTGATCCCAAACTGAAGAGTCTAAATCTGGAATTTTTGTGACTGTCACATAAAAACTCATCCTTCAAAAATAAATGTGAATCAAAAGACCATAAGGAATTAGTGATTATAATATGTAAGTGCAGGGTCTATAACTGTCTTTAACATGATAGTGAGTATTTGAGTACCTTAACTCCAGAGATGGTCGGAGGCAGCCTCTAGATACTTAGAGCAGAGCTGTGAGAAGTCTAAAGGAATTCTTGCTGCTATTTCTGATTGAGAGATTGAAGTAAAACTGAGACACTTTGATCTACAGTCAAAGAAAGGCCTGAGAAACAGCATGAGAACGTCCTTGTCATTCCTTCTTTTCTATCCAGATAATTCTCTTTAACCTGCACCAATTTCTCCTTGTGTGTGCCTGCCCGTGAGGTTAGAGCTGCCCTGACCCAGCCACCAGCCCAGGGCCAGCAAGTATACAAAAGCGTTCTAGGCATACAGTCTTCGTGTTTAAGACCAGACTCTCCACTCTATTCTTATCACTTCATCCCACTTTCTTCATTTAACTGCCTATTTGGCCTCCAGACCCTATTTTCTTTGATTATTTTTCTCTTTATATCTCACTTAGTAGATTCTAATGATGTTTAACTTATATACAAAAATAACTTTTATGTATTATTTGGTTAATATTAAACCTAGGCTGAAAAAAACACAAATCAATTTTTTTGAGATAGCATCTCGCTCTGTCACCCAGGCTACAGTACAGTGATGCAAACATAACTCACTGCAGCCTTATCCTCCCTGACTCAAGTGATCCTCCTGCCTCAGCTTCTCAGGTATCTGGAACCCCAGGTGCACACCACCATACCCACCTAAGTTTCTTATTTTTTATAGAGACGGGATTTTGCCATGTTGCCCAAGCTGGTCTTGAACTCTTGGACTCCAGCAATCTACCTGCCTCAATCTCCCAAAGTGCTTGGATTACAGACATAAACCACTGCACCTGGCCCAAATTAAAATTTTAATATACAAAACACATGTTGAATTTTAAAAATCATTTATTGTGCAATATAACAGAAACATGTATAAAACATACATATTCAATTTTGATAAGAAATTATGTAGCAAACACCCATATAGTGACTATCAGATCAGGAAATGGAATATTATCACCTCAGAAGTTGCTAGAAGTATTACTACTATCCTCACTTTGGTTTTGTTTTATTTTGCTTTTTAACATTTTCTTGATAGTTTTACCTTCTATGTACAAAACCCTAGATAATATAGTTTAATATCGGCTACTGTTCAACTTCATATATATATATATGCAATTTTAAAGTCTTGTGTTGGACATCTTCAATCCCATTAGCATAGACCTGGAATTATATGGATAAATCTCATTTGGAGATAACATCAAGTCTCAGACAACATTAAAGGGTTCTCTCCTCTTGGACCACCTTTGCAAATAGAAGGCCTGAGATGAATGCTCATGGTGACTCCATCCACTACTCCTCGATTCACCACAATCCTGTCATCTTCTCCACCACCCTGACTCTGCTCTCCCAACTCTTGCACTTGAGAAAGCCATCCTTAATGCCTGCTGGCCCTATTGTTTTCATCCTAATTTGCCTACCAATGAAATACTTTAAAATTGTGAAAGCTGCCGATGCTAAGATGGAGTCACTTACATCAGACCCAAACCAAAGCAGAGCCAGAGGGTCATGAGGAAGGGGCTCTCACGCTTGTATGTCTGAGATGAGAACTATTACAAAGATGCTCTGAAGGTCTTTATACATGTGTGCCTATGACAAGTACTATTATAAGAACTCTCTGCCAGCATAAAAACAAAATCCAGATTAAGTTGCTTCTACAAAGGCACCTTCCCAGCCACAATCAGGGTTACTAATGAGTAATCACCGGCTCCTGCAGTGAGCCTCTATGGCTGATGGATTTTGTTTCAGAACAGCTTACATAAATGTTTTCTTCTCTCCTGTAAAAGCTTCTTCTTGCCCAACCTCTCTAGATATGCCCATGATTCAACATAGCCTGCCTGCCCTGGATTATAATCCTTCTGCTCATTCCCCCAAAAATTCACTTATTTGTAGAGCCTCTCTCTCTATTATTTTTTTTTAGATTGACAAAATAAACATCGAGGGCAAACTTCAAAAATAATTGATGAAAGAAGAGTCTTCCAGATGTATCAAGAGAGGGTGAAAGGACCTATCCTCCTACTTTGCTTTGGAGAGGATGTGTTTATTTACCAAGCACTGATTGATTAAGCACTACCATGTTTAAGGAAGTGTGCGATAGTCACTGAGTTAGAACTTGAAGTATGAGAAACAGTTTACCTAGCGGTAAGGAAGTTATGTTTCCTATACAGTTAGTAGCCTGTATCAATAGTCACAGCATGGAGGATGTGCATGGTAGGCTGAGAGGACACATATGAGTGCTATGTGGACATTCTGCAGGTATGCTTTGGAGATACAGAAAAGGACAAAGAGTAAATGTAAAACTGGGACAGATTCTGAAGGCATTAAGTGTCATGCCACACACAGACTATTAACAATAAATGATCATCCTTTTAAAAGAGAGGACCAATATGATCATATTTGCATTTCACAAAGATAAATCTTGTGGCAGAGCAAAGGTTCATTTGGGAAGTGGAGAAGAGGAGAAGACTACTCAATCTAGTTATTAAAATGAGAGCATTCACAGAGGAACACAGGGGTGAGGAAGGTGTGTTGTCAGCTGATTGTCCCTGGGTCTCTTTTAGCACCATCTTCTACTTTCCCGAGTCACCTGCACAGTCCATGGCTGCTCTAGAGCTACCACCCCAGTGGGTCTAGGAGCAATCACCGGTTTCCTGGGGCAATAGATAGACCCTTGTTGGGGCCAGGCATAGCAGCTCACACCTGTAATCCCAGTGCTTTGAGAGGCCGAGGAAGGAGGATCATTTGAGGCCAGGAGTTCGAGACCAGCCTTTGCAATATAGTGAGACACCTATCTCTACAAAAAGGTTTTAAAAAATAGATCCTTGAAACAACCTTGGGCTGTACCCATTTGGCATATTCCACAAAAACTTTTTCTTTTTCTTTTTCTTTTTGAGACAGGGTCTTGCTCTGTTGCCCAGGCTGGAGTATAGTGGTGTAATCATGGTTCACTGCAACCTCAAACTCCTGAGCTCAATCGATCCTCCCACCTCAGCTTCCTGAGTAGCTGGGATTATAGGCATGCTCCACCATGCCTGACTAATTTACGTATATTTTGTAGAGACAGGGTTTTGCCATGTTGCCTAGGCTAGTCTTGAACTTCTGGGTTCAAGAGATCCTCCCACCTCAGCCTCCCAGAATGCTGGGATTACAGTTGTGAGCCACAACGTTCAGCCAGAATCTTTGAACTATAATATGTTGCTGAATCTAATCCACTCTTAGATGAAGAAATTTAGCCCCAGAGAAGTTTAGTAACTCGCTCAAGGTCAGACAAATTATCACTGACTGAGTCAGGACCCAAATCTATCCCAAGACCTGAGGTTTCATGTTTGTCATGCAACAAAATAAAAACACAATAAGAACAAAACAAAATAAGAACAAAAACTCAGACTCTCTGTGTCTTGGGTCAGTTGTTTTTCTATGACTGGGTCACACCTAGGTGTGGATATTTTTAGGTAAAGCTCTAATCATTTCAGAGCTCTTACAATAGGCAGGGTAGCAAGCTCTGAAACACCCTAAATAAACATAGTTATTTCTCTGGATATTCTACTAAACTGGACAGTTTGGTCAGGGCTCTCCTTTGGTCTTTCTGCATCACATGAAAAGAGGTTGAAGAATCTGTAGGAGTGCCTTAGTGTAAGTACAGAGGTAATCATGGTAGGGGAAACAAGCTCATTAAGAAGCAATAGCAAAAAGCAGTGCGTCAGGTGGTTTTTAAAGAGGTTGACATGAAAGGAAATTCAACTAAAGATAAGTGCACTTTCTGATCTACTACTTTAAATGAAATACATGTAACCTGTCTGATGCAGAGTGAGGTAAGTAGACAATGTGGGGTGTGATATAAGATACCCCAGAGCCAAGCCACGTACCTACCATACCTCCAAAGTTGCCATTTACCGTCATGAGAAACAGTATTTGGGAGTGGTAAGTCATCGCCTCTAGAAACTCTTGCCTCTCCCTTCTATTCCTATTTAAATGACTTAATAGGTGATGCATTATTTCTTTCGTTAATATCCTCCATTGTACTGCTTGGTAATATGTGCTATGGCAGCATGACGGTTTAGGAGAAATGACTACAAAAGCAAATGTGGTTTACGAAAGTTTTATTACAAATTCTCTCTTTTCATACCACAATAAGTTCTTTTATATAGATAATATTTTCCCCATTTAGGATGAGAAAACTGAGGCTCAGAGAGGTTAAGGGGATAGGCCCACGTTACATAGCCAGAAAGAAGCAGAGCTGGGATTTTTGTTGTTGTTGTTGTTGCTGTTGTTGTTGTTGTTGTTAGTGCCTTGCTCTGTCACCCAGGCTGGAATACAGTAGCATGATCTTGGCTTACTGCAACTCATGCGACCCTCCCTGCTCAGCTGGGACTACAGGTACGCACCACTACGCCCAGCTAATTTTTGTGTTTTTTGTAGAGATAAGGTTTCACCATGTTCCTGGGCTCAAGCGATTCACCCACCTCAGCCTTCCAAAGCACTGGGCTTACAGGCATAAGCCACCACTCCTAGCCTAGAGCTGGGATTTTAATCCATGTCTTCTGAAGGCAAATACTGTATTCTTTTCATTACATCTGTGTGGTATATCAGCAGAAATCATTAAGACAAATGGGACTCACCATTGAAAAAAGGAACAAATATAACATGTAAGAAAGTGTGGTATAAAAAACAGATCGAAATTTAAAATATGTATTTTTAGAAAACTTTTATATCAACCAACTCTCTAGATATTACTGAGTACACTATGCTTGTGGATTTAAAATGTATACAGGAAATACAAGCCCATGTCCTCATAGGTGCCTCCTAGGAAAAACTAGCAGGTTTGTTTTTGTTTTTGTTTTTAATGGTCTAAAGGATTTCAGCAGATAAATGTTTCCCCAGATACCTGAAAAACCCACTCATCCTCTTAAGGCAGGTCACAAAACTGAAGAATTTTTAAATAAAGCAGAAATTTTAATCCAAATCTTTCTTCTATTCTGTTGGTCTTAATACTAACTAGATACACAGACTAAAAACAAAAGAACAAAACCACTGTTCTTTAAAGTTTAAAGTTTCATCTGCACTCATTCCTTTTTTTCTTTCTTTTTTTTTTTTTTTTTTTTTTTTTTTTTTTTTTTTTTGAGATGCAGTCTTGCTCTGTCGCCCAGGCTGGAGTGTAGTGGAGCGATCTTGGCTCACTGCAGTCTTCACCTCTCCGGTTCAAGCGATTCTCCTGCCTCAGCCTCTCAAGTAGCTGGGATTACAGGCGCTCACCAATACACCAAGCTAATATTTTGTATTTTTAGTAGAAACGGGGTTTCACCATATTGACCAGGCTGCTCTCAAACTCCTGACCTCGTAATTCACCCACCTTGGCTTCCCAAAGTGCTGGGATTACAGGCGTGAGACACTGCGCCCAGCCTGCACTCATTCTTTAGAAGAATAATGCCCAAGACCACAGCCTGCAATGTGCACACAGTCACCCGGGCATGTTGTGAAAATGTGGATTCTGGTTCTACAGGACTGAGATGGGGCCTGAGACCCTGTATTTTTAATCAACCCCACACTCTGAGTAGCAAAGCCCTAAAATAGTTTTGTATGTTTAAGTTGACATATATTGTCAAATGCTGGCTTCTCCCAAACACCAGTGAAAGAATCTCTTCATAAGGCAAAGTTGAGTTTATTGCTCACCACCATAGGGAGATTGCTACTGTGAACTGGTGGTCCCCAACCTTTTTTGGCACAAGGGACGGGTTTCATGGAAGACAACTTTTCTCTGGATGGAGTGGTCAGGTGGGGATAGTTTGGGGATGAAATTGTTCCACCTCAGATCATCAGACATCAGATTCTCATAAGGAGCACACAACCTAGATCCCTCACATGCACAGTTCACAACAGGGTTCGCACTCCTGTAAGAATCTCAAGCTGCTGCTGATCTGATAGGAGGTGGAACTCAGTCAGTAATGCTCACTTGCCTGCTTCCCACCTCCTGCTATGCAGTCTGGCTCCTAACAGGATACTTTCAGGTAAAGTTATTGCAGGGGTAAGAGACCCCTGCGGGAAACCAGAAATAGAATTTGAAGACCTCTGGCAACGATCTGAATGGACTAACTCTTTGGCCAGGGTATGCTAAAATTTAACCTGAAAGACTGGCTCAGACCATAACGGGAAGTGAGGGTTGGACATGCCTCATTAACATCAACACAGACCTTAAGTCTGATAGGAAAAGCTTACAATCTATTTTTCTTTAAAATTTGCTACCTGGAGGCTTCATCTTCGTGATAAAACCGTGGTCTCTACAACCCCTCCTAGTAACCCAGACATTCCTTTCATAACTATTTCAACCAATTCCCAATCAGAATATGTTTAAACCTACCTATGACCTGGAAGCTCCTCTTCTCTCCTCACCTTTCAAGTTTTCCCACCCTTCCAGATCAAACCATGTAAATCCTGTATATATTGATTGATGTCTCTTTCTCCCTAAAATTTATAAAAGCAAGATGTACCCCAACCACTTTGGGTACATGATGTCAGGACTTCCTGAGGCTGTGTCACAGACACATCCTTAACCTTGGGCAAAAAAAACTTTCTAAATTGACTGAGACCTGTCTCAGATATTTTGAGTTCACACTATCTAGATTCTTAGTAGTGTCTCAAAGCCAGATGCCAAAGTTGGGATATTTATAACATTTAAGGTGGGTCTTTCAAGATGGGGGCATGAGGTTGATCAGAATGTGGTAAAGATCGTGATGTGGTAATTAAGGATCAGTAAGGATTTTGAAGAGTCCTGAGGAGTAAAAGGTTGTTCAGCGCTATCAGCTGGAAAGTTGAACAGTCTGATTTTCTCAAGGGCAGTTCCTTGCAATTTTTATCTTTCTGGAGGAGAGTTTCCTGGAATAGCTGACTTTCATCGAAGACAGTGAATAGTACAGTCTTATTGATAGTAAGCTGTCTGGGTGTCCATGCTTTCCGGTTTTAATACAAATCTGCACACACATAAAATTGTGATAGACTGTGCATCCGTTGTGAAGTAGCGCTTTGGTGTCAGAGAGCACCACCTGCTGGCTCATGAGGGTTAGAACTGCAAAGGTTACTTTTAACAGCACGACACTGCTACCACCTATTGGTTTATTGTTAAACTTTTCAAATGTTTTACTCTGATTTAATACAGGTCTACTATACTAAGCACCAATTATTTAAAAAAACAGGTGCTATAAATAGAAAAATAACACAATATTGTGGAGGCGGACATGAAGGCAGGTGAGATTCTGATGAGATGGTAGAAAGACGGTTAAGGACAGGATACAGTGTAGTCTAAAGGACAGAGTTGTCTGTCTACTAGGGATGACCAGTGTGGGGGGCAGTTAGGGAAGCTTTACAGAGGTAAGGAATCCTAAGGTGTCTGTTGAATAAGAATTGACAAGTAGATATGAGAAGGAGGAGTTAGGAATTCCAGGCAGAAATACAGGCAACGTGGAGATGTTGTTTCAGCTGGGTGATTTACTGTGACTGAACCACAAGGTGTAGCAATAGGTCCCAAGAGACATAAAAGAGGCCAGATCATGGAAGGCTTCACGTGCCAGACTAGGGAGATTATCCTGGAGGCAATGACTGGGGAACCACTGATGGGTATTAAGCAGGAAAATACAGGATTAGATCAGTTTACAAACACCACTCCAGCAGAAGCTTAGAGAATAGATTGGAAGAAAGTGAAATCGAAATTTGGTACGTCAATTTGGAGTCTTTTTTGTTGCAAGTCATGTAAACGTATTCTCACTTAAATAAAAGGAGAAATTTATTGGAAGATATATCAAAAGTGCACCAAGTTATCAAGATGCTGGAAGATCAGACTAGGAAGTGGGCAGGAACATAGGTAGTTTGGAGTAGGCACAGCAGCCGTCTCATGAATCTAAGAGGATTCTGTTGCAATAGGTCATCGCTGCCACCACTGCTCTGAATTAGTCCTAATCACCCCAGTGGGATTTCAGCTTGGCAGCTTTAGGCCATTTGCCCATGTCTTGGTAGCCAGGTAGCAGAGTAAGGAATAATGGGCTGCTATGACTTTTTTACATACCCAAAGGATTATAAATCATGCTGCTATAAAGACACGCACACGTATGTTTATTGCGGCACTATCCACAAAAGCAAAGACTTGGAACCAACCCAAATGTCCATCAATGATAGACTGGATTAAGAAAATGTGGCACATATACAGCATAGAATACTATGCAGCCATAAAAAAGCATGAGTTCATGTCCTTTGCAGGGACATGGATGAAGCTGGAAATCATCATTCTCAGCAAACTATCACAAGGACAGAAAACCAAACACAGCATGTTCTCACTCATAAGTGGGAACTGAACAATGAGAACACATGGACACAAGGAAGGGAACATCACACAACAGCGCCTGTTGGGGGGTGGGAGGCTGGGGGAGGGGTAGTATTAGGAGAAATACCTAATGTAAATGATGAGTCAATGGATGCAGCAAACCAACATGGCACATGTATACCTATGTATCAAACCTGCACGTTGTGCACATGTACCCTAGAACTTAAAATATAATAATAACAAAAAGAAAGTGATGCTTCCAGTCAATTAAGGGCCCACTGTATTATGGATCCCTAGCACACAATACCTGGCACATAAGAAATGAATGAAAAATAGTGAATGAATGAGTGAGTGATCTCAAGTATGCCTACAAGGCGAGAGGAAAGTGATCCTACTTACTAGTCATGCTAGGGAGGGATTTGGGACTGTTGGCTCTGCTGTTGTACAATAGGCCTGGGACTCTGAAGGCTGGCATTTCCTATCCTAAACCTCAAATTTCAATAAATTACCTTCAAGTGGACAAAGGTCTATGGGCCAGGGTTCTTGGTGTAAATAACCTACCTCTTTTGGGTGTGGTTAATGGAAAAAGACTATACAAAACTAAAAACAATGTTTGAGTGCTGACTACCTGTCAGCCATGGTAATAAACCACTCTGTATACATGACCCTATTCAATGCTCACTACAAACCCATGAAGCAGATTTTTAGAAAAACTTTGTATTTGGAGTATGTTATACAAGATGATGGTGTAATGAGCTTTCACCTCCTCATAAGCAGATTTAAATATTTGTTAACTCATGGCCAATCTTGTTTCCTCTATACTTTTACCCACTTTTCCTCCTCTCATTATTTTAAAGCAAATCCTGGACATTATGTAATTTCATTTGTAAATATCTTAATATGTATCTTTAAAAGATAAGGCTTTTTTTTTTTTTTTTTTTTGAGACAGGATCTCTGTCACTCAGGCTGGAGGGCTCTAGCATGATCATGGTTCACTATGGTCTCAACCTCCTGGGCTCAAGCAATCTGCCCACCTCAGCCTCCTGAACAGCTGGAACTACAGATGCACATCACCACACCCATAATTTTTTTATCTTTATTTTCTTATACACAGGGTCTTTTCTATGTTGCCCTGGCTAGTTCACAACTCTTGATCTCAAGTGATAATCCTACCCCAGCCTCCCAATGTGCTGGGATTACAGGCATGAGACACTACATCCAGTGATAAGAACTTATTTATTTATTTATTTATTTATTTATTTATTGAGACAGAGTCTCGCTTGTTGCCCAGGCTGGAATGCAGTGGCACAATCTCAGCTCACTACAACCCCTGGTTCCAGGGTCCAAACTATTCTTCTGCCTCAGCCACCCAAGTAGCTGGTATTACAGGCCTGTGCTACCACCCCCAGTTAATTTTGAATATAAATATACAAAATTATATATATATGTAATTTTAATAGAGATGGGATTTCACAGTGTTGGCCAGGCTGGTCTCTAACTCCTGGCCTCAAATAGTCTGTCCGCCTCTACCTCCCAAAGTGCTGGGATTACAGGCATGAGCCAAAGATTAGAAAAGTCCAATGCCTTGCAGGTGGTCTTTGGACATTAAAGCCTCCCTCAAATCCCTTCTGCTCTCATCAAGTTATCCTGGAGTTACGATTTTAAAATGTACCATGTTTAAAATGTCAGAGATAAAAAAAGAAATCTAGAGATACTTTCATTGAATAATCTCAAATTTGAAACATTGTTGATTATATATACATGTCGAAAAAGTATATTATGTAGTATATACATACACATACATGTGTATCCACATGTATATCTAATATAGATATGTGTATGTAAACACATACACACAATCAAATATCTTACCCTGTCATGTGAAAAGTGAGACTTCCAGGCCCACAGGGGAAAAGTGCCGTTTTCTAGGACTGTGTCCTTCCTGACAAGATCAAATATTTTTGAATGCCCATTGTGCCCAAGGCCTCTGACTTAGTGCAGGTTGCGGTGTGGGGCAGGTGCTCAGGTCTAATAGGCGCTAATTCTTTCCCGTAAAGAGTTTACAGTCTTTGTACAAAACTACACAAATAACTACACAACAAAGATAGTGATAAAAGCCAGAGAAGGATATAGGTGAGGAGCTATGAGAATCAAAGGAAAGAAAAAGGAAGCTACCCCTGGCATAAGTGGCATTTATTCGTAGCGTTGGTAGGACAAGATATGGGCGTGTAACGATTTAGGATGAGGAAGAGCTTTAGACAGAATGGAGAGCACTAGAAAGACAGTTGTCATTGTGGGAGGAGGAAATACTGCCTTGTTTCCATTCATTAGTCTTTTTTTTCTTCCTGCTGTATCTTCCTCATATCTGGCCCACTGTTCTCTCTACCTGTTGAAACCCTTCTCATCCTTCATGGTCCAGGTTGAATAACACCTCCATTAGAACTCATCAGATCATCATAGTCAAATGAAACCTCCCCCTCCCTTAAACACTGTGGCACTTGGTTTGAAGAGCTCTTACAGAAATTTTGACTTGTATTTTACTTACTCATGTGTATGCCATATCTATTCTATAGACTCGAATCAATTTGATTACAAAAATAATAATATTTTATCTATGTCAAGTGTAGCCTGCAGAGATCCTAGTACATTACTTTGCATCTGATGGGTACTTTACATAAAATTATTGTAGAAATGAATGAATGATTTAGTCCATGATTATCAATATCTCTAAGCTTTTGCTCATGCTGTCTTCCCCCTTCCTAGGAAACCCTTGCCACCTCAAGGGTCGCTTCCTCCAAGAAGCATTCCTGGATCTCCCAGCTGCTGGCTCCTATAGCACTCTGAGCAAACCTCTACCTTATCACCACCACCACCACCATGCATCAAAATTAACTGTGACTCACTTACCCACTTATGTATAAGCTTTAAGAAGCCAAAGATTCCATTCTACTAATCCTTATCTTACCACTGTCTAACCCAATGTTTGGTAATAGCGTGCAGTTCATAAATGTTTGTCAAAGAGAAAGATCTATTCAGAAGTTTCTGGAAGCATTATCCCTTGCCAACAAGGGACTGGTCTATTTAGTTTGTGTTCCTAGTTGGAACTGCCAAAACTGTCCTGAGGTCTCATTCCCAGAGAAAACCTAGCATGAACAGCCTCCCCATCCCACCTTTCCTCATGGGTGAAGGAAGGAGCAGGACCAGATGTTCTCTAGGGTCCCCTAGAGCTCCAGGATCCTTATGTTCCAGGGAATTCTCCGGTAGAATGGATTGTTGCGAGCAAAAGAGGCCAGTGTGGCCTCTTCTCAGCAGGTCTCTAGATGGACCACAGCCTCTGGAAGGACTGGGCCAGAGGAAAGAATTAGCCCCTTCAGAGCCCCACACCTTCCTCTCCTCCAGCACATTAATCTCTCTCTTTGCGCCACTTTCCCTTTTTCTGCTTCCTCTCTGCCAGTCTCTCCCCTTCTCTTTCTTTCTTATCTGTTTCTCGTCTCCTACTGGCCCGACCGCACCTTCCAAGTATCGCTGCTTCCTTTTCACTCACTCACTCATTTTTGCCTCTCGCCAGTCAGATTCACCATCCTTCTGCTCTCACTTGCGTTTATCCTGCTTCCCTCCCACGCGCGAACCTCTTGCTCGCCTCCTCCCTCTTCTCTATGCCCGGCGAGTAGCAGAGCCTCCTCTGGATTCCAAGACATAGGAAGGGCTGCCCTAGGCGATGACCCCAGCCCCGCGGTTGGTGTGTGAAAGTCAGGGTGGCGGTGACGCGGCCCCTGAGGAGAGAGGGAGGCTAGGCCAGGGAGAGAAGGAAGCGAGCCGGCCGCTGGGCTGCTGGGATCCCGCGCCCTCGAGCTCCCCGCCGCCCGCCCAGGCGCAGGAAGGGCGCAAGCGGCTGGCGAGCGACTTGGAGAGACTTCTGGACAATCCAGTGCGCCGGGCTCTACCTCAAGGAGCTCAGGGACATCGTGCTGGACCAACAGAGCCTCGTCCACACCCAGAGCCAGAGCTTCGAAGAGCTGGAGCGGCGGCTGGACGAGCTGAGCGCCGAGAATCGCAGCCTGTGGGAGCCTCAGCAGCTGCCGCAAGCGCAGCCTTCTGCCCGGATTCCTTCCCTCGTAGTCATCCCCGCTACCGGCCTCCTAGGCACCGCTGCCGCCACCGGAGTGACCCAAAAACCTCTTCAGGACCACGGACAGCGCTCGTTCGCCCGGCCACAGCCCGCGACCGAGCAGGCATTGTTTCAGAACCACGGACAGCTCCTGGAGCAACCCCAGCTGCGCCCTGGCGGAAGAACTCACACACCCTAGTAGTCCCATCAGCACCCGGGAACACCTGGGGTCCAGGCCAACAAGGAGAAGAAAGGTCCCCCCGGGTTGTTGCGCTGCCCCCGAAACCCCCCTGCAGCAAGAATCTCCCGCGCCCTCGGCAAGGGCGTCCTGAGCAGGAGATCTGAGTGAGTCGGGAGGAGCAGATGAACACTGCTGTGGTGGGAGCAAGGGAAGCAAGTGGGTGTGAGGGGGAGTTGGAGAAATCAGGTGCATGGGAGTCTAAAGGACCTGGGTGATGCGGCGTGAGGGGGTGAGAAGATGCTTGGGGACAGAAGTCTCGCAGGGACATTTGGGGGGAAAGGGGGAAATATCAGTGTTTGAGAAGGTTTTGGGGAATGTTGGCACAAAAAGGAGTAACCAGAAGGGTTACTGGTAGGGGCAAAAGGCGAAATAAAGGGGATATTTAAGCGATTGGGGATATTGGGATCTGGCAGCATTTAAAGGGGCTAGACTAGAAGGAAGTTGGAGTGAAGATCAAACTGAAGAAAATAGAACTATTGAAATTTTTTTTAAGTTAGAAAAAATTTGGAAGAGAGTTTGAGTAGTAAAAGTATTTGAATGGGGAGTGAAATCTGAAAAAGTCAGAGATATGGAGGCATGTGAAGAGCTTTAAAAGGGCTGGGGCAAAGAAAGGTAGGACTGGGGTAGAGGAGAATTCAGAAGGTGGAGGACAAAGCTGAAAAGCAGGAGTGATGTGGGAAAGCAGGGTAGCTGGAAGCAGAGGAAGAGAAAATGTGGCTCTTTACCTGGTGCAGTGGGAGTCACAGCCAAGAGTGGCTCATTTGGGGAAGTTTTCTCTGCTCTGACCCAAGTGAGCACCTTTCTTCTAAGCAACCCCCAAAGTGGGGTGCTCACTTCGAAGTGAGCCAAAGGGGTCAAAATGTTGCAAGGAAACATCCATCAAACCAATGAAGAACTCACATATACCTTCAGCATTCTGTCCGGTAATAGCGTTTTCTTCCGACTCAAGGAGGATTTTCATGCAGTAGGGTTGGCCATCGTGGAAAGGGAACGATGATATGGGGGATGGTTGGCAATGGAGTTGATATTCGGTTGTCATGCCTGTTTAAATCTTCCTGTTAGGGCCAGCAACTGCAAAACTTATTTCCTTTTGGCTATTTGCTGATCACTAAAATCTCACCGTGGGTCATGAGAGAAGTGTTATCCTCCCAGGACCTAGGGCCTCAAGCTCTTTCTTCACTCAGGAGGTCGATGAACTAGAAATATGGGAAGAAGCCTTAAAAGGGATGGAGTGTTCTCTCCTCTGAACTGAAAAGTCTGTGGCCATGTCAGCTTTCCTTCTCTGATTAGACAGGTGATGGGAAACTGCATAGAAGATCAGTGAGAGGGAAATTGTACCTGGTCAGCACTTGGCCTTGACAGTGGTGATGCTCAAGGGGATGGAGAGGGGTAAAGTGGAGCTGAGGACCTCATCTTCATTCAGTCTCACGTGTGCTTCAAATCTGAGGGATAACTGAAGATTTGTTGTATTCATTAAAACTCTTTTTTTTTCTTCATCTGTTGTGGACTTAAAGAAGTAAAGTTAGGGCATGTTAGCTCACAGTGTAGACTGACCGGAACCATAGAATCCAAGAGGAAAGATCCAAGATGATCTGGCTTCGCAGACCTACAACATTTGATTCAAGTCCCAAAAAGATTCAGTTTTCTACCCCAACTCCTTCAAAGAC
>NW_012112030.1:7172158-7184633 GCF_000951035.1 Colobus angolensis palliatus
CTCCTTCTTCTTCTTCTTCTTCTTCTTCTTCTTCTTCTTCTTCTTCTTCTTCTTCTTCTTCTTCTTCTTCTTCTTCTTCTTCTTCTTCTTTTGTTGTTGTTGTTGTTGCTGTTTTGTTGTTTGTCTGGCATAAAAAGCAGAAAATCAGTTTTCCTTCATTCCTCAAGTCTCAGCAAAAAGCAACATTCTTCCACAATACTAAGTGGTCTTTTCTTCTAAGGAGAGAGAACTTTTCCTTCTTTGGGATAAATGCCAAGGAATATAATCGCTGGGTCACATGAGAAGTGCACGTTTGATTTTCTAAGAAATTGCCAAAATATTTTTCAGAATGACTACACCGTGTTCTAGTCATGCCAACAATGTATGAGATATCCAGTTTCTTTGCATTCTTGCTAACATTATGTGTCATTTTTTATCTTATCCATTCTAACAGGCATAGTGGTAGCCCATTGTGGTTTTAATTTGCATTTCCTTAATGGCTAATGATTCTGATCATATTTATATAAGCATATTTGCTGATCACATTCTTGCCTTGGTGAAATGTCTCTTCGTGTCTTTTGACCATTTTCTCACGGGACAGTGTTTTAAAATGTGTTGAGTTTGGAGAGTTTTTCATAGATTCTATATATAAGTCCTTTGCTATATAGTTTGAAGATGTTTTCACTCAATCTGTACCATTTCTTTTTGTCCTCTCAATAGGATTCTTCACAGAGCAAGAGTCCTAAATTTTTTGGAAGTCCACGTTACCAGTTTTTCCTTCTATAAATTGTTTTTGTGTCGTGTCTAAGAACTAGGTGTTGAAATTTTCTCCTGTTTCCTTCTAAAAGTTCAATAGCTTTCCATGTTAAATTTAAATCTGTGATCCATTGAAATTAATTTTGATATAAAGTAGGAATTTTAAGTTGAGGTTCAAATTTTGCACATGAAAATGCCATTGTTCCCATAGCATTTGGTGAAGGATTCTCCTTTCTCTATTGAGTTGCATTTGTTAGAAATCACTTGGCCATGTTTGTGTAGATCCACTTCTGGACTTTGTATTCTGTTCCACTGGTCTCTATATCCAGTCCTTCCCCAAAAAACACACTGTCATGACTCCTCTAATATCAGAGTAGAACTTAAAATTGTGTAGCACAACTCCTCCTACTGAATTCATCTCTTTATTTTTACCTTTGCATATAAATTTAGGAATCAGTTTGTCTTTATAGACAAAATATCCTGTGCTGAGATTTTGGTGGATTTGCTTTAAAGGAATAGATCAATTTTGGAAGAATTAAAATTTTTACTACTTTGAGTCTTTCCCTCCGTGAATATATCTCTTCATTTGTTTGGGCTTTCTTTGATTTTGTTTATAGCATTTTTGGTTTTCAGAATACAGATTCTTATATACCTAAAAATTTCATTTTTCAGAGGTATTGTAAATGGAATTTTTGCAAAATTTTAAATTTCCAGTTATTTATCACTAGCATATAGATATTGAATTTAATTTCATATGTTGACCTTGTATTATTTCTGGGTTTTCTTCCCCCCAAGGAAGTCGCTTTTCTACACAAGGAAGTCACTCTGGCTCTCTCTCCATGGTTGTCTACACAGTGCCTGCCCTTCCAGTAGCAGGAAATTCCCTCATCTAGAGCTCAACCTTGGGCCTTAAGAGTGTGTGGTGGGGGGTGTTCAAGCATCCCCCCAACAATGTGGAGATGTGGCAGAAACCCATTTACCTGTTACATTGATATCTGGCTTCACAAAGAAATGTTTCATTGCTTTGTCATAAAAATAAATTAATGAATTAAGTTAAAACAAAAAGTGGCTTCACAAAGAAGCTGTGTAGGCATCTGCCCATTGGCCTTCCTTCAGTGCACCATCCCTCTCACCAGGCTGTGGGGAGGAAAGGGAGCTGGGGCTGGGGAGGCAGCAGGAAGAGGAAGATGTGCTCAGGTACAGGGGAAAGTGCCCCATCCCTGACAGTTGTAGGAGACTTATTTCCCTCGTATCTTTCCCTACAAATGCCTAAAATTGTAGCTGCTGGAGAACCTGGACTCGGGTGACTGAGGGCTGCCCTGTGAGTGAGGTTAGGGCTTTCCCATCTGCCTTCGCACAGGAGCGTGTGTCACATGGCACCTGGGCAGCACAAGGGGAGGAACATCAGTAGAGGTGGGACAGGGTGACACACACACTCACATCCCGCGAGGTAGGCTGATACGGCTGGAAAAACACCAACAGATGAAAAGCGCCCTTTTCTCATCTTCCCACAGTAAATCCTTGAGACGTCAGCTGCTCCACACACTGGTCACTGTGGGTGGGGAGCTGAACATGTTCTTCCATGAAATGGGAAAACACACAAAGGGAGTCATAATATGCCCCTTGTTTGCCTGCCTTCACCCTCCCCAGTTCTCTCTGTGCTGGTATTTACCCAGTGCCGGGTCTTCTTTAAAAACCAAAATTAGCCCAGCCTCTGTGAGCAAGTTTTGGACTCCCCTGGCGTTTTAAAGAGGTCTTCTCAGGCCCCTGATTTCTCTGTTCCCTGACACCTGCAGGCCTCATCAGCAAGAGCACATAAGCAGCTGCCTACAAGCATCCTATAACCACTCAGTAGATGAACAGCAGGGCTAAAAGGGACCCCAGTGGGCATCTACTCTATGATTTCTAGGCCTTGACTCAATGAGACATAGATTTGACACATTCCCATCATGTACAGACACACCTAATGGAATGAAACTTCATGCCCTTTATTTACCTTAGGTGCATGTATTGCACCCTGGTGAGTCCTACTCTACTTTAGTCTGTTTTATTTCATTAAAAAATCAATTCACAATCCCTACTGGTTCAGCCTGCAGTCCAAGAAGACTATTGCATTCCAACCCCATTTTTCAGACAAGACCATGGTCTCGCTGATCCATGGTGCCACCCCACACCTGTGAGGGTGACTTCACACCTGTTCCTGGCACAGTACAGAGACCTGGAGTACCTACAGGTGTGCAGGAATGCTGTTTGTGCAAAGACCACACGTGTTTATGCCTGCAAGCTTTATTCTCATTCTCAGCCAGGTAAGGCCTCCCTATTATATTTTTTTCTTTTGCATATCACCCCCACTCTCGCAGAGCACACTTCTCTTTGTTTGATCTTGTGCATGGTACCCATTAAGGTCACCCTGCTCTCAACCTTCTCTGAAGCCTGTACCCCTCAGGGTTGTACCATTCTGTGGGAGATTAGTGAGAAACTGTCTGTATTATCTTCCTCTTCTGAGACCCTCCTACTTTCCTAGTTTGTGGGATCTCCCTGAGGATAGAGACCAGGTTCTTCATGACATAGCAGAGTGCCTGAGATTACCAAGAACTCTAGAAGGACTAAAATATGTTAAAATATAGGCTTTTCTGATTTCTAAGGTAAGTGGTCAGGTATTAATTTGTATTCTCTAAAAGTCAATGTAGACAACAGTATCTCATAAGGAACATCAGATTATTTATCTTGGTTTTATAGTGGCTATGTTTCATTGAGTTAGAAAAGTAGTTCTATCACCCCCACCGCCCCATTTTCTGGCGGGGATACAAAGGCACAGGAAGGCTGAGTGATCTGTCAAGAGTCACTGGTTGGGATATTTCCATGTTTTTCCTTACTCGCTATATTCTTCTTTCTATGCCAGAGGAAAAGGAGGCATCTCTCCTAATCCTCCCACCAGTTCCCAAGAAGAAAGCACTGGGACCCCTGGAAGCCACATGCTGTGCTGGCCTGGTTGCTGCTTCCCCACACTCTCCAGGGAGAGGGACCTAGTGCCCCCTCCCACCACCTCCAGCCATACCTCTTCTGTCTTCAAAAGCCTACAAGGCTAGTCTTTTCTCACTCTAAAAGTCCTTTCAGAAAAGCTTCTGAAACTGTGTGTCTCAAACTGCTATGAATACCACCCACAGTCATAAAGATGTTTCACAAAGATATCCCCTAGATACATACAGATATTGGCAATTAAGCAAGTCTTGCACAATACAGTACTTACCTTTGTGAAATTTGATGCACTCTGAAGGTTTCTATTTTGATATGCTATGCTATGCTATGCTGTTCTTTAAAGGGCCCATTATAACTGGCCAAGTGGATGTCACAACTTTCTAACGAATCTAGATCTGTAGCTAAAACACTTCAAAAATTCCAGCAACGACAAAAACTCAGGCCTAGATTTGCCACCAGTGCCCTCTTCTGGGCAGTTTTATTATAAGTACTGTCTTGAAACATTGTTTAACTGTCAACATCTGTATGTGTGCACTGAGTCTCACCAGAAAATAGATTTATGTCTGTTGGTTACCGCCTAAAAGATTTAAGAGGCAATGTTTAGAAATGCTCCTGGTGAAAAGACCAAACAAAAAAAGGCCGTGTGTGTGTGTGTGTGTGTGTGTGTGTAAGAGAGAGAGACACACAGAGAGAGAGAGAGAGATAGAAAGAGAAAGAGAGAGAGAGAGAGAGAGGCTATACAGATTTTTCTCTGTGATCTCCTCTCCTCCTGCAAATCAGCCCGAGGTGGGATCTCAGAGACCTGGCCCTGCCTCCCCAAACCCATTCCCACACTGAGGCCAACCTGGGAAGAGGGCAACAGAGCTCATATCTCTGTGGGGAGGAGGCTGTGCTCAATGCAGGCCTCTGTGTCGTTGTTCATCTTTACTTCATAGGTTTTGTCCTGAGACCCCTCCTGCTGACACACCATGGTTGTCTGGATCTCCCAGGAAAAGCACCACAATGTTCAAGATGGAGAAAATCATCAGGAACTGCCAACCCTCCCTGGCTTTGCTCGGCACACGTGCACACATTACTCATGCACACACACATGTACATGCATGCACAAATATGTACACATACACACATGTGAACACGCATGCAATTTCTGTGGCTTCATTCTCCTGTGATGGCCGATGAAATCATGGAGCCATGGAAGTGTTAAGATTAGGGAGAGGGTTCCATGTGGGAGAAGACATCTGGTGTTGGATCCAAGGAGATCTGAGTCCTGATCCCAAGGCACTTATCCTCTGGCCCAAGTCACTTAGCCCATCCCATTCCTCAGTTTTCCTTTCTATGAAATTTGTATTACATATGCCCTGCCTAACTCAGAGGCAACAGAAGAGACATTGCTCTGAGGGTGGGAAGAGCCAGCTTTGACTGAAGGGTCCTAGGCTGTGCCAGATAGGGCAGGGTGGACCCATGAGAAGACTGTCCCCCATCTGCCACCAGCTGTGACAGCTAGGGCCTTGAAAATTTGGCACATCTCAGATGTCCCTGTCATCCTATCTTGATGGTGCCCTTGATTCTGACACCTGCTCCCTGGATTAAAGACACAGAGAGGAAACCTGACCTAGAGGGTTTTGCTCTCCTGAGCAGAGGGCAATGAGCCTGAGTCCTTGCTGAGTCTAAATCCCTCCTGAGCTCCACACCCTTCCACACTAAGATGTGCCTTTCCCACTGGGACAGGGTCTTCTGGTCACTGGGTCATGTCTTCTTTAGCTCTGGGCCACGAGCTCTTCCTTTTCCTATCTGCGCTCAGCTCAGTGCCTCCCTCTGTCTTGCTTCCTATAGACCCTGCATGTCTGGCACACTTTATCCTCAGACTCCTGAGGGCATCAGGGAATGATCCCAGTCCATCCTGTCAGTGCCAAGAGCTGGATCAGTGCCCCTGACTTTGAGGATCTCAGGCAGGGTAAGGGCAGTTCTCTCTCAGGGATGCCTGCAGATCGCCACCTGCCCCACAGTGGGAAGGAAAGACGAGAGGTGGGAGCTCCAGGTGGATTGGGAGGGGAGGGAGGTAGAATGGGCTTTGGAGAGGCATGGGGGGATGAACTGGAGATGCAGAGTGTCACCAAGCAATAACATTTCTGGGGACCACCGGGCACAGGATGTGCTGGCCTATCCTTAGCACAAGCAATGCCGGTACCTGAGCTGTCCTTAACTTTGAGCTGCAACACGGAGGACAAGGCCCAGAAGCAGCAATGTGGGCTACACTTTTCTTCATCAGGCTGAATCTTGGCACCCTGTGTGCTGTTTGTTCCAACTTCAGTGGGCAGAGAGGGAACACCGCATGAGCACTGACTGCATGCTGGGCACTGCCAGGTGCTTTGCGTGTGTTTTGCTTCACAAAGAGATGCATCTGTGGGGACAAGGAAATCTCCTGGGATCTCCTCCCCCAGCTTCTCTAAACATTCCTCTCCTCTTATGTCATAGAGAGCAAAGCTTCACAGGAAAATGCCCTTAGAGACTGGGGAATAAATTCACCCTGAGCTGCTCAAGATGGATATGGAGCCCTCCTCCAGCAGAGGCTTTGATGAGGCCAGCAGGGAAGAAGGCGGTATGGGGATTGAGTCAAGACCTCTCTGGAACGAGGGTCTCCGGACCTACTTTCAGGCAAGGCAAGTCAGAGAATTCCTTTCTGACCATGCTTCCGGGGAGAAAGGGTCAGAGAGTGACCTTCCTGCTCCTGCTGTTTTCTGCATTTCCTCTCGTGTAAAATATTCAGCAGCCCAAGGGGCCACATGTTGGGGTAATGTGTTCTGGACCCCGACACTATCCTCCTACCTCTCTGACCATTTCCTCTCTCTTCCTTTGTGAACTTCTCTCCCAGGCATCCATCCCTGTCCATCATGGGGACCCTGCCAGGGAGGGTCGGAGGAGGAAGCCAGGGAACTGGGGTGATCTGAGGGCAGCCTGAGAGGACAGAATGAGTCGGAGGGGGCAGGGTTAAAGGGCCAACTACATTAGGTTGATTCACATGAAATTGCTGATATTTGGTCATTTCTTACCTACAAAAATCATAAGTTCGTCTGGTTCAAACCACAACTTCAAAACTTGCTTCAGTAGGGTTTGTGTTTAACTGGACTTGTAGCCAGGCACTTGGGAACTCAAGGCACTTACAGGAAGGTTACTGGAAACCTCTGTGCACCTTGCAGCATCACAGTCACAGAAGGAAGCACTTGCTTCACTTAGGAAGCAGGGAACTCATATGGAATCCCATCTAGCCACAAAATCACTCTTTTCCAGCTGAAAAGTATATAGCTGACTTATCATAAAACTGCCTCTCACTACTGCAGGAGGACAGAGAAAGTACAGCACATTTCCGCATCTCTGAGACTGGGAAGCCTGCTCTGGGTGATCTTGCAGAGCAGGCCCTGTAGTTACATTGTTGTGTGGATCTGCACAGCAGGCTGTAAGGCAGAGTCACAGCTAGAGCTTTAGAAATAGAGTTAGTAAAGACATGGTTCTTCAAAGATATGCCCAGAAAATTCTCTGCAAAAACAAAAGGCTTGCTATAAGGAAGCCTCCACTGCAGGGCAGTGGATGAGTGGCTTACCATCTGTGGATCTTAGTCAAGTCAATCTCTCTGAGCCTCAGTTTCCTCATCTATAAATGGAGATGATAATACCTACCTCTTACGGTCGTGCATTAGCTTGCCCAGGCTTCCATACCGAATACCACAGACTGGGTGGCTTAAACAATGGAAATGCATTTTCTCACAGTTCTGGAGGCTGGAAGTCTGAGATTGAAGTGCCATCAGGGTTTGGGGAGGGCTCTCTTCCTGGCTTGTTGATGGCTGCCTTCTTGCTCATGTGGCCTCTTCTCTGTACACATGCAGAGAAAGAGATCTCTTGTGTCTCTTCCCCTTCTTATAAGGACTCCAGTCCTACCAGATTAAGGCCCTACACTTACAACCTTATTTAACCTTTATACCTCCTTAGAGGCCCTACCTTCAAATAGTCATATTAGGAATTAGGGCTTCCATACATGAATTTTGGGGGGACACAATTCAACTCATAACAGACTTCTTTGAGGCTCACAGGGCATAGATTGTACTCTGAAAATGGTAGCTTTTTGGATGTGGGTCATCCAGAAGGTCTAGCAGGTTGCAGCAAATCAGGCTGATGAAGAAAGATCTAAGCAGACCAAGACCAAGATATCCCCAGATCCTTGGAGAAGAATGGAATGTGAACACCAGACCCAACTCAACAGCATCAGTATTTCGCTGCACCTCTACTTATCATATAATTCACTGGTTATATAAATATAATTTACATATATAAATACACTGGTTGTATAAACATAACTATATTTAAATTATATTTATATATAAATTATACATCAACACATATGTTTACGTAATTATATATAAATACATATATTTATATATATATTCACTGGTTATATAAATATAATTAACTGGTTGTTATAAAAAGCTTGTGGCTTTCTTTCCTTGATGCCACCTTTTCTCTCACTTCCTGGGCTCAGTAACCCACCAGCTGTGCCTTATCTCCTTCCCTGTTATCCAATGAGCTCAGGCCTCTGTCCTTGATGGCTTGGCTCTGAACACTCACTTCCTGTCTGAACTTTTGCCTTCATGCAGTCCAATGCACTCACACCACAGACAGGCTGTTCGTGTACAGTGCAGACCAGATCCTGTCACTTCCCTACTTGAAATGTTTCAGTGACTTCCTACTATTTTAAGATAAGCCCAAGATGTTAACAGCTTCACAGGGCTGGCCTCATCAGCTCTGGCTCCTGCGTGTGCCTCAGCCTGGGTGGCTGCACCCCAAATTTCATCCTCTGACTCAGACGCCTCTGGTCTCTGCCATCTGCTCTGCCCTCTCCTGCCTGCTCCCACAACCTTGTCCCAAATTCACTTTTCAGAGCCCAGATACCAAGTCACACAACTTTTCTGGGGCCTTTTATTTTTTGGGAGATGGGCATGCTCCAGCCTATGTGCTCGTGGAGACCCTGTTTCTCCAGTCCTGACAGTTACCTCACCATATTGAGTCTCTGTTCCTTTTAAGCTCTGAGCTCCAGGAGGCAGCTGCCTGTGTCTGCAGTCTTGTTTATTGTGCCTACTGCTGCTGTGTCTGCCCCACAGCAAAGCTCAGGAAGTACTGGTTGAATCAATTATCTTTTATGAATCATTTTTCATATTTCTGCATACATGTTCACAGAAGACTTATTCACAATAGACCGAAGGTGGGAACAACCCAAGTGTTCACTGAGGAATGAATGGATACACAATGTGGTCTATCCATACAATGGCATATTATCCAGGCTTAAAAGGGAATGACGTTGTGACACACCCTGCTACATGGATGAACCTTGAAGACATCATGCAAAGTGAGATAAGCCAGACACGAAAGGACACATATTGCATGATCCCACCTCTAAGCAGAGTCATCCATTTCGTAGGGATAGAGAATGCAACAATGTTTGCCACGGCTGGAGGAGGAAGGAATGACGAGTTCATGTTTAATGGGTACAGAATTTCAGGTTGGGAAGATGAGAAGGATCTGTGGATGGATGGTGGTGACAGTTGCCCAACAATGTGACTGTGCTCGATGCCACCAGACTGTATGCTGAAGGTGACTAAGATGGTAAATTTTATGTTTTGCATTCTTTCCACAGTTAAAAAAAGAAACTTCAAATACTTCAGGGGGAGGAGCAGAGAGAGAAGTGTGTCAAATTTTTCTTTCCCTGGAAGAAGCCACTTAAATATAAGTTAATAAACAGCTTATTTAAAGACCAAAAATATGTGAACTGAAGCAATCAGACTACTATCCTTCTAACTGGTAGATATGATGATGTGGAAATGTTAAGTTTATTTATGAAAAATGAATCATATCATTTTGAAAGCTTAGGAGAGAATAGGTCAAGGCTGACTGGCAGGCAAGACAATGTCATGTGTGGGGAAGTGGACCGCAGGCAGCCAGAGCAGATGTGCTTACCAGGAAATGAGAAATTGAACATGGAAAAGAGGGCAGGATAAGGGGAAACATCTATTTAAAACTTTGGTTTATCATCTACAAAGGACAGACAGAATAAATGATTCTAGGCCAGATGCAGTGGCTCACGCCTGTAATCCTAGCACTTTGGGAGGCTAAGGCAGGCAGATCACCTGAGGTCAGGAGTTCAAGACCAGCTTGGCCAACATGGCGAAACCCCATCTCTACTGAAAATACAAAAATTAGCTGGGCGTGGTGGCGGGAGCCCATAATCCCAGCTGCTCTGGAGGCCAAAACGGAGAATCGCTTGAACCTGGGAGGTGGAGGTTGCAGTGAGCTGAGATCGTGCCATTACACTTCAGCCTGGGTGACAAGAGTGAAACTCCATCTCAAAAAATAAAATAATTTAAATTAAATTAAATTAAATTAAAAATAAATTATTCTCCTCTGCTTTCCAGGACATCCTCTGTTCCAAATTTAAAAGTTTAAGCAACAAGGTGGGAACATCACTGTGGCCATTCCAGGCCACTTGAGGACAGGTTCTGAAGGAAGGCAGAAGGCTTGTATCTGGCCAGCTGTGTGTGATCCCTGCATGTCCTGGTGTTGGATGAGGCAGACAGATTTCTGGACATGGGATTTGAGGCAAGCATAAATACCATCCTGGAGTTTTTGCCAAAGCAGAGAAGAACAGGCCTTTTCTCTGCCACTCAGAAGCAGGAATTGGAGAACTTGGGGAGAGTGGGCCTCCGGAACGCTGTCTAGTCTCAGTGAAGGAGAAGGGTGTGGCAGCCAGCAGTGCCCAGAACACCACTCTCCCCTGGATAACTACTACATAGTATGCAAGGCAGATGAGAAATTAAACCAGCTGCTACATTTTATTCGCAGTCATAAGCAAGAACAACACCTGGTCTTCTTCAGCACCTGCACCTGTGTGGAATATTATAGGAAGGCTCTGGAGGTGCTGATGAAGAGTGTAAAGATTGTGTGCATTCATGGAAAGATGAAATACGATCTTCCTGGGGTTCCGCAGATTGCAAAGTGGGATCTTAGCGTGCACTGATGTGGTGGCCCAGGAATCAATATTCCTGAAGTAAATTGGGTTTTGCAGTACAATCGCCCCAACAATGCAAGTGCCTTTGTGCAGGGCTGTGGCCGCACAGCCCACATTGGCTACAGAGGCGGAGCTTTGGTGTTCCTCCTGCCCATGGAAGAGTCATACATCAATTTCCTTACAATTAACCAAAAACGCCCCTGGCGGAGATGAAACTCTAGAAAAACACAGCTGACCTTCTGCCAAAATTCAAGTCTATGATCCTGGCAGAAAGAGCTATGTTTGAAAAGGGCATGAAAGCTTTTATGTCCTATGTCCAGGTTTATGCAAAGCAGGAATGCAAGTTGACTCTCAGATTAAATAATCTTGATTTTGCAACTCTTGCTCAAGGTTTTTCCCTGCTGAGAATGCCCAAGATGCCAGAATTGAGAGGAAAACAGTTTCCAGATTTTGTGTCTGTGGACATTAATACAGACGCTATCTCACTTAAAGATAAAATTAGAGAAAAGCAGAGGCAGAAATTACTGGAGCAACAAAGAAAAGAGAAAAACATAAAATGAAGGGAGAAGAAAATTCATAAAAAAATAAAGCTTGGTCGAAGCAGAAGGCCAAAAAGGAAAAAGAAAAACATGAATGGCCGGGCGCGGTGGCTCAAGCCTGTAATCCCAGCACTTTGGGAGGCCGAGACGGGCGGATCACGAGGTCAGGAGATCGAGACCATCCTGGCTAACACAGTGAAACCCCGTCTCTACTAAAAAATACAAAAGAATAGCCGGGCGAGGTGGCGGGCGCCTGTAGTCCCAGCTACTCGGGAGGCTGAGGCAGGAGAATGGCGTAACCCCGGGAGGCGGAGCTTGCAGTGAGCTGAGGTCCAGCCACTGCACTCCAGCCTGGGCGACAGAGCGAGACTCCGTTTCAAAAAAAAAAAAAAAAAAGAAAAACATGAATGAGATAAGGAAAAGGGAAGCGTGTTCTGATACAAAGATGAGGACATGGAAGAACTTCTGAATGATTCCGGGCTCTTGAAAAATATTTTTAAAGGCAAAATTACTGAAGAATTTGAGAAGGACTTATTGACAAGTTGCAAAAGAACAATTAAGACAGCTGATTTAGTGTTTCAGATTTGGAAGATGACTGCTGATACCAGGGTCACAGATAAACTCATAAGGACGTAGCTGTTTCCTAACTTGGTGGATGGTTCCTGTTTGCTTTTACTGCAAATCAAAACTTCAGGAGACATCCAAAAAGAATCACATCTCTGAAAGCTATCCTTTCAGACTAGGGAGAAATGAGGGATTTCACACTCATGAATATTTGACTAAAAACATTCCAGTCTTGAAGTAGTCTAACAGAAGAAAACGTAAAATTATTTGAGTGTAAATAATAGATTTCAATATTTATTTATTATGATGGGTTATATGTGTGTGTGTGTGTCTGTGTGTGTGTGTGTGCTTGTTTTTTCTAATGCTATTTTGTAGTTATTTGCAAACATTAAGATACTGAAGTATACTTGGTTTTAGATTTTTAAAAGCCCCTTAGTATTTTTAGGCACCTGACCTCCCTGAGTGTTCTTGGCCCTGGACTTCATTTATCCTTCAATGCCCTGTGGAGGTGGCTAATGTGCTAGAGTTATTTTATGTTAAGAATAATCCTGGCTGGACGCAGTGGCTCATGCCTGTAATCCTAGCACTTTGGGAGGCTAAGGCAGGCA
>NW_012112030.1:7184820-7205354 GCF_000951035.1 Colobus angolensis palliatus
AAAAAAAAAAAAAAAGCCCCAGTATTGTTTTATTGGTGAACAGCTGAAAAACAGAGGAATTAAGTCATATTCTGGGAGAGAGAATTCTAATTTTTATGCCTTCTGTTGAATAAACTGTGTCCTTCTAAAAAACAGAAACAATAAGCATTTGGATAGTTAATATAATTGAACAAATAAATACATATGTGCATATATATTTATAATATACTTTTGAAGAGAATATTTTTAAAATACAGTTACCCTGATTTTTTAATAGGACAGTTTGGTTTGGTAAAAATGGATAATTTAAAAATGTGCCCAAGTATTCAGGGCTCATTTACTCATCTTTCTCTATTTTTTACTAAGAAATTTTTATAAAAACAGGGGAACACATTTAAAGTATTTTCTCTTCTTTGTGACCTTGCCTTTAGAAATAGATGTTAATGAACTGTGAAATGGACACAAGTGGGCAAAAGAATGAGTTGAAATGGACATGTGAGTGTAAACTTGGCATAAATGGAAAAAGGGATGAGTCTAACGGTTTCAGTTCCAAATTCATTACCTGGGAACTATTGGATTGATGGCTTTGTCTTTAGAATGAAGTAAATAAAAACCCAAATTGTTGGATTGTTTAAAAATAGCATTCAGTCATTAATAAAAGAATTTTAAGGTTGAGGAATGGTGAAATATAATTCTAAATTATACGAAGTAAAATGTCTTTCTAACATATTCGACAATTCCTTTAATAATATCAATTTTTGAGCACAAGTGGTATTTGAGCAAAAAAAAAAATGCACAGTATAAAGCACAGGTCACATAGAGTGTGACATTCCAGCTGAACAGCTGGATAACCTATTTAATTTAACTTAAAAATGTCTAATTTTCATAAATAATGAAACCAACTTATCATGCTGAATGGTTTGGTAATCCTTTTAATTGGGCTTTTTAATGATTTAGGAATATAAAAATGTTTAATTCATGCCATCTTAGTTGTCACATTAAATTTATGTAATTGGTAGAAAATGTAAAAATATGTTTTTAAAATGCCTTTTAAATGCTTGTTGTTGGCAATAATTTTTTTTTTAACTGGAGTCTCACACTGTTGCCCAGGCTGGAGTACAATGGTGTGATCTTGGTTCACTGCAACCTCTGCCTCCCGGGTTCAAGTGATTCTCCTGCCTCAGCCTCCCAAGTAGCTGGGATTACAGGCATGTGCCACCACGCCTGGCTAATTTTTGTATTTTTAGTACAGAAGGGGTTTCACCATGTTAGTCAGGCTGGTCTCAAACTCCTGACCTCAGGTGATTCACCTGCCTCGACCTTCCAAAGGCAATAAATTTTAATCAACTATTTTTCTACTTTATTTCTGTAGTGAGGCAACAATATTTGAAAGTGGTTATACTTCTGATCTCAAACATAGCTTTGTGAAGAGCCACATGGAGGAAAGGAATTAATAGTTAAAAAGTATAACACGAGACTCCAACCTTGAGAAGGTGATCCTGGCATAGTGCATGATACTGTCAAAATCATAACTTTCTTCCAGAGAGTTTACTTCTCCAGGATCTCTCTTCATAAAATTGTACTCCTCACCTAAGATTGAGAGATAAATAGAATCTTGGAAGCCTTTTCACTGACAGAAAAGAGAACAGAAAAGTACTTTCTACACCTGTATCTGTTATGAAATGACTGATTTTCTTGCTGGTTGTATTTACAAACTTAACACCCAGGCACATGCAAAAAGCATATGTCTTAACTCTACTATCATATTGAAATGCAATATTGAATAGGATCAATGCATTAATTTATTCAAAAAAGTAGACTACCAAAAGCATAATTTGAGCCTTTTTTATATGTATACTCTTTTACTACATCATAATATTTATTTCTTTAAAATTTTACTGCTTTTTGGGTACTGTACAAATGATTATAAAAAGTTAAGTTTTTATCTAATGAATTTCCCACTTTTATGACTAGATTTGCCAGGTCTCACAAAAATTATCTTCCTACTTGGTTTAAATCCTTTCCATAAGCAATATAAAAAGATATAAAAACAATATTAGTATAAACACAACTCTGCAGGCTTCCGCTATATGACTTCATCACTCAAGATTAAACAACAGCAGCAAATTCTCTACTTTTTTTTTTTTTTTTTTTTTTTAAGACAAGGTCTCTCTGTAACCCAAGCTGAAGTGCAGTGGAATGATCTTGGTTCACTGCAGTCCCCCAACCTCCAGGGCTCAAGGAATTTTTCCACCTCAGCCTTCCAAGTAACTGGGACTATAAGCCAGCATCACCAGGCCCAGTTAATTTTTGTGTTTGTTTTGTTTTGTTTGTAGAGACGGGGTTTCATCTCTACTTTCATTTAAAAATGAAACAAGGTTCTCCTTGATGAAAAAGAGCTTCTACTTTGAGATGAAGAACATACTTCAGAAGTTTTTTTTCATGTCCACATCTGTTATTTTAACTTCTGAACATTTTTTTTTTTTTTTTTTTTGAGACAGAGTCTCGCTTTGTCGCCCAGGCTGGAGTGCAGTGGCATGATCTCGGCTCACTGCAACCTCCCCCTCCCGGGTTCACGCCATTCTCCTGCCTCAGCCTCCGGAGTAGCTGGGACTACAGGAGCCCTCCACCACGCCCGGCTTTGTGTGCGTGTGTGTGTGTGTGTGTGTGTGTGTATTTTTAGTAGAGATGGGGTTTCACCGTGTTAGCCAGGATGGTTTCCATCTCCTGACCTCGTGATCCGCCTGCCTCGGCCTCCCAAAGCGCTGGGATTACAGGCGTGAGCCACCGAGCTCGGCCACATCTTCATTTTTAATAGATTTTTCCAACTATTTCTTTGTATCTATATTATAGCATTCTTTCTTGAAATTTGAAAAGAACACAGACTTAAATATGTAGGTCTACATCGATGGTTTCAGAAACAAAGATTTTCTTCACATAGAGTTTAAGTGTCAGTGACTCATTTTTACAATTTAAACAGCCAAAGACAGGGCACGTCATAAGATTTGTGTAACTTGAAAAGCTTTGAAATATCAAAATATAAAGATGTGCTATTGGAATTCCAATGTTATGTTTGGAGCTTAAAATGGAACTACTATGCCATTCATCTATCTAGGTTTTTATTCCAAGTGCCATATTTTAATAATACATAAAAAGAAAAATAAAGAAACTGAGAGATGCCACAGATTATAACGTCTCTGCTTACATGTGATAAAGAAAATCTGGTATATTCATTTGAGAATTAAGGAGGAGAAATCAATCAGGAGTTACAAACTAAAGTGTTTTAGTCCCTCTTTGAATGAATTCACATAATAAGTAATTTTAAATTAACTAACCAGACCTTGTGGTAAAATACGTGCTCCACCATTTCTGATGTGTCTGTGCCATAACTGCTTTTCAGAAAGACCCTGCCTTCCCTTCAACCCCTCATAGAGGCAACTGGTAAAGCTCCTGTCCTGATAAGGAATATTAAGTACAGTACAGCATATCCAATTCTAAGGACAGATTTTCAAAAAGGTATAGACCTAATTTCACAGGTGGTAATCCATAAGATTTCAATTTACAGCATAATATAAGAATAGATTCTCTAACTAAAGCAAAATACTCCATAGAAATTTCTGAAACTAAAACATCAAGCAACAGCAATAGATTCCATTGCATATAACTAAGAACATGTACACGACATGCTATTTTTTGTTAGTTAAAAAAACATGGCCACATGTAGTCCAAATAAAAGAAAATTGGACTTATTTCATGAAAGAAGCAAAGAGAAACAGAGATGCATAGCACCCGGGGAAACCATATTTACCCATTTAAAAATGGCAGACTCTTTCTTGAAAGCATATTCTAATGTAGATTACAGTAATCCAATCTTTACACTGATCAGGTTCCTACCATAATCGCCTATTTTGCATATAAACATAAAGCTAAAGTTTGTGCTTGTTAGGCATCACCCTTGAAAAACACTTGATCTTGTTTTTTAGTGAGGGCAAATCACACTCTTGTTGAAGATGCATCTCCAGCACGAACACTTCCACACTGGAATTGCTCTGCTATAGTACTTCCAATTACTCGGGAAACCTCACCCTATAAATTGTTTTCTCTATTGGCCTGAATGTTTAATCAAAAAATATTAAGAGCCATAATTTACTTAGCACTGTTTTATGATTATATATTTATTTATATGATTTTTACACTTTTTCCTTGTTTTAGGTACATATTTATGTTGAACCAGAATTATCTTTCTAAGAGTAAGAACCATTTTTGAAAGTTACATCCTTTTTAATTTTTTGGCCACATAATAAAATGTTTAGCAAATAGAGGAAACTAAAAAACTGCGGTTAACAGCAAGCTTCTTCTCATTTATGTAGTAGTTGAATTAATTTTGAGAATTATTTCTCTTTATTTCCCTCCCAATGATATAAAATATAAGATGAACCTTGACAGTTGGCTCAGGAATTGGAGTCTTCTCCATAGAGGTGTATAAATTTTCTTCACTTGTTTTTGATATCTAATTCTACAGATTACCTCACCATTCTTGATACGATTTCTTGAAATGAAATGATTCCACTGATTTTTCCCTTACCTCACAATACCTTCTTAGTCTTTTGGGGGATACTCTATCAAATGTTGCTTAAATATTGTTTTTATCCATTTTCTGGACTATTTTCCTTCTCCCTCCAGTTTTCCCCTAGATGGTCAAAACCACACCAAATATTTATCTTTAGATACGTCCTAAAGTCCAGATTCACTTTTTTTTGTTTTTTTGTCTACAGAAAGACGATCATACAAAGCCTTCTCAAACTCAAGGATATGCTTAATGGAACCATTATTTGTCTTTCTCTTCCTCAAAGCACACTGTTTTATCAACATTTCAATATATCAAATGTCTGCTGTTATGGTATCAATGTTCATCTTGTTTCCTAAAATAAAACTTTGGAAGATTTCCCCTCCCATGTGATGTTCCTCCTAAACATTTTTGAGAGACTTTGCCTTCTTCCCCTTGACCTGTACTGCCCTAACTGAGAAGCTAGTCACCTCTCCTAACTACTTAGTTAGCCTTGTAATAGGTTACTTCGACTTCAGGCACGTCCCAGGCACACCCCACCCCCCACCACCACTAGTTAATGATTCCTACAGCTGACTGCAAAAATGAGTTCTCTCATTTTGCAGTCTGAACTTTCCTTGCTTATAATCCTTCCATTATTTCTCAGTAGCTAGAGAATAAAATCTCAATTTCCCATACTTAGAGAAAACTTTCTGTGATCTAATCTCCCCAGGTAGTTACCAACTAATCTCCTACTTGTAACTTACCCACAGCCACCATGGACTGACAAAAATGATTCCATTTCTGTAATTGTAGCTTTGCTTGTGATGTTTTTATAGCCTAGAAATTTCACCACTCTTCTGTCCAGCATTTCTCCTTTACTTCTAAACTTCGGTTCCTTTGTAACATCTCCCTTGACTCACCAAAGCACATTTTATCATGCCTTGCTTGGAGCCTATGGTATTCTCATCACACAACCATTGTCACTTTTTTCACTCACTTGCAGTCATTTGTATACATGCATACATACCACACTAAGCTATGTGTTTTTATGATAGTATCTTCAACACCTAATATCACCTCAATTAATAATTGGCACTAAATAAGTGATGAGTAAGTACAGAGGTCAGTGTTGTTGATTACAGAAGAGTCTAAGGAATTCAATGTTTGTAAAACTGGCCCATTAATAAGAATAAAAACACATTTTTACTTTGTTTATGCTTAAAGTACATGCTTAAAACACCTTACAAGAAAATTCCAAACAACACGATTTTTTGGCAATTGAAATGTACAGATCTTTATGAGTATAAAAGTTAACTGAATAAAACTCTTTACAAGGAGGCTATTATCAAACATCAACTATCAAAGAAAATTAGATTTTAACTAAAATTACTTTTCAATTACCGACAGCATTCTTAATACATTATATTTATTGCAGTCAATTTTAAGAGGACAATCTCAAAAAAAAAAAATGAGGCTTTCCCAGAAATAACTAATTTCACTGGAATTTTTTCCAGAAACTGTATCAGATATAACATAGATTTCTATAGTAGCAGCATGTTTCATGGCAAACCCTGGGCCCTGTCTTAAGCGTAATAACATAAATTATAGAACTGAGTACAAAAATGCTTAAGTAAAAAGGAACATTTAATAATATTAATTTATGGTTTGGTAGCCCCATTCTTGGAAAGCACAGAGTTTAGAAATGAAACAGCTTAATCTTTAAAAAGAAAGCAAGCCTAAAATGTGAATGAAATCATTCAGCCTCTAGGAAAAAAATTAAAGTATAAAATCATCATAATTTTTAATTCCACAAAATGTTGATTCCACCATATCAAAAATATGTTTACATATTCTACCATATGTTCATTCTACCATATCAAAAATTGTTTACATTTTTTTGTAAACAATGTAAGAAGTTATATAGTAAGCCATGTAAATGCAATTCAAAAAGATCCAGTCAGCCTTAATCCCAACACATCCTATACCTGTCACCTGGCCGGGTGTTTTCTCTTACGCTGGTTACATGGCTATCTCGATCTGGTCATGTGTGTTCATGCCAAATGCCTCTCTCATGGCCCAGTGCCTGAGCAACATTTCCAAATTATCACAGTTGCTGCCAACAAAGGCTGCCTGATGTTCCTTTCCCCACCGACCTACACGGGAGCAGCCTAAGGAATTAAATAGAAAGTGGAGATGGTGGTGGAAAGGTGAAGCTGGATGACTTACAATATGGTGAAATGTTTGTACAGAATTGTGATGAACCATAAAGTCCAACACAATCAGAGGCAGAACAGCTTTTTATTAACATGTGTGGCTAATTTCTAGTATCCTTTCAAATTTATGTATAACAAAATTTCCAAATAATGAGTTCAAATGCTTTTGTAATTAACTATACATTAGAAAATTTGCCTTAAATCATTTTAGAAGTATTTAGAAGACACATCAGAAAATAAAATACATATCATGATGATAATTTTTCTTTTTTTTTTTTTTGAAATGGAGTCTCACACTGTCTTCCAGGCTGGCGTACAGTGGCGCCATCTCGGCTTACTGCAAACTCCACCTCCCGGAGTCAAGCGATTCTCCTGCCTCAGTCTCCTGAGTAGCTGGGACTACAGGCGCCGGCCACCAAGTCTGGCTAATTTTTGTATTTTTAGTAGAGACGGGGTTTCACCATGTTGTCCAGAATGGTCTCGATCTCCTGACCTCGTGATCCCCCCGCCTTGGCCTCCCAAAGTGCTGAGATTACAGGCATGAGCCACTGTGCCCGGCCCCTGAAGATGATTAATGTTCTATTATACATATAGTTAAGCTGAAGACATCAATGCACATTTATTTCTAATATAATTTTATCCTCATGATTCATGTTAATAACTTAGGTAGTTACTTTGTAAGTGTGGTTATCTGGCAGTAATTCAGTATTATTTCAGTATTAAATGCAAAAATAAAGTTTATTTTTCCTCTTTGAGAAAAACAGAATTAAACTTATATATGAAAGGTGTTAGTTAATCAATAAAGAATTTTCCTACTCATGGAAGAGTTGTCTTTTATAAAAGAAGAAAACTTTTAAAAGAAGTTAATTGAAAAAAAAATATTTTTGGCCAAGTGCAGTGGCTCATGCCTGCAATCCCAGCCAGCAGTTTGGGAAGCTGAGGCAGGAGGGTTGCTTGAGGTCAGGAGTTTGAGACCAGCCTGGGCAACATAGCAAGACCCATTTCTATGAATTTTTTTTTTTTTTTTTTAATTAGCTGGGCATGGTGACGCATGCTTGTACTCTTAGCTACTTGGAAGATTGAGGTGGAAGGATCACTTGAGTCTAGGAAATTGGGGCTTTAGTGACCTAGGATCATGCCAGTGCCCTCCAGCCTGGGCAGCAGATCTAGATGCTGTCTCTAAAAAGGACAAAAAAAGAAAATTATTTTCAAAAGGCGAATTATCTAAGGTTAATGGTTAACTGGTGCTAGAGACTGAACGCTTATATCCCCACAAAATTTGTGTGTTGAAATTCAACCCCCAAGGTAATTGTATTTGAAGGTGGAGCCTTTAAAAGTGATTAAGTCAAGAGGGTTTTGCCTTTACACAGGGACCAGTGCCTTTATTATAGAGACCCCAGAGAATGCCCTTGCCCCCTTCTACCACGTGAGAACATAGCAAGAACCCACCTCACATCTGTGTATGCACCAGAGTGGGTCCTCACCAGACACCAAATCTGCAGCACCCCCAGCCTCTAGAACTGTGAGAAACAAATGTTTGTTGTTTAAAAGCCACCTAGTCTGTGATATTCTGTTATCACTACTTGAACAGGCTAAGACAACCGATAAAGAAAAATAGACAACAGTAGTAGTGCAAGGAATGAAGTGATTGATGTGGCTTGTGGCCAAGAGTCAGTCTAATAATTACGTTTTTTTTATTTCATCTCCTGAGAGAGTTTTCCGGCCTGTCAAATAGAATGTGAAATATCCAGGGAATATCTTTCTGCAAATTTTCATCAATTGATTGATATTTCTACATATCTGATGATGTTTTTCTATCCAAAATATAGAAGTTCCATCTAGTCACTGTATGTGTGTGCACATATGTGTGTGTGTGACAGTCCAGAATATTCTTGGACACACCTGGAAAAGGCTAAGCACACATGGCACCCACTTCAAATAAACTTTAAGTGGCAACATATTATGGTAGCTACAATTATAAATAAAATTATGCTTAAACCTTTAATAATTAGGGTTTAAATTAAAATAGCTGATCAATAGGACAGCAATAGAGGGCACTAAATAATTGGTCTTGAAAAGCTGGGAATCATCTTATACCAAACATTGCCAGACATCTTTTCTGACTTACTAAATTGAAAGAGAAAATTGTCAAAAATTAATTGCCCAAACGATTAAAAGGAATGTCACTATTTCAGTTTCAGGGGTAAGTACATGTAACAGCCCTTTTGATTTTCCACAAATACAAATCCTTTTCTCCCACCCTTTTTTCATTTTCAAATTGTTTCTATAGGCTTTAATTGTAACCCATACTATACCAGTTAAAGGAATTAATTTGTTCTCATTATTTATAGGGGCGGAGCAAGATGGCCAAATAGGAACAGCTCCAGTCTCCAACTCCCAGCGCGAAGGACACAGAAGACCGGTGATTTCTGCATTTTGAACTGAGGTACTGGGGTCATCTCACTAGTGAGTGCCGGACAATTGGTGCTGGTCAGCTGTTGCGGCCCGACCAGCGAGAGCTGAACCAGGGCGAGGCATCGCCTCACCTGGGAAGCGCAAGGGGGAAGGGAATCCCTTTTCCTAACCAGGGGAACTGAGACACACAACACCTGGAAAATCGGGTAACTCCCACCCCAATACTGCGCTATAGGATAACGGGCACACCAAGAGAATATACCCCACGCCTGGCCGGGAGGGTCCCACGCCCCCGGAGCCTCCCTCCTTGCTAACACAGCAGTCTGCGGCGATCTAACCGCAGGGCAGCAGCTCATTATTTATAAATCAGTAAGTTTATAAATAGATTTATAAATTTGTCTATTTATTTGTAAATCAATAGATTTACAAACGATTTATAAATTAATAGATTTACAAATTATTTATAAGTCTATTGAGAGCAGTTAATTAAGATTAATAAATCAGTAATGGAAAGATTAAAGAGGTAACTGCTTTGGAGAGATGAGCCAGTAAACTGTGTTTTTGCCCCCAGGTAGTTTTTCTTTTCCAAATAACATGTTTTAATACATATATAGACACTTATTACATACTCAGTTATTGCATACACAAAAAAGTATTAGATGCCAGAAGAACACAAAAGTGGCCAATTTTGGAGAGATTTAACCTGACATACTTGCTACTTTAAAGCAATAGTAATGCAATTGAAATATCCGATGATTGTATAATTACCCACATTGAGTCATTCTTGCTGTTTTATTCGCAGAATAAAATACTTTGCAAGTCAAAATGTAGGCAACAGCAAAGCAGTGTAGTCAATTTATTTCATCTAAATCAATCTTTTTGGCATAATTGCACCAATAGCAATTTCCTATAAGATGGGGTTTCACGATAGAAAGGAAAAGTAGACTTCTCACTGCCTTATTCATACAGCTGTTATTATTATTTGTTTGTCCTGTGAAGGAACAAAAAATGTGGTATTTTGATCCCTGACTAATTAAAGGTCTTGGAGACAGATTAGCTCTAAACTCTCAAAAAAAAAAAAAAACACTAAATACATGCTTAGACAAATATTAGTCATGGAACAACAGGATATTGTTTAATTTACAAAAATGTGATTTAAACATGTCTAAATATTATCTTAGTTTCTAATGTCATCTAGGTTTGATGCCATTCTTTTATATATGGCTCTTGGATTTTTGTGTCTAATTTGTGTGCCGCTTTTAAAGTTTGGCCATCATAAGGGTCAACCTGAACTCCCAAGAAAAACTTTCACCATGTGTAGAAAAGCCTCGAATCTCTTTAAGTCATGGAGGGTAATCAGATAAATAAGAATCTGCCGTTCACTACTTTTGCCTTGGGCTGAGAGCAAAACACCTTTTTTAATAAGTTTAGAAAATATATTCCTTTCAATTAATAATGTTCATGGCTTGGTATGGTAGTTCAAGTCCCTCTAACAATCCTGTTGACATTTTGGCTGTGATTCGTTATATCGAATCTAAGATCAATGTGGGGATAGTTAACATCTTTACTAAACTAAATTTTCTAATCTGACAACATAATACATCTTGTTCATTTAGGTATTGTGGTTTTTGTGCAGACCTCCAGCACACATTTTGTTAGATTTATTCCTTGGTATTTGATTTCTGTTTTTGATGGGTTTGTGTATGGTATCATTTTAAATTTTTAAATGTATGCTTGTTCCAACTGTACAACAATGCAATTGTTATTTCTATATTGGCCTTATATCCAGTAACTTTACTAAAATTATTTATTAATTCTAAAAACTTATCCTTTGGGTTTTCTATGTATACCATCAGCATCTGCAAATAATGACAGTTTTAGTTCTTTGTCTTTGTATTTTAACTTGCTGGTTAAAAAGACTGAATTAATGAACATTAGAAAGTTTTCTCTCAATCAATACAATGACCTCAGATCACTCCCCCACATGCCTTATTCCTGTTATTCTCATGTAACATTTTATTTCCACTTGTACTATAGAGCCAGAGGTTTTTAATTTTAAAGAAGTTCGACTTACCAATTTTTCCCTTTATGGATTGTACTTTTCTGTTAGGTCTAACTAAAACCTCGTTACCCTGCCCTAGACCCCAGATATTCTTTTCTGGTTTGTTTTTTTGTTTTCTAAAATTTTTACAGTTTAACATTTTACAGTTGAGTCTATGATCCGTCTCAAGTTAATTTTATATAAGGCATGAGATTTAAGTGGAGATTTATTTTTTTTCCTATGGATATCAAATTGCTCTCACCATTATTGAAATGCTTTCCATCGAATTGCATTTGTACCTTCGTCAAAGAATAAGTTGAGCATATTTATATCAGTCTATTTCTGGGCTCTCTATCCTGTTCCATTGATCTACACGTCTGCCTCTCCATCAATACCACACAGCTTTGATTACTGTAGCGATTTATTAAGTCATCATATTGGATAGAGTATTACTTCTTACTTTATTTTTGTTTGTTAAATTATTTTAGTTATTCTAGGGCCTGTGACTTTCACATAAATTTTACAATAAGCTTGCTTTTGTCCATAAAAGATCTATAAATCAATTTGGGGAGAACGGACATCTTCACTATGGAAGTTTTCCCATTCATGAACACAGCACGTTTATTTTCATCTTTGATTTCTTCATAAGCATTTGTAATTTTCAGCATACCGGTCCTGTACACGTTTTAAGTCTATATTATTTCATATTCTTTGGTGAGATTGTAAATGGTATAGAATTTTAACTTTTGGTTTCCACTTGTTCATTGTTAGTATATAAATTATGTGACTGATTTTTTCTGTGTGTTGATCTACGTCCTGAGACATTGTTGAACTCACTTCTTGGTTCTGGATTTTTTTTTTTTTTTTTTTGTAGATTCTTTAGAATTTTCTAGGTAGGTAATCATATTATCTTCACACAGGGATTGGCTATTTCTTCCTTTTCAATTGGATTTTTTTTCTTTTCTTATCACAGTGGCTAGAACGTCCAGTGCTATGTAAATAAGGTTGCTAAGAGTGGACATCTCTACCTTGTTCCTAATATTAGGGGGAAAATGGTCTTTCACTCTGAAGTATGATCTTAGCTGTATGCTTTTAAGATGCTCTTTATGAAGTTGATGCAGCTCCCTTCTATTTCTAACATTCTCAGAGTTAAAAAATTATTGAGAATGGTATTGGATTTTGTCAAATGTTTTTCCTGCATCAATTGATGGGATCATGTGAGTTTTCTTCTTTAGATTGTTGGTATGCTTGATTATATTACATATCTGGAACAAATCCCACTGGGTAATGTTGTTGGAACTGATTTGCTAATAATCAGTAGAGGATATTCATGTCAAAGTTTATAAGAGATATTCACCTGTGGTTTCCTTTTAGTATAGTGGCTATGTTTGGCTTTATATACTAATACTGTCCCTCATAAAATGAGTTGGGAAGTGTTTCCTCTTCCATTTTTTGGAAGAGATTGTTTAAAATTGGAGTTATTCCTTCTTTAACTGCTTAGAAGAATTTTCCTGTGAGACTAACTGGGCATGAGGATTCTCGTTCAGGAGATTTTACATTATGAATTTCAATTTCACTTTTGTTAAGGGTTGTAGGATTTTGTTAATAGTTGTAATTTACCAACATCTAAAGAACAAAACTCACGTGATCACATCAATTTATGCAGGAAAAGCATTTAACAAAATCCAAATCCTTGTCAAACTTTGGTCGTATTTGCTTTTCATGGGATCTATCCTCATTTGGGACATGATCCCCCATTTCTGAAGGGTGCATTCAGCTCTGTGCATGTCCCTTTCAGCACTGCTTCTGGTGCATCCCACAGATTTTGGTAAGTTGTATGTTCTCTTTCACTCTGTTCTATGTATTCTTAAACTTTATTTTGAGATTGTCCTTGGTGCATGTATTCCAAATTGTTGACTTTATGGCAGAAAGTTGGACATAGTACTCTTTTAGTATCTTTTTTAATAGCTGCTGGATTTTTTGTAATTTTGTTGTTTCATTCCTTTCATTGGTGATGTGTGTTTGTCTTTTTATCCATAGAAATCTTGCTGGAAGATTATCAATCGTACTGATTTTTTTTTTTTTTTTGAGATGGAGTCTCAGGCTGGAGTGCAGTGGCGCGATCTCGGTTCACTGCAAGCTCCGCCTCCTGGGTTCACGCCATTCTCCTGCCTCAGCCTCCCTAGTAGCTGGGACTACAGGCGCCCGCCACCGCGCCTGGCTAATTTTTTGTATTTTTAGTAGAGACGGGGTTTCACCGTGGTCTCGATCTCCTGACCTTGTGATCCGCCTGCCTCGGCCTCCCAAAGTGCTGGGATTACAGGCGTGAGCCACTGCGCCCGGCCACTGATGTTTTTTGAAGAACCAGATTTTAAATTTATTAGTGTCCTCTATTGCTTTCATTTTCAATTTCACTGATTGCTGCTCTTATCTTTCTTATTTCTTTCCTTCTCTTTGATTTGGGTTTATTTCGTTTTTGTTTTTTTGGTTTTTTTCTAGTTTCTTATATTACTGATTTGAGACTTTTCCTCATTTCGAATGTAAGCATTTAGTGTCATAAGTTTCCCTTTCAGCATTGCTTTAGCTGCATCTCACATATTTTGGTAAGTTATGTTTCCACTTTCATTAAGTTCTATGTATGTTCTAATTTTACTTTGAGACTTCTTTGACCCATGGGTTATTTATAATTGGGTTGGTTGATTTGCACACATTTACAGATTTTCCTGTTGTCTTTATGTTATTGATGTCAGGTTTGATTACCTTCTGGTTAGAGAAGACAATCTATAGGATGTCTTTGGTTGAAGACAATCTATTACTTCATTTAGTTGTGGCTTGTTTTATGACCCTGGAGATTGTGTATTTTGGTGACCTGTTTCATGGACACTTGTAAACAATGTGTATGCTGCTGTTGGGTGGAACATTCTGCAGAGATCAGCCAAGTCTTGTTGATTGCCAACGCTGTTCAGGTCTACTGTATCCTTGTTAATATTCTGTCTAGTATTTCTAACGGTTGCTGAGAGGGTGGTGTTGGAGTCTCCAACCATAATTGTGGATGTATCTATGTCTTCTTTCACCCCATCAGCTTTTGCTTCATATTTTTTGGAGCACTGTTTTTGATGCATACACATTTAGAATTGTTATGACTTTCTGGTGGACTGAGTCTTTCATCACTGTGTAATGTTGGTTTTTGTCTCCACTAAGTCTCTTTGCTCTGAAGTCTATTTTATTGGAAAATATAACCACTCCTAACTACTTTCTTTAAATTAATTTTTCATGGTAATTTTTTTCATCCTTTTACTTTCAACCTACCTAGGTTACTGAATCTGAAATGAGCTTCTTGTACTCAATATATAGTTGAGGTGTGAGTGTGTGTGTCTGTGTGTGCTTTAATCTACTCCTCCCATCTCTCTCTTTGTGTTTGTGTATTTAGAGCATTTACATTTAAGGTAATCATCGATATGTTCGAGCTTAAGCCTCCCATTTTGTCATTTGTTTTCTGCTTGTTTCCTTGGGTTTTCATTCTGGTTTCTCTTTTCTTGTCTTCCTTTATGTTACTTGAGTAAACTTCAGCATTTCATTTTGGTTTATTGATAATCTTTTTGAGTATGTTTCTTTATATAGTTTTTATTTTGATTGCACTGGATATTTCAAGCATACATATGTGATTTATTGCAGTCTGGTGGTATCAATGTTTTGCTCTTTTAAGTGAAATGTAGAAATCTTTCTTCCATTTAGTTCTCTTTATCTTCCATGATTTTATATATTACTGTCTTGAGCATCAGATAATGTTATAATTTTGGCTTTGACTTCCAAATATTTTTATAAACCTCATGAGAAAAAGGATGTCCTACCCTTTGTACCCATATATCTACTTTCTTTGGGGTTCTTTCTTTCTTTCTCTCTTTCTTTCTTTCTCTCTTTCTTTCTTTCTCTCTGTCTTTCTTTTCTTTCTTTCTTTCTTTCTTTCTTTCTTTCTTTCTTTCTTTCTTTCTTTCTTTCTTTCTTTCTTTCTTTCTTATGCTCCATGATTCCTTCTTTTATAATTTCCTGCTTGTTAAACAGCCTCCTTTAGACCATTTTTAAGGACAAGTCTGGAGCTGACAGATTCTTTTAGTTTTCCTTCATCTAGCAATGTCTTTATTTCCCCTTCATTTTGAAGGATAGTTTCACCAGACATAGAATTACAGTTGATAGTTCTTTCTCTTAGTGCCTGAAAAATGTCATATCAATTCCTTCTGAACTTATCATAATGATAAGATAAATAAATATTTTATAAGAGATCATATCACCCACAGTTTCAAATAAGAAATCCACCATCATTTCAATAACACTTACTGGTAAGATGTCATTTCTTTCTGGCTGTTTTCTTTGTCTTTAGCTTTAGCAAGTTTAGTTATGATATGTCTTGATTATTTTATATGTACACATATATATGACCTGTTGGTTCTGTTTCTCCAGAGAACCCTGTCTAATACATACATTATGAGCCTAGAATATTTTGTTTTGCCAGAAACTACAGAAGAGCCTGAAAACTGATCAGGGGGAAAGAAAACACCCAGAATCCAGCTTGAAGAGGCCCTCACCGGCTAAATCCCATATAACCTAGCCATGAAAATGTGCAATGATAGGATTACAACACAGCGGATACAATAGAACACGTGCTGTCACAGAGTTAGTATAAGTAACAAAATGAATGAATGAACAGTTTTCCTTACAAGGAGTGGTGTAGACTTAGAAAACCACATTTTTTAACCACCATTGTAACAAGTGATTCAGGCAAAAACGTCAATGGATGCTCAAACCATTAGATGGAAGTTAGCTGAGGAATAGATTCTTTATATGAATTGCTTTTTAATTTTAAAAAGGAAAAACATACCTTTATAATGGAAAAATCTTAGATACACTCCCTTGAAACTGGCTCAAGGTTGATTACAAGAGTAACAGGACAAACCAGCACCGTGATGATGCCCCGCGGAGGATACACCAGCATTCCTGCCAGAAATGCCCAACCCAAAGCTAGTCCTGAAGGACCACCAAACTCAAATAAAACACATTTTATAAAACCATAGCTTGCTTCAATGACGCCAAAAAATCAATGTTAAATTAGAAAATTATATTATGGTTATATAAGAGAGTGTCTTTGTTTTAGGAGACAGGCTAAAATGCTTGCAAATGGTTGTGAAATCTGCAAAATATTCTCAAATGGCTGAGGCTGAGACAGAGAGAGCAAGCAGGACAAACTGTTACCTGGTGAGGTCTGAAGCCAAGTGTGTCCTCCAACTCAGGGGTTCCAGGCTACTTGGTGTTTGAAGCAAGTGTTTACACTCCTCAGAGGGCTGTGAACAGTGTAGGTGATGCCTGAGCACAGCTGCCCGCTATCTTGGTTGAAAAATGCAAACTCTCAGCCAGGCGTGGTGGCTCAAGCCTGTAATCCCAGCACTTTGGGAGGCCCAGGCAGGCAGATCACTTGAGGTCAGAAATTCGAGACGAGGCTGGCCAACATGGCGAAACCCCATCTCTACTAAAAATACAAAAATTAGTAGGGCGTGGTAGTTCATGCTTGTAATCCCAGCTACTCGGGAGGCTGAGGCAGGAGAATTGCTCAAACCCAGGGGGTGGAGGTTGCAGTAAGCCGAGATCGCATCATTGAACTCCAGCTTGGGTGACAGAGCGAGACTCTGTCAAAAAAAAAAAAAAAGGAGAATCTGGGGCTAGGTGGTTGAATCCCTATTACACTCCCTGTGTAGTCTTGGTCAAGCTCACTAACTATTGTAGGCTTCAGTTCCCCCATGTGTAAAATAGTTACAAAAATAGTCGTGTTCCAGGATTGTTTTGAAGATTAATATGAATCAATAATATCTATAATGCTTATAAGAGTGCTTGGCACACAGTGAGCACACATGAATTGTTATTTTTATAATTATTATATTTATTATATATAATTATATATAATTGTTATATTTATAATTATTATTAATTACACAGACACAAAAAAGATTCTACAACTGTCTTTGCCTCTTAGTGGTCTAAACCTTTCACCTGATATTATTTAAAATAATTTGGGTAAATCCTAGTCCAGAAAGTAAGTCTTTCATAATATTGGAAAGATTCTAAAATACTGGGTTGTAGTACCATAAGGATTCCATCTCCTTCCTGGAGAGGAACTGAGCCACGCAGGGAGCAGTGCAGAGACAGGAGAGAGCAGGGAGCTGATCCTACTGCCAAAGGAAAGAGAACAAGGAGACCCCAGGAGGATGCAGAACCCAGCACCATTTTTCCCCAGCTGATATTAAGGTAGCCAGACTGCATGATACAATTTCATGGATAACTTTTGCATCAAAGAGTAACTTAGGAGTAAAATAACAGGTGATAAAAACAAAACATTTTAGTACCAAAGAAGAATACCAATGTACTACTACCCAGTAGTACATTCATAGTTTTAAATGGCCTTAAAATTTAAAAGGAAGATTTTCATTAACCCTGACCTTCCTATTAAAACAAAAGGGGAAATTTGACCAAAGTTTTCAAGGAGTACTCTTAAGGAATCACACATAGAAGATACTCAATAAATATTAAAGCCTGAATAAATAAAATAATGCCACTGAGGACATCAAGGGTCTGGAGTACTCTCAGATAACTGGTGTATTAGTTAGATATTGCTCTGTAGCAAACCACTTCAGAACTTAGGGGCTTAAAACAGTAACCTTTTATTATTTCTCAGTAGTCTGCAGGGAGGTGGGGCAGTTCTGCTGCTCTGGGCTGGATGTGGCCAATCCTGGCTGGCTCATGGGTGATCAGCAGATGGGTTGGCTGAGCCTGGCTCATCTTGGATGACTTCAGCTCTCCTCCACATGTCCCTCACATCCCTCCAGCTGGCTAAGTTGGGCCTGTTCTCATGGTAGTGATGGAGGTCCAGGAAACAAGTTAAAAATGAACTTAGGCTTTTCCCAGCCTCTGCTCCTGTCCCATTGCCAAAGCAAGTCATGGCACCAAGCACAGCATCATTTTGGGAGGGCCCTACCTAAGTGAGTGTTGACAAGGATGCATTAAAAATGGGGCTCATTTCTGCAATTAATCTGCCATAATTGGCAACCATGCAGATACGTATCTTGGGACAATTCAACCAAATGACAGACATAAGATAATTAAATTTCTGGATGTCTCCTCACTACACTGGATTTTTTTAACCAGTTTTTAGATTATTTGCCTTATCTCACCCAACTTGGCATGGCTATCAATATATGGGATAAAATGCACTCTTCTATGTCTCTGAAGACATTGGACCACTATATCACAATCCACAAAAATCAATTTCAGGTGTATTAGAGACCTAAATATAAAAGACAAAATTCCAAAGCTTTCATAATTAAATATACTAGGATATCTTAATATCCTTAGGGTGGAAAAAAATCCTTTAAGAAGACACAAAACATACTAACCATATAGAAAAACAATTTAAAAATATAACCATATCAAAGTGTAGAATTTCTGCTAATCAGAAGTTACCTCAAAGGAACATTTTTATAAGCCACAATATGGGATAAAATGCTTGCAGCACATGTAATTAACAAGTGACTAGAACTTGGATACATAAGGAACTTCTATAAATAGCAAGGGGCTGGAAAATGTTTAATAATGGCTCTCAAAACCCAAAAAAAGTCCTAATTTTTAGCATTTGCTTATTTCCAAGATATAGGTACTTTCATGTGGCCAATTTCAAGCCACCAATGTGAGGTCACCAAGTAGGGACTTGGGAACAGATGGTTGCGGTTGGTTCTCATGAAGTTGGCTCTCCTGCCCCTGGTATGATGACTCCAACACAAAGTCAACAAGAAAAGAAAAACAACCTGGTGGGGAAATGTGAGAAAGACTACGGATGACTTTGAGAGCTGTCTTACTCTGTTTATGCCACCATAAAGAGCACTTGAGGCTGGGTGATTTACAAAGAAAGGGTTCATGTTTCTGCAGGCTGCACAAAAAGCATGGCACCCGGATCTGCTTCTGGTGAGGACTCAGGTTGCTTCCACTCATGGCAGAAGGGGAGAGGGGGGCTGGTGTATGCGGGTAACATGATGAGAGAGGAAGCAAGAGAAAAGAAATGAGTGCCAGGCTCTTCTTAACCACCAGCTCTTGGGCAAACTTATAGAGTGAGAACTCATTCACTCTCCTCCTTCACGGGGAGGGCATTCATCTGTTCACAAGGGACCCACCCTCATTACCCAAACATCTCTCACTAGGCCCCACTTGTGACACTGGGGATCAAATTCCAACAAGAGCTTTGGGGGACATTCAAACTATAGCAGTCGACTTGAGGCTCTTTGGAACAGATGGTACGAACTTTTCATCAAAGAGCTGGTTAATCTCCAAAAAGGTTAAAACAAGTGTCTTAGAGAATCCTTGAATATGCAGAGATAGATAATTTTACATTTAAAAACTTTTTATTTTAAAATGATTTCAGACTTACAGAAAAGTTGCAAAGCAATGCAGAGGGTTCGGTTCACACACATCTTTCAGTCAACTTTTCCTAATATGAGCAACACAGAGAATAATAACATAATCATCAAAATCAAGAGGGTAACATTGGCATATTGCACAATAGTTATGCTTCATAATAAACTACTGACCTTATTTGCATTTCACTAACTTTGTCCCTAGTGTTCATTTTCTGTTCCAGGATCCAATTCAAGATCCCACATTGCATATAGTTATTGTATCTCTTTAATCTCTTCAAATATGTGGCATTTCCCCATTTTAAAGAAAAAGATACAATCTATTGGAACTGATGATGTTAAAATGCAAGATAATTCTAGTGGCCCAGAAATGATCTCTTTCTCTTTCTTCTTGTCTTTTCATTCATTTTATTTTCCAAGCAGAACTTAAGATTAGCTTTATTTTTGTTTGCTATCACTGAAGTAAGAAATAAGTCACAACTTTTTTTAAAAAGGAATTTTTTAATTATACTTTATATTCTAGGATACATGCGCACAACGTGCAGGTTTGTTACATATGTATACATGTGCCATGTTGGTGTGCTGCATCCATTAACTCATCATTTACATTAGGTATATCTCCTAATGCTGTCCCTCCCTGCTCTCCCCACCCCACAACAGACCCCGGTGTGTGATGTTCCCCTTCCTGTGTCCAAGTGTTCTCATTGTTCAATTCCCACCTATAAGTGAGAACATGCGGTGTTTGGTTTTCTGTTCTTGTGATAGTTTGCTGAGATTGATGGCTTCCAGCTGCATCCATGTCCCTACAAAGGATATGAACTCATTCTTTTTTATGGTTACATAGTATCCCATGGTGTCTACGTGCCACGTTTTCTTTTTTTTTTTTT
>NW_012112030.1:7205609-7222167 GCF_000951035.1 Colobus angolensis palliatus
GTTAGCCAGGATGGTCTTGATCTTCTGACCTCGTGATCCGCCCATCTCGGCCTCCCAAAGTGCTGGGATTACAGGCTTGAGCCACCGTGCCCGGCCGCCACGTTTTCTTAATCCAGTCTGTCATTGATGGAAAGTCACAACTTTTATTTCGAAATATGTGAAACATAGAGTTGTTCGTTTCAAAGGCTTGAAAGGCCTCAACCATATTTCACAAGAGCCAAGCACAGTCCTTGAAATATAAAGCACACAACTGTAACAATCATACAAACAATTCTATTACTGTGTAGTAAAGAATTGAACTTTGTCCTAAGCAGCTCTGACTTGTCTCAGCTTCTGGGAGATGATCTCCTGTCACACCTGTTAGGATTGTCTTCATTTACCTGGGGTCCTGGGCTCACAATGGGTGGTCTAAATGTGGTTTAGGATGAGGCTGCCACACTGGATAGTCTTAGAGTGAGACCTGGTCTCCCCAGGTGGCAACGATGTGACATGGAGTGGGGGCTTTGGACCATGTGGTATTGGTCAACTTTGGGAGGGCAGGAGTCTGTAAGCTGAGATCAGCCAGGCTGACCATCAGTCACACCTGTGCGGTGGAGGCCCAGTACACACCCTGGACTCAACGCTCCAGTGACTTCCCACGTTGGCACTACTCCACATGTACTGTCATACATTGATGCTGGGAAAGTAATGTCACCCTCATTCCATGGAGAGAGGACAGTGGGAACTGCATTTTGTACTCTTCCTGGCCCCTGCCCTGTGCTCTTCTTCCCTTGGCTGATTTTAATCTAGCCATTCACTGTAACAAACCATAGCCACAACTACAACAGCTTTCAGTGAGTTCTGTGTCTTTCTAGCAAATTATTGAACCTGAAGGTGGTTTTGGAAACCCCCCAAATACACAGTTTGTGTTAGAAGTGAAGGCAGTCTTGTGGCCTGTTCCCCTAACTTTGCTGTTGGCCTTAATTTTTGCAATGACTTTAAAAATTGAATTTGAGACTATGAGTCTTTGCACTTGGAGATAAAAATGACTCTTCTTCCAAGAAAAACAAGAGATTTGTTACTCGTAAAGTGTCATTTTCTATTTAGCAAATGCATTTTGATGAGTTTCTTTCTTTGTATTTCAACATGTTTCATTCATAAGAACACAGTTGAACAGAACTGGTCAGTTTAAGACCTGAAGTTATCCCACTTGTAATGAGGGTTTATAACAGCATTAGATTTCTTCCAAATACAGTGAAGATTAAACCAAATATAGAACCACTGTCTGGAAAGACCCTTAGTGTGACCCGTCATGCATGTACATGTCTAGAAGCCACAGCGTTATAAAATGTCTTGAATGTTTTGCCAATATCTAAGTTCTTCAGGACTAAAGAACAGCTTGGTTGACTTGTTTCTTTTAGAACATTCTATCTTAGTACTAAATCCATTTATGTAATTTCAGCAGAGGGGATGGTGGTGTATTTTGGCAACAGGGGTATCTTTCCAAAGACTCAGCTCTGACAGATTTGTTATGAACTGATGGATCTTTTCATTATGGGAACCAGACACATCAAGTGTAGAGTATTTTCCAGGCAATTGAATGTGACTTGTGCTTATTAGGCTTCTGAAAACAGAAGTTTCAATACTTTTTACTTAAAAAGAGAAAAGATAAACCACAGGACAAAGGCTAAACTGATGCTTTCCCTTATCAAAGACCACTATTTTCAGAGCACTACAAAACCTGACTTTGTGAAAATGGTTTATGATGTGGCATTTTTGAAACATAATTCTTCAATTTAAAAGTTTAAATATATGACAAATATGCACATGTGAACACATTAATTTTTGTGTTTTGTCCTCCTTGTTTCTGAAACCATTCCAACTATTTAAAATTTTTGCAATCTATCCATCTGACAAAGGTCTAATATCCAGAATCTACAAGGAACTTAAACAAATTTACAGGAAAAAAACAAACAACCCCATCAAAAAGTAGGTGAAGGATATTAACGGAGACTTCTCAAAAGAAAACATTTATGCAGCCAACAAACATATGAAAAAAGGCTCATTATCACTGGTCATTAGAGAAATGCAAATCAAAACCACAATGAGATACCATCTCACGCCAGTTAGAATGGCAATCATTAAAAAGTCTAGAAACAACAGATGCTGGCAAGGATGCAGAGAAATAGGAACTCTTTTACACTGTTGGTGGGAGTGTAAATTAGTTCAACCATTGTGGAAGACAGTGTGGCAATTACTCAAGGATCTAGAACCAGAAATACCATTTGACCAGCAATCCCATTACTAGGTATATACCCAAAGGATTATAAATCATTCTACTATAAAGATACATGCGCACATATGTTTACTGCAGCACTATTCACAATAGCAAAGACTTGGAACCAACCCAAATGCCCATCAATGATAGACTGGATAAAGAAAATGTGGCACATATACACCATGGAATGCTGTGGAGCCATAAAAAAATGAGTTCATGTCCTTTGCAGGGACATGGATGAAGCTGGAAACCATCATCCTCAGCAAACTAACACAGGAACAGAAAACCAAACAGCGCATGTTCTCACTCATAAGTGGGAGCTGAACAGTGAAAACGCATGGACACAGGGAGGGGAAGTTCACACACCGGGGCCTGTCGGAGGGGTCGGGGGAAAGGGGAGGGAGAGTGTTAGAACAAATACCTAATGCATGCGGAGCTTAAAACCTAGATGACGGGTTGATGGGTGCAGCAAACCATCATGGCACGTGTATACCTATGTAACCAACCTGCACATTCTGCACATGTATCCCAGAACTTAAAGTAAAATAAAAAATTTTTTAAAAAGAAGCACATAACCTCCAAAAAAACTTTTTTTCAGCAATTAAAAAGTACCATAGCCTATTAGCATTTCAAATGTTGGTCAACTTTTATTTAGGACTTTCTTGGTATTTGATTCTAAACTTGCCAGTTTATTAACTAGAATCATTTTAAAGTAAGATGTATTGCACTAGGAGCTGACATGAGTTGTTTTGAACTCATAAAGTGAGCTGCCAAAAAGTATTTTCCTACATTTTTCTTAGTAATATTTTCAGAAATGCCCACAATGATACAATTTAAAGTATTTAATTGGAAAACATTTTACGTTTAAAATTACTTCTAAGAAAACCAGAGAAACAAAATATTTTTTGGTAATCTTTCTACAACTAAAGAAATTGCTATTCCAGTTCTGGGACCCTGCTGTTGGTCACATACCTGGAGGTCTCCATAGAAGGTGTTCTTGTGGCCTCCAGTCTGTGATGTCGTAAAGAGGCGCCACGAGGCAGCCATTCTCAGACAAATTCACTCGGCAGAGCTCCAGATGCTCCTTGCCGGACTTTATAAAACACAGCGTGCACCACACGCTGGTGATGCCCCTGTCACATGCCCAGAGCTCACCTTGAGCTTTAGTGGACAATGTCCCCGTATGCTGAGGGCTTCCCACCTCAAGAGTTCATATTTTGTAGTCATTAAAATTAACGCTGGAGAATATACAATGGTTTGTGTTTGTGACACAGCATGGAGAAAAATCAGTATACAAAACCTGCGGTGTTTAAAAGTGTTTGGGCACGTGTGCATGTGTATCATTGTTTCAGGAAAAGACTCCAAAATGTTAGCACTGCTTCCATCCAAATAGTAGAATGGGGGATTTATCTATCTTTTTGCCAATCTTTTTTTTTTTTTCTAAGCATTAACATGTAGTATTATTGCAATTCAGGACAAAAATGTTTGGAAAATGCATGGGGTCCCAGTGGATGAATAGTTTCTCCCATTTCACCTGTACACTGTTCCCCTCCCCACAAAGCTGACCCCCATGTGGATCGGTGTGGGGAGACCCCACAGAGCTGGAGAAAAGGAGAATCACTCGCTCTCCCTCCCGTGAGCCTTACTAAAGCAGAACTTGAGGCCTGTTCACAGGTCAGCCTCTCCCATCAGGGTGAGGCAGGGATGGGAGGAGACCTGCTCCATCACTCCATGGTCAGGCTTGGCCCTTAGCGGAAGGCCAATAAGAGCTCCCCTGCTAAAGAGGGGAGGAAGGAGTCACAGGAGCAGCCACTTTACCTGTAAAATTCACTGCAGCTGGCCGGGCGTGGTGGCTCACACCTGTAATCCCAGCACTTTGGGAGGCCGAGACGGGCGGATCACGAGGTCGGGAGATCGAGACCATCCTGGCTAACACGGTGAAACCCTGTCTCTCCTAAAAATACAAAAAATACAAAAAATTAGCTGGGCATGGTGGCGGGCACCTGTAGTCCCAGCTACTCGGGAGGCTGAGACAGGAGAATGGTGTGAACCCGGGAGGCTGAGCTTGCAGTGAGCCGAGATCGCGCCACTGCACTCCAGCCTGGGTGACAGAGAGCGACTCCGTCACAAAAAAAAAAAAAATTCACTGCAGCCGTCCTCAGGGAGACCTGTGAGCTGTTCAGGAAGCCAAAGCTCTGTGAAGTAACTGCCCTACAAGCTAAGTTTGGCCTGTGTGGACCTGTGGAGCCAAAGAGGGGCGGTGCTGACCAGGAGAGGAGCCACTGGAGCTTTGCTGAAGACCTCCTGGCAGCCACGGCCTCTCCACCATCCCCAGAAGCAGCAGTGCATCTTGAGGCAGCTTTGACTGCTGGACCCTGCAGACTCAGACCCCCGCCCCTCTGCAGTGGGAAGTTTATTGCCCCGTGGAACCCACAGGATGTGAGAGAAAACAACTCCGTGGGGCTGAGCGCCTTCGGTTTGAATGTCCCACCTGCGCCTACTGGCTTCACTTTCTCCTGCTAGAGTGGAAGGCAAACCCGCCTGACCTCCCTTACATGATGGCTTGGCGCGTGTGGGTAATGAACAGAAAACTGCTTTGTAAAGTGATCCACCTATGGGAGGGATTCACGGTATTAGAATGACTCTTGTGAGCCCTTAACCTACTTGCTTAGCCCTTAAATGTTTGCTTCTCAACTGGGATTCCTGAGCCCTGGACTATTCTTAAATTCGCAGGAGCCACAGAGCCTTCACCCCATGCCTACTGACCAGAGGCCTGATGCTCCTGCCCACATCTCTCTCTACCCCTCCAACCAGAGGGCCTCTGTCCAGTTGCCATCGAGTGACTTGGCACGACCTCCCCAGCCTTTGAGGCAGTGATCAGGATGCCCAAAAAGTCAAATACAGATAACCAGGAACTGGCACCCAAGCTGTGGGTTCTCAGAGTGGACGCATATGAAGAAGTGAGAAACAAGGAGCCCAGGAACCTGTCTCTGCCAGCCCACCCCTCTGTACCCATGGAGCCCGCTGCTGAGGCCCCAGCATGATCCCAGCCCACCCCTCTGTGTCCAAGGAGCCCGCTGCTTGAGGCCCCAGCATGATCCCAGCCCACCCCTCTGTGTCCACGGAGCTCGCTGCTGAGGGCCTAGCATGAGGACTGTGCCCAGCCTCCCCTGAGACCCTCACTCACCAGGCACTTGCAGATTTCCTCCAGGACTTGCATGTGGTTACTGAGCCCACGTGGTGTGCAGCAATGGCTGGATGAGTGAGGACCAGATGATTACATCAGCCCATGCTGCCGGGGCCCTTCCACAGGCATGTGGGATGGAGAGAGGGAGGCCCCAAACCCATTCCTGTGATGCTCCAGCCAGGAGACTAAGCGGAAGCCCCTCCATCATGAAGAGCGCAAATGTGCTCAGAGCCACCCAGAGGACAATGCCAAAGAGGTAGACGCACAGCATACGGCCAAGTCTGGGCTCATGGAAAGAAGCCATAGGGAAGAGGCTCTGCTACCACAAAAGGGGATATGAATTGGCCCTAGGGGCAGCCAGAGAGACAGCCAGCATGCCTGGAGCACTTTGGTCTTATTGTCCAGCAAGCTCAGCAGCATCAGGACCAGAAATGTGAAAATTTGTTTCTGGGTAGTGGTTCCAGGCTTATATTTTTTTCATTGCTGCAGCATGTTGCCCACAGCAGAGGTGGCTGAGATCCTCACCTTCTCCCGCTCCTGCCAGGAAGCACAAAGTTGAGAGGACAGACAGTGGCTTCCCTGGCCCAGTCTGGCCTAGCTTTCCTCCTTCCACGTCTTGGTCTCTGTGTGCAAGGGGTCTCGGCTGCACTGTGCTTAGCTGATAAATAGATAACACGCTGTGTGTATGTGAGGGGTTCTCTCTAGAGACGTAGACCTAAGAAGCCCGTTGATGAAGACACAGTGCTAGGAACAGGGTCATTGTTTCAGTTCTACCGTGGACTGTATCTGCAGCTTGTGACTTTGTTGCCTTCTGTGGATTACCTCAAGAATGCCAAATTTTTAAAAAATACGTGTAGTTATCCTCGTTATGCTGTGAATAACATGGTTTAAATCTATATTACCTTGTGTGAATTCATAATGACCACAATCAGCTAAGCCTGTACATTTTCATTCAGTAAATATGTACGGAGCACCTACCATAAGCCAGACCCAGTACAAACCACAGAGACACGGTGGGAAAAGACAGAACACCCCTGAACACGGGAGCAAACACTTTCACAAGTGGGAGGCCCGCATTGTAGCACCATGGCTAAACAGGGAGATGCCTCAGGGTCAGCACTGTGAAGACCAGGAAAAGAACCCCATGCAGACAAGCTCAGCATGGGTGAGTGAACATTCATTCGGTCACCCCTTCCTGCCCCACAGCCCTGGGAAACATAGTTGAGAGATGTTCTTAAAATTCATAATGAACTGAAATATTAGCTGCTCCCTATGCCCCACCCTCTGAGGACTGGAGTATCCCTGAAAGACGAACAGCAGGCAGATTTGGAACTGAAGCAGAAAGCGTAGCCCACAGTGAGGGCAGGAAGAACCTGCTGCTGGAGGTGGAAGGGGCCCTGGAATGCACTAAGCTCAGGGGTTGTGAACACAGGAAGCAGAAGACGACTCTGGGCAACCCTGGATGGTTGTGAGGGGGCGGCAGTTCAGCCGCACAGTTCCATTTGCCTGCATCCCACCCTCCCAATAGCCCCCTTAGCAAGTGGCAAGCAGCAGGGGCAGGTAGCACCCCAGTGAAGGAGGGAGCATGGCGTCGAGACCAAAGACACAGGGCGGTTCCCTGGATGTCTGACAACACCCTGGAGGGGCAGGAGCCCCAGGGTGAGAACACTGGATAGTGTCACATTCAATTGTCCACAGATCTCTGGATGCTTCCCAACCGTTACTGAAACAGGCTGCAGTCACGGGTGTTGCTTTCACACAGGGCCAGCCAAGAAACTCCAGCATAAAAATGCCAGAAATCACTACCAAGGATCGGTATACATTCAGGAAAACCAGCACTACAGATGAAAGGAAACATTCAAGAAACAAAACACCCAGCATCCAGCCGGGCACAGTGGCTCACGCCTATTATCCCAGCACTTTTGGAGGCAGAGGCACGGGATTGCTGGAGCCCAGGAGTTCAAGACCAGACTGGGCAACATGGTGAGTCCCCATCTCTACAAAAATATGCAAAATTAGCCAGGCATGGTGGCATGTGCCTGAAGTACCAGCAACTTGGGAGGCTGAAGTGGGAGGATCACGAGTCTGGAAGGTCAAGGCCACCATGAGTCATGATCCTGCCACTGCAGTCCAGCATGGGTGACAGAGCCAGACCCTATCTCAAGACAAAAAAAAAAAAGCATCCAAGAATGGAGTTAGTAACACACTCTGAACAAAACTTTAGAAAAAGCATAGTTGGATCTCCAGAAGCATTTTTTAAAGATATTGAGTTCAGTTTCTAACGTGCTTAGAAATTCAAACTTTAAAGTTATATATATATATACACACACATATATATGTATATATACACATATATATGTAAATCAATACAGGCAGTGATCAGGCAGTATCTCCACAGAATAATGAAATAACTATCAAGATACCACACAGCCAACCAGAAGAGAAAAATATAGAGCATCTGCTTCATTAGAAAAACAAAAAGTTAAATGAAAATTCAATAGGTGGGTTGAATAGCAGACTAACCGCAGCTAAAGGGTGAATTCGTTAAAAGTGAATCAGTCCAGGAATTCTTCCAAGTAGACAAAGAAATGGGAAATATGAAAGAGAAATTAAGAAACATACAGAATAAATCCAAATAAGTTCCAAAAATGGAACAGAGGAGAAAAGAGGACATGTGAACCAAAATAGTAGAAGAACATTTCACAGATGATGAGACCAGTAAGCTTTGCCTGGTGCCCTGCCTCCCTCCACATGACTGGGTGAATGGCAAAGCAGCACCCAGCACCCGGATCTGAGGGCCCCTGTGGGGCAGCTCTTTCCATTTCCCCAGGTGACCTCTGTGTGGGTGGTGCCCACTTAGTACTTCTCACTCGGACTATAGCTCCTGACTTCCAAATCCAGCAATATGGAAGATAACAACCTTCCTGCTCTAAACACCTTCGTATACTAGATAAAATATTATATATATGCATAGTTGAGCTTGCAGGAGGGTAACAGAAATCTCTAGAGACCAAAACCAAAAAGTTTGCTGACACTCCACCTGCCCTAGGGTTTGGAGGATTTTACTGGTCCCAATAACCCCTAGGGGCACGGGTTGTAATATCTCCTGGGATCCACAGCCTGCAGTCACACAACCGGAAACTAAGGTGTATGCACCAGGACACAGAGAGAGCTCTGAGAGAAGCCCTCCAGGTGACACCCAAGGAGCCAGGAAACACTTCACAATGCTCGAAGGAAGTGAAGAAATCCCTCATTTCTTTTTCTCTCGGTCTCTCAGGCCTCAGCCCCCAGGCAGGCCCCATGGGAGCCTGTAGAAGCCCAAACTCTGCGGGAGGGACGCCTTCCTCTCCATTTGCAGGCACTGTGGCCCCAAGAGGGTGAGGAAAACTTCCATTGCTTTATGTCTTCTCTGCCGCCTGCCACTTAGCACCGGATGTGGGGACAGTCACAGAAGTGCCTGGCACTGTGGGGTAACAAAAGCCCCAGCTTTCTGGCCATAGGACTGAAGAAGGGGAGCCCCAGGAAACTGCAAAGCACCAGGGAGGCTGCAGGGAGGAGGCAGCTGAGGAAAGTGATCCTATAAAGGTGTTTATGAACTCCCGAGCTCACTACATGCCCAGGTCTGACCCTGACCAGCACGTCATAGACAATGAGAACTGAACTACAGGATGGACTACCATCCAGGTCCCAGGCTGGCCACGGGTGGCCCAAATGCACAATAGCAGAGGCTTTGAACCAAGAACTGGCATTGGAATCACAACCCACGGACGGCTGACCGGATTGGCAGCCTGAAGGTAAATAGGTCAATTGCCTGCTAAAATTACCAGGACACTCTTGGAAGACTCAGAATCACATAATATTATATTCATAATGTCTATGACTCAATCCAGAATCACTCAGCATGCAAAGGACCAGGAACATTTCAACTCACATGGGAAGACAATGAACATGCTGAAGTCAAGGGGAAAGAGATTGGAATTATGTAATAAAAACGTTAAAGTGGTTACTGTGCAAAGTATTCCAAAAAGCCATGGTGAACACTCTTGAAATAACAGAAATAGTCTCAGCAAAGAAATAGAAGACATACAGAAAAACTGTGGAAAGCTTTAGAACTGAACAATATAAGCTTGGGTAGGCTCCATAGTAAAATGGAGATGTCAGAGGAAAGAATCAGTGAACTTGAAGACAGATCAATAAAAATTATCCAACCTGAACAGAGAGAAAAACGATTCAAAACCAAAAGTATCTTGTGACGTGAGACCATAACAAAAGGTGTAACATTCGTGTCATGAGAGTCCTAAAAGAAGAGAAAGAGCATGGTGGGGCTGAACAAAACGATTCTAGAAATAATAGTAAAAACTTTCCAGTTATTGAAAGGTATAAATTTAGAGACTGAAGAACCTCAAACAAACTAAAACCAAAGAAATATATGCCTAGAAACATCACAAACTGCTGAAAACAGTGACAAACATAAGGCTAAATAAAGTCATTTTCAAAGACTAAAAATGTTTACTGCTAACAGACCCTCACTGAAGGAACCACAAAGGAAGGAAAAACAAAATAAATCTAGAAGCGACGAAAGAGCTGGAAGAAAGAAAAATAAGCCAAGAAATCTGTAAGCATAGGGGTAAATCTAAACCAGTGTTAACTGTATAAAATCATGACAATCATGAAGATGATGACATAAAGACCAAATTTAGGGATTTAATAAGAAGGTGTAGCTAAAATACTGGACAACATTAATATATAATGTGGGAGGCTGTGATCAGAATTCAAGCATTCTAAGGTCCATGCATTATATCATTCGGAGGGAGGAAAAATATATTACCTTCAGACTTAGTGAAGTCAGGTACAGTATACGTGGTAAATTTTAAACATAACAGAAAGATAGTTGAGTCTGACATTAACCTTGCCACCAGCCCGTGTCCAGAGTCATAGAGGAGATGAGACCAATACAAAAACAGTTGAAATCCAAGGCTCACAAGTTGAGAGAGTTATAGACACCAGAGCTGGCGTCCCATGAACCTGTGTCTCAGGGATGTCAGGTCCTTCCCAGCTCTAAACTTGTGTCACCCGCAAGGAAGATGAGATATGGGGAAGAGTGGGTCACGTCTGATCAGTTCAAATTTCTGAGTGTCATGTTTCTTTTGCCATGAGGACCCAGGTTTCTGTATGATTTGGGAGGGGGTAGAGCCACTTGTTCTCTCCCCCTCTTCACTCCATGACTGGAGTCTGCAGAAGAAGATCCTTCGAGTCAGAACCAACTTCATATCAGTAGGTTGGTTTCTTATGTTGGGGCCAGTGACTCCTCCAGGAACTTCTGGTGAGTGAGTGAGTGCAGCAGTGTGTGCCTCATCTATATGGAGTAGGGAATGCATTTGGGACATGTCCGCTGCACAGCTTCAAGTAGACAAGTCCCCTTTCTTCTGCCCCTTGGTGACCTCAGCCTCGCACCACAGTGCCTTGTCCTAACCCAGTTCCTCGGGTCCATTCTCACCCCAGGCCATATTGTGTCCATCTGACCCTAGGGACCCAGGCACATACATCATTAATCAGTGGACACAGCTGCCTGGCAATGCCACAGAAGAGTAACTTGATGTCCCCGTCCTGCACGTGGCAGAGGATGTTGCGCAGGCTCTTCACCACCTGCACTGTCACCCACATCTCTATGAGGGCAGGAGACTATGGCTACAGGGCCCCCAGCCCTCCCTCAGGCCCCATGTCAGGTAAAGACTGCATCTTGCTGAGAGCAGGGCAGATCTGCTCCCATGGGGTGGAGACAAAGTTGAGGAAGTTGGAGGCTGATGCTAATACAGCTTGAAGTCGAGCCAGATGCTGGGACCCATGGGTTGTTCTGGGAGGACTGGAGCTGCTGACCCCTCCCCACGCCTTCCCGGCCTCCCTTATCCGTGCCCCTGAAGTGCCAGGGAAGGGAACCCTGTTTGAGATGGCTTGGTTCTCTTCTTCTCTTCTTCCAGGAGCAAGTTAGTTAAGATCCTGTGAAATGCTTAGTTGCACAGCTACAGGAAATGCGTGGCTGGAGCTATTGAACTCTCCCTGCTCTCTCCTGTACATAGAAGGCCCTGGCCGGATCTTCCTCCACTCATCTGAGCTGTACAGCAGGCTCTGCACCTGGTTCAGGAGTTGAAGAAGGATGGAGGACTCACAGTTCTGCACCATGCCACTGGGATGGGTGACAGGAAACCAGGAGTTGCAGGGAGGTGAGGAGTGCCCAGGGACCGGTGTGTGAAGAAAGGGGAGAATGTGAGGGCTAAGGAATCAGGACACCAGAGGCCTGGGAGACGGGGAGGGAGGGTTGAAGCCTGAGACCTGGGAGACTAGGATCAGGGGCCAGAGTGGTGCCAGGGGTCCTGGGGAAATGGTCCCACCTTGTGAGCTCCGTGATCTCTATGTAATAAGCTCTGGGACTGGACAGTAGTTCCCAGCAGCCATGCTCACTTCCATAGGCCACCACTTTGTCATATGAACCTGCCAGGAACACCAACATCACGACCTCCAGGGTACAACAGAAGGCCACCACCATCGGGTTTGTGAAAAGAAAGGGATGAAAAGATGGACAGGATGTTATGCCCTGGTTGGCAACCCCTGATGGCTGGGTTCTGCTTTCCTGCTGACAAAAAGGCACAGCTCTTTGGAACCCATCTCCAATTGCCCACCCACTCAGCCTTGCACCCCCGTCCCTCATTGAGCCACAGCGTCCCATGAAAGAGGCCACAAAGGCATCGGAGTGTTGTGGTTTTCAAATTCTGCTCCCTGGGGCACAGAAGGAGAGTTAGAATCTCTCCTTCACCTTCTCACCCACCTAACCTGAATGTCTCTGCTCTATTGATTTCTTCTTTTTTTTTTTTTATTTTCATACAAAGTTTCATTGGAATAATATGTACTGAATTTAAAAAAGAAGTATGGGCCGGGCGCAGTGGCTCGTGCCTGTAATCCCAGCACTTTGGGAGCCCAAGTCAGGCAGATCACGAGGTCAGGAGTTCGAGACTAGCCTGGCCTATATGGTGAAACCCCATCTCTACTAAAAATACAAAAATTAGCCGGGAGTGATGGCACATGCTTGTAGTTCCAGCTACTCAGGAGGCTGAGGCAGGAGAATCGCTTGAATCCAGGAGGCAGAGGTTGCAGTGAGCCAAGATTGTGCCACTGTACTCCAGCCTAGGTGACACAGCGAGACTCCATCTAAAAAAAAAAAAAAAAGAAGAAGAAGTATGACAACCACTCATTTAGAAGTCTCCTTTTACAGATGAGGAAACTGAGTCCTAATAGGCCCTTTCACAGGAGGATGCAGCTTGTGACAAAGCCAAGCCAGAGGCCAACCAGGCCGATGGACATGGCCAGAACTGCATGGGGAGGGTGAGCCAGCCTGGCCCTGTCTGACTGATCTCTTCAAGGGCAGAGTAATGATTGTGGATGCAAACCATCATGTGGGTCAGTGGGAGAGTGCACGCAGTTAAGGGAGTCAGGACTTTGGAGCATCCAGGAGAAAGTTCCTATGCATGAAGCTACAGTCCCCACGCCACCTGTGAGGCTCTGCCCCAGGGTGGCTTCTCTCTGACATCCCTGTCCCTGACTTGGGCAGCGCTGGTCTCCTGTTGTCATTCTGGCCATGACATAAATGCCACCTCAGTGAGGCATTTGGATTCTCCCCACACAGTGACCCCCCAGCCCTCCCTCCCGTCATCCTACCACATTTTTATCACAGAACCTGCTCTTTTCTTTCATGTGGACTTGCTCTAGTGGTTTTGTGCAGGTCTCCTAAGACTGTGGGCTCCTGGGGTGGAGAGGGGCTCCTTTGTCATTTTCAACACCAATGCTGAGCCCACCAGGCCACCTGGCACAAGATAACTGCTCAAGACAGAGTCACTGAGTGAATAAGTCGGGGGGTGGTTAAACCCCCCGTCCTGCTTCTGCTGGCCTCATAATATGGAGATCATTGATAACAACGGGAAGCACCTGTCTCAGGAGATGCTCCCCAGGCTCCAGCTGCTCCACTAAAGCTCAGTGGGCACCAGGGACACAGGAGGCTGCTGCCCCCTGGAGGTCAGCTCTAGCACTGCAGCCCCAGGGAGGAGCATCACAGAGCAGGACAGGACAGGACGGAATAGGCACGTGCATTTGGAGGTCCTTAGGACAGTGACTCCCAGGGTCCCAGCAGGCCCTAGAGCCGAATCTGCAGGCTCAAGGTCAGTAAAGAGGACCTCAAAAGCCTCCGTTGCCCTCATTCCTCCACTTATTGGGGTGTACAGTTCACTCTTGAGGACCCTCACCTCATCCAGGGCAGTGATTTCTGCCACTTCGCAGTGAGTACCTCAGGAACCCAACTGGGCCTGGTCTTGTTCCCAGACCTCAGACCTGGGGTCCAATGCTCTGAAACATTCTGCTCTATTCAAGTCCTCATCTGCCCAAGCCCCCAGTCTTCTTTCTGGAGGACCTCCAGGGAGTGGAAAGCATTTTCCCAGAGTCTCCGAGCACAGTCACCAGTGGAGAACCAAGGCCAATAGGCATTTATGACTATGGAAGCCTTGAGGTCATGTCAAACACCCCAATTCACACAGGAGAAAATGGACACTTTCTGTCCTGCAACCCCGTCTCTACGCCAGGGCAGGTGGGCTCATCTTAGCTCCAGGTGTCCACAGATGTGGCTTGTAGGACCCCAGTCCTGTCCTCTCGAGGTTGTGCTGGGTATGGCCCCAGCCCTGGTTGAACCCTGGGAACCCTGTGGATCCTCCTGCCTATGCTTCGGGTTCCTGAGCCTGTGGCTAGGAGAGGAGTGGATGCCACTGCCCATGACAGAGCTGCCCCCACCCTCTTTCCTCTTCTTCTCCTGTCACTTTTCTGATGTCCACCCTTTCTGTGACTGCTGCCTCCGTGGTCTCCACCCAAGAAGTCACTATGCATGTGTGTGTCATGGGTGTCTGGGCTTACTCGGGATGTGGAAAGGAAAATGACCCTGGGTGGAGAAGTGGGCAGGGGTCCCCTGGGATCTCAGAGGCTTCCATTTTCAAAGCAAATGGAATGGGAGAAGGTGGAGCCAAGACCGTGGAAGCCAGAGCCCTTCGTAACACTGTGGCCCTGTCCGCCTCCTGTGGTCTGGGCCACTCTCTTTCTTTCTAGGCCTCAGTTTCCCAATTGTACAATAAAGAGTTGAATAAGTGCGTGCTCACTGAGGACATGGGCTCAGGCTTCATTCATACCACACAGGGTGTCAGTATGGCCGGGCTCAGTCACACATGGGTGTGCAGGCCTCCTGACACGGCCTGGGCTGCAGACATGGAGCACAGGAAGCCAGGGACCCTGTGAGAGGTGAGGTGGGCATGTGCAGGGCACCAACAGCACTGCTCTCAAGGCCAGTTCCGCGGGAGTCTTCGCCTCCAGCCTCTGACAGCTCTTTGTATCCCACACCCTCGGGGCCCAGGGGCACCAGCAGTGCATTCAGGCAGGGCCGTAGGGTGCTAGGCCCGGTGGGCCTGGACAAGAGGGAGCCATTTTGCTGTTGCTCCACAGCTTCAGAGTATGTGGTCAAACTCTGAATCTGACAATGCCGTTCGTTATATTATTACTGAGCCCGAGCACATGCTCCTGAACTTACAGCCACTGAGATCGCTTTTTCTGTGATCTATGGGTTATTGCCTTTTGTCCAATTTTCTACTGTGCAGTTATTTCTTTTCTACCAATTTCTAGGAGTTCTTTCTGCAATGGGAATGTGAACCCCTTTGTGAAATGAGTTGCAAATATTTATTCCTAGTTTATTATTTCTTTTTTATAAATTGTGGTGTTCTGGTTTAAATTAATTTTCTTGGTGTTTTGTTTGCTTTGTTTCATTTTCTATGTATTATTAAGATGCCACTCCTCTCCAAATTGATCTACACATTCTTACAGCCACAATAAAGTATCTCAGCAGATACGTCTTGAAAACTGATTAGCCAATTTCAAAATTTACATAGAAATAAGCGTCAAGAACCGTCAAGACTTTCATAACAAAGTTAGAGGACTTACACTGCCAGATATTAACACTTAGCTCAGAGCTACAGTAATCAAGGTCCTATGGTTTAGTTGTGCAGGAGTAGGCGCAAGGAGAAGGAGAAAGAATGGAGGATCCAACTCAGACCCACAGATCCAGACACTCTGCATATGACAGAGAGCACCGCAGAGCAGCAAAGGCTTCTGAGTGAATGGCCCGGGGCAACTGGTTATCTACATGAGAATTCAGTGAAACTTGATTCCTACCTCACTCTGTGCACAAAAGTTAATCCCAGGTGAATTTTAAATCTAAATGTGGAAGTTAAAAAAATATGTCTCTAGTCGATAACAGGAGAATATTTTCATGATCTTGAAACAGGTAGAGATTTCTTAGAACACAAAGTGCACTAATAGCAAAAGTAAACTTTGATAATTGGACTTTATTACAATTAAGAACTTCTCTTCATTAAAAGATGCCTTCAAGAAAATAAAAAGGCAAGAACAGAGTGTGAAGAAACATTTACCACTTAGGTGACAAAAGCCTGACATGTAGGAGGTGGAACTAACTCCATCAATTAAGAAGAAAGGCGGCACACTGGGGAGAATGGGTAAACAATCCGGACATTTCCCAAAGAGTGGCCAGACGGCCAACAGGTGTAGAGGAAGGTGCTGCACGTTCTCAGTCATCAGGGAGATGCAGATTAAAACCACAATGTGATACCGCTATGCAATGGATAACGTTTTATTTAAAAAGCAACATCAAGTGTTGGTGAGGGGGCTGAGTGACTGGGACTCTCATATGCTGCTGTGTGTGTAAACTGCTACAAACACCCTCAAAAGCCCTTTGATAATATCTTCTAAAGGTGGACATATACACTCTATGGCCCCACAGTTTGACTCGGGTGTAGATCTGTTAGAAATGCCTGCATCTCTTCACCACGCAAAAGAACGTCCACAAAAGGCCAGAACTATGACAGTTAAGGGAGATAAGTTCTCAGTAGTGGAGCTGTGGGTTAATTTAGTTTCCCCTTAGGCCGGGCGCGGTGGCTCAAGCCTGTAATCCCAGCACTTTGGGAGGCCGAGACGGGTGGATCACGAGGTCAGGAGATCGAGACCATCCTGGCGAACAC
>NW_012112030.1:7222727-7255619 GCF_000951035.1 Colobus angolensis palliatus
ATGTTGTTTCTTATGGGTACTGGTTACTGGGTAACTCACTGAGCTATGCACTTCTTATTTCCATATATTTTTAGGCATGTATGCTATGCTTCAACACACGAATTCATAGAATCAACCTAAATGCCATCAATGGAAGACTGGATAAAGAAAATGATGTGCATATACACAAAGGAATACTATGCAGTCAGAAAAAAAAGAATGAAAGAATGAGATCATGTTCTTTGCAGGAATGTGGATAGAGCTGGAGGTCATTATCTTTAGCAAACTAACACAGGAACGGAAAACCAAGTCCTGTATCTTTTCACTTGTAAGTGGGAGCTAAATGGTGAGAACACATGGATAAAAAGAGAGAAAAAATATACAATAAGGCCTAACAAAGGGTGGAGGGTGGGAGGAGAGAAGGGAGCAGAAAATATAACTATTGGGTACTAGGCTTAGTGCCTGGGTAATGAAATACTTTGTACATCAAACCCCTGTAACGTGAGTTTACTTACACGTATACCCCTGAACTTAAAATAAAAGTAAAAAAAAAATTCAGGCCGGGCGCGGTGGCTCAAGCCTGTAATCCCAGCACTTTGGGAGGCCGAGACGGGTGGATCACGAGGTCAGGAGATCGAGACCATCCTGGCGAACACGGTGAAACCCCGTCTCTACTAAAAAATACTAAAAAATCTAGCCGGGCGAGGTGGCGGGCGCCTGTAGTCCCAGCTACTCGGGAGGCTGAGGCAGGAGAATGGCGTAAACCCGGGAGGCGGAGCTTACAGTGAGCGGAGATCGCGCCACTGCACTCCAGCCTGGGCGACAGAGCTAGACTCCGTCTCAAAAAAAAAAAAAAAAAAAAAAAATTCAATCAATTGAACCCAGACTTTTATTTTTCTGGTTAACCCCAATGCCAGTAGGCGTAGGGGTTGGTTCAAGACTCTGGCATCATAGCATCTAGAGTCCGGTCCTGAGTATCACCACTTGCTATCTCAGAGATCTTGGCCAAAGTATTAACTCTCCAAGCTCTGGTTTTATTATCTGTTAAATGAGTTCATTATGCTTCCCTTATCATAGTTATTCAGAGGATTAAATCCTCACAAGAAATACTAGCTCTTATGGGACTTTGTGTTTTTTTTGTTCTATGAACTATGGAGAAGACAGATGATGACCTGTGGTAAAGGAAGGAGAAGCATGAGGTTCAACCCAAAGACGTTTTTAAGATGAAATATTGACAAGGCCTCTTGGCTTGAACCTATATATAATTGTAAATCCTGAGTCCATCCATCAATAAATCCTCTATTCCTCTCACCTTCATCTACAATTTTGTTAACAACTCTTTATGACATCATCAAGCAGAAGATAGCCCAGGGCAGGATCACCCCTGAAATTCTCCCTCCAGGTGACAGTGATCATTTAAGCAGCCTGCTCTGTGGCAAGAAGGAAAATGGGTTTGGATGTGTGTTGCTGCCACAGTGATATCCAAGCAGCAGCTAAGAGTCCCAGGGACTTGGCTACTGGCAGCATCTTCTACCAGAGTTTTCCTTCAACAGTGAGAAGACTCCCAGAGCTCCTAGGAACCAGGATCTGGCTGTCAGGAGATAGCATTCGTTCATGCCTTCATTCACTCATTCATCATTCTCCTGTAAAAACGTATCGAAGTCTTCTTCAAGCTAGATGTGCTATGTCCTGAGAATAAAGGTCAGTAAGACACAATGCCTGTCCTCGAGGAGCTTGCTGTCTAATAGAGAGTAGTATCACAGCCAGAAGAGCTCTATGAAAGACTCCAGCCAGGTCATGTCACTCTTCTGCTCACTACTCTGCAATGGCTCCCATGCTCCTCAGAGTAAAGTTCAAGGTCCTTCCCACAGCCCCATAGGACCTGGCCACCCCATAGTTCTTGTCCATCCCCTTCCTCCCCTCCCCTGCAGCCACATCGCCCTCATTTTCAAACACAGCAGCCAAGTGCGCCCCTGCCTTCAAAACCTTGCACTGTACTTGTCTTTCCTTTGTCTAGATGCTCTTCCCCCAAACACCTACATGGCTCACTCCCTCCCTTCCCGCAAGCCTTTCCTCAGAAGACAGCTTCTCAGGGAGGCTTTGTCAAGCCCCACCTCATCTAAGATGTCAACACTCCCCAGCAATTCATATCCTCTTCCTAATTTATTTCTTCTTCTCAGGACATCTTCCCCTCTAATACTCTCTACCCGACTTTCTAACCTTGTTTAATTGCCATCTCTCCTACCAGCAGGTAGGCCTCTGAGAGCAGCAAGGAGCTTTGGATTATTTTAATGTTGTTTTGTTTGCTGTACCTAGAACACATAGATTAGTGACCAGTACAGTATATAGGAAGTAGGAAGAGAAAGGAAGAGAGGATGGAATAAAGGAAGGAAGGAAGGAAAAAAGGAAGGCAGGGAGGGAGGGAAGGAGAGAGGGACGGAAGGAGGGAAGTTTTTAATGTAACCCAATATGTCCTGTAATGAAAGAAGAATCTAGAGCCATGGAGGCACATAGAAAAGCCTCCTAGCCCAGGCCTGGAAAGTCAAGAGGCTTTCCTGAGAACTGTAGAATGAGTCAGAGGTCAGGTAAGGAGTAGAGAGCAAGGTAATTCCAGGAAGAAGCAGCAGCACACACAAATGCCTATCCCAGCAGGGAGACACAGGTGCCCTGGGAACTCACTGCACTTGGCAGCTGCATGAAGTTAAACATGGCACAGTGGCATAAGGAGCACTGGAGCCAAGTGGAAGCAGCCTGCAAACCATGAGAAGGTGCTCAGAATCCACCAGGAAGCCAGTGGCCAGGTACCATACTCAGATTTTTCCTTTACAAAGGCTAGAGTGTGGGAAATGGATTGGAGGAGAACAAGGTGGAGGCAGGGACATCAGTTAGGAAGACGCTAATCAGAGCAGGAGTAGACAAATGTTTTCTGTAAAGAGCCATATAGTAAATATCTAGAGCATATTCAGCTCTGCCTTTATAGAAAGAAAGCAGCCATTCCTGGTATAGAAATGAATGGGTGTGACTGAATTCCAATAAAAGTTTATTTTCAAAACAGTCAGCAGCCAGATCAGGCCTGAGAGCTACAGTTTACTGCCTCCTGGATTGGGGGGTAACAGAGAGAAACGGATGTGTTGAACGTTTAAGAGGCACCACCAGCAGAACGTGGTGATTAATTGGAATTGAGAAGGGGTCAAGGAGGACTGTCATTGAGTGTTAAGACACCAGGGGGCTGAAACCGTCAGCACCCATGCCCATGAGTGGAGGCTGACCGAGAGTCACCAGGACAATCTCTGTGTCCACCTGTTTCCAGGTTAGAAATACCCCCAAGAAGTCAGTGAAAAATTGTGCTTTTTGAGTTTAATTTTTTAAATTGTTCTGTATATGAGATAAAAATTTCACAATGCCTCATAGAGTGCACAGTGAAACTTCAATATTCTTCTCCCTTTCCCCCAGCTTCACTGTCTCCCTATTTCCACTGGGCCACATTCAAGTTCACACACTTCTCCAAGTGCACTAGGTTCCCATGGCACCCGCATCTCCCTCCAGGTGCAGCGATTTGCAGGTGCTGCTTCCTCTTCCTAGAATTACCCTTCCCTCTGCTTCTCACCTGGCCTACTCTGACTCAGGTGTGTTCTGTGGAAGACCAGCCTAAATTGCAATGAGGGAGAGAAAAGGGTTCCCCTGAGAACCTTCTGCCCAGGCCTAGAGCCTGCCTTGAATTATAAGGATCACGCCTCTCTAGGACTGAGAGCTGCTGGGAGGCACAACTGGTGTTTTCCTGCCCAGAAATGTCTCCCTCCTCCACCCTCCTCTGCCAGGTCCTGTGCACAGTGCCCTGCATCTTTTCCTTTCACCTGAATCCTCTTCAAGTCAGATAAAGCTGGGAGAAGGAGGCTCCTCAAGCCTGCTGAGAATCAAAATATCAGGGGACACGTGCGTGCTGTGGTGGGGCATGGCCAAACTACACCTGGAGGCCAGAGCGGTGAGTCCAGAACCCAGGGGGCCAATCTCGGGCCTCCACAGGGAGGGAGAGAGCCAAATTCTCTAACAGCGTGCGTCAGGCCACTGAGGTTCAAAATAGCAATAAAATAAACAGGCCAATACGGTGGCTCACACCTGTAACCCCAGCACTTAGGGAGGCTGAGGCAAGAAGATTGCTTAAGACCACAAGTTCAAGACCAGCCTAGGCAACACAGCAAGCCTTTGTCTCTATGAAAAATAAAATAAATTTTAAAAATTATCTGGGTATGGTGGCAAGGGCCTGTAGTTTCAGCTACTCAGGAGACTGAAGCAGGAGGATCACTTGAGCCCAGGAGTTCAAGGCTGCAGTGAGGTAAGACTGTATCACTGCACTCCAGCCCAGGTGACAGAGCAAGACCCTATCTCTAAAATTAAATTGAATTAAATTAATAAAGTAGAATAAAATAAATTCAAAAAATTAAACATAAAATAAAATACATTAATTAAAATTTTAAAATGCCAAGTAGCTAGTGGTGGGCCCCCTCAGCGCGTGAGGCAGGTGGTCACTTCCCCAGGCAGCAGAGATGGCGGGAACAGAGGGGCTGGTCCTCCAAGCACATTGCCTAGAAGTGGCCCCTTTTCACCAACTGTGAAGGTCACAGCCGACATGACAGCTGCCAAGACTGTGATACAAACCACGCAGGAAGCACCGTGCAAGCCAGTGCTGGAGACCTGCAGGCTCCCGGACACAGGGCTGCCTTCTGTGTGGGCTTGCCCTGGCGAGGCCAGACCTGGCCCTCACCCCCACCACCAGAGCCTTCCCCAGCCCTTCCCCATGGCCCTTGGCTCAGAGCCTGGCCAGATGACAGACAGCCTGGGGTGCGGGCGAGACCCACTGGACTGGCAGCCGAGGACATGTTCAGGCAAACGGCAAACCACCAGCAGCTGGGGTACTTCTCGGAGCAGGTACCACAACAGCTACACGAGGGCTCAAGTCTTTTCTCCCACAGTCCATCTTCGGGATTGCATGAATGGGCCCTGCCTCGGATGACTTCTCACTGTGATGAGGCACTAGGAGAGCACAGAGCTCCGCACGCAAACAGTAAGTCAGCATGTGGTTAAAAATGTCAATGTGCTCTAGAGTTTAAAATACATCAACTGAGGGAGTAAATCCAGACCGTCTGCTTACCTTGGATCCATTTTGTGCTGTACAAGACTCAAAAGGAACTCAGATTCTGGCTGAAGATTCTGGCTTTTGTCGGATGCCCTGCCCCCACAATGACAGGTGGAGACCTATTGCAAGCCAGTCTGCACGTGGCGGCCTCACCCGCCAACGCCCTCTGTGGCTTCTTCCCCTTCCCTGAGGCTGGCCGGAGAGCAGGCCCAGGGCTATTCCATGTGTGCACTAGCTCCGGGCCTGACAGCCAGATGTCTCCTGACCCACCCGCCGCTTCCGCAGGCTGCATCCCAGGAGTCCATCCAGGCAGGCAGGGCTGCTTCCCACCACCTTGGGAAATGTTGGAACTTACACAGACTCCCCCTACTCAACATCTAGAACACTTCTAGCTCAAATCCGGTGCCCATCTCTGACTGTGCCTTTATTGGTTTGGGTTGATTGATAAGGCCCCAAGTGCATTGCCACCAAGAGCTCTTTTTGCAGACTGGCTATGTCACGCCATTACAGAGGCACCATGAACATTTTGGAACATGGCATCCTAGAGGTGGCAGTGCCCTAGCTCAGTGTTTGTTTCTTTGTGTGTTTAAACTCCATGGGCTTCCTAGTGGTTTTCAGGCACTCACAAGAGCTTAGGTAGCAGAAGAGACCTGTACCTGGATGATGAACCTGGATGCCCTCTCTCACCTTCCCCTCCTCCACCACAGGCAATGTGCATCCCATTCACATAGGGATGCTTCTGGAAAGGGCAGTGTGTGTTCCTGGTGCTGACTATAGCCGTGGCCTCTAAGCAGCTGGAGCAGTGTTGAGTGGGGACAGGTTCAGGGTCACCAGGCCCAGCTAGAACTCCAGGCTGACCTCAGACCAAAGCCTAGCATCAGAATGAGCTCTTGGGCCACAAGGCCATATGAGGCTTGAAACTCCACAGTTGGAGGATTCTGGGCCACCTCGCAAGTTTCTCTTAGTGGGATAGCAAAGCAGGCTGAGGCCAGACCCAGGCTGCTGTCTGAAGATGGGAGAGTCAGGGCGTGGACCTGGCTTCAGCACATAGTATGCAGCAAACTCAGCCACTTAGATGCAGGTGGAGTTCAAGCCAAGCACACCTCGATGCCTCCGAGGCGTAACCCCTCACTAGGGGTTAAACACACCTCATTGACAGAACCGGAGCAGCCCTACTTGAATGGGCTATGTGACTACACGCAGAGAGTCGTTTGGGCTCTCTGGGCCCCTGGTTCCGTAATGTGAAACAGGGAGGTAAAGCCCTAGCTTTGACGTTAGCTATAAAGCCCGGGAGATAGCAGCTGCCTGCAGGAGAACCTGGCCAACATTAACCACGGCTATGGAGACTCTCTTGGCCTTAAGTGAGAAAAGAGTTCATGCGCCCAAATCCAGAGCCTTCTTTCTCATTCTCCTTTGAGGAGAACACTCTTCACGTAAAAAGAGAGAAGAAGAAACTCAAGATTTTTTCTTCTTTCCTTCTAGAACCACTTCTAGAAGACCAGTTAGTGTCTCAAACTTGGAAGTAATGTATCCATAATTTGTCTAAACTGATGCTTCTATTAAGGCAATGGAAGGTAAGATGGAATATGCCTCTATTAAGGTAAATGGAAGAGAAATTATCCATGGTCTGCATTCCAGCTTGCCACTGCAAAGTGATTCCCTCACACACACTCACACTCACACACATGCACACACAATCACACACACAATCACATTCACACTCACACACATGCACACACAATCACACACACAATCACATTCACACTCATACACATCACACACAATCACACACACTCACACAATCACACTCACACACTCACATGCACACTTACACCTCTGGTTGAAGGGGAAGGGCAGCATTGCTGCTGAACTGAGACACCATTATGTGACACCTGCTTTTTAATTATGTGTAATAAGCCAACTATTAATCTATCCCATAAACCAAAGGGTAAGTGTGGTTGAAAGTATTAATGCCACAAAAGACCAGGCTGTGGACTGACTGGGGGCTTCTTTCAACTTGCAATTCTCTTGCCTTACTCCCAGGGCAACTAGAAGTCCTAAAAAATGTCAAATCATCATCCACTCATTAACACTGAGTGAGCAGCCAAATACCCTGCCATCCTGTGTGAGACTCAAAAACCCACAAGATGTCCTCGCCCTCAGAACATTAACATACAAGCGAGTAAGGAAGAACACCTTAAAAAGGAAGGAAATTCTGACACCCACTACAACATGGATGGACCTTGAGAACATGATGCTCAGTGAGATAAGCCAGACACAAAACGACAAATACTGAATTATTCTGCTAATGTGAACTGCCTAGAGTAGTCAAAGTCATAGAGACAAAGCAGAATGGTGGCTGCCTGGGGCTGGGAAGAGAAGGGAATGAGGAGTTGGTATTTAATTGGTACAAAGTTTCAGTTTTGCAACAAGTTTTCTGCAGATGAACGGTGGTGATGTTAACACAAGAATGTGAACGTGCTTAATACTACAGAACCGCCAGTGTGGGGCTCATGCCTGCAGTCCCAGCAACTCATGAGGCTGAGGTGGGAGGCTGGCTTGAGCTCAGGAGGCTAAGGCTATAGTGAGCTATGCTCATGCCAGGACACTGCAGCCTGGCCCACTGAGTGAGACCTCGTCTCTAAAGAGAAAACTACACAACTGTACACTGAAAAATGGCTAAGATGGGCCGCGCACGGTGGCTCACGCCTGTAATCCCAACACTTTGGGAGGCTGAGGCGGGCGGATCACGAGGTCAGCAGTTTGAGACCAGCCTGACCAACATGGTGAAACCCTATCTCTACTAAAAATACAAAGATTAGCCGGGCGCAGTGGCGGGCGCCTGTAGTCCCAGCTACTTGGGAGGCTGAGGCAGGAGAATGGCGTGAACCTGGGAGGCGGAGCTTGCAGTGAGCCAAGATCGCACCACTGCACTCCAGCCTGGGCGACGGAGCGAGACGCCGTCTCAAAAAAAAAAAAAAAGACTAAGATGGTTCACTTTACGTCATATGCATGTTACCACAGTTTTTAAAAGACAAAACAGAATGAAAAAATTCCACTAAGTTAAGAGGTAAGCAACGCAGCAGGGACCATGAGATCTGGCAGTCGTGGAAGTCAGGGAAGTCTTCCTGGAAGAGGACAAGTTTATGTGGCTGTCACACCCCTTTTAATACAGCAGGAAGTCCTGTCCACCTATAGAATGAAGTCCAGCAAAGTGTGAAAGCTGTCCTTTAACCTAATGCCGTCTGTGGGAATCAAGGGCCAGGACTTAACTGTCTAGGCAGCCTCATCGGGAAGGCATAGCATGGTGCGGCTATTGTGACCATGTGACCCATATTCTGAGATCCAGTTCCTTTGAGGATGAAGGGGCACTGTTGATAATCACAGTGGACAACAGTATACGGTCTCCTGGGATATAGCAGAAAAAGCCCAGACTTGGGAACGGGCAGACCTGGTTCCAAACCCTAACTTAGGACACATTTGGGCGAATGCCTTTCTGCCTCTGAGCTTCCGTTTCCCCTCTGTAAAATTTCAAACTCATAACGTTATTGTGAGTATCAAAAATAAGATGAGAAAAACTCCCAGTCCAATGCCTGACAAGTCCCAAATATTATTAACAAAAGCCTATAATCTTACCTGCAATTCTGAAATCCAAAAACCTCTAAAAACTGAAAGCTTTCTAAACTCATTTGGTGGCTAAACCAGACTGCAACGAATGCATGGCTCTACATCCCACTTAGTGTAATTCACTCTTATTTTTCTCCGCAGAAATCTTTATGTGTTTGATGACAGGCTGCTGCTCCAGTCCCTGCTGGGAGTGCTGTGAATATACTGTGTGTGTGTGCGTATATATATATACACACAATATATTCACACAGTGTGTGTATATATATTCACACAGTATATTCACACAGTGTGTGTATATATATTCATACAGTGTGTGTATATATATACACACAGTATATTCACACAATGTGTGTCTATATATAGATATATGTATCTATACATAGATACATATATACATAAGTATCTATACATCTATATATAGATACATGTATGTATGTATCTATGTATGTATACATATATGTATGTATGTATACATACACATGTGTATATATACTATATATGTATACATACATATATATGTATGTGTATATATGTGTGTGTGCATGTATCTATATATATATATGTATTATCTTTCTGAAGTCCAAGGTTTCCATATTAGGCTGGAAGGATGGTATCTCTTAATTATGGCTATCAGAGTCCTATGGAGATTTAAATATCTTGTCATCTCTAGATACAGTTATGGAGAATGATATTTAGTGAAAAATTGCATGTTTCATTTTTTAAAAAGCAGTGCATAAAATAATGTTCCTATTTGTTTTTTAAAATAAGTATACACATATATAAGCTCGTCTAGGCATGGACCATCTCAGGAAGCAGCTCTGAGGGTGGTGACTGGTTGCTGGGAAACTGAGGTCAAGAGACAGAAATATTCAGATTTTATTGTGTACCTTCTCATGCAATGTGAAATTTGTATCCTATATATAGAATAATTTTTTAAACATTAAAAAGTTAGAAGACATTTTATACCCATTAGGGTAGCTAATATTTTTTCCTAGAAGAAGAGAAAATAACGAGTGTTGGTGAGGATGTGGAGACACTGGAACCCTAGTGCACTGTGGGAGGGAGGGTAAAACTGTACAGCTGCTATGGAAAACGGTGCGCACGCTCCTCAAAAAGTTCAACCTAGAATGACCGTCGGATCTAGCAAGTCCACTTCTGAAAATACACCCAAAAGAATTGAAAGCAGGAACTCTAAGAGACATCTGCACACTCATGTTCATAGCAACATTCTTCACAAGAGCCCCCAAATAGAAGCAACCCAAATGTCCATCGGTGGATGGAGAGATAATGAAATGTAGGCTACACACCACAGAACACTATTCAGACTAAAAAAGGAAGGAAATTCTGACGCATGCTGTAACATGGATGAAACTTGAGGACATTTGCTCAGTGAACTAAGTCAGACACAGGACAAATACTGTCTGATTCCACTTATATGAGGTACTTATAGGAGTCAGATTCAGAGACAGGAAGTCAAATGGTGGTTGTCGGGCTGGAGGGAGGGGGCAATGGGAGTGAGTGTTTAATGGACAGGGTTTCAGTTTGGAAAGATGAAAAAATTCTGGAGATGGATGGCAGTGGTGATGCTTGCACAACCATGTGAATGGACTAAATGCCACTGAACTGTACATTTTAAATGATTAAAATGAGCTGTAAACCCAGCACTTTGGGAGGCTGAGGCAAGAAGATCACGAGGTCAAGAGATCGAGATCATCCTGGCCAACATGGTGAAACCCTATCTCTACTAAAAATGCAAAAATTAGCTGGGCGTGGTGGCGGGCACCTGTAGTCCCAGCTACTCAGGAGACTGAGGCAAGAGAATTGCTTGAACCCAGGAGATGGAGGTTGCAGTGAGCCAAGACCGTGCCACTGCACTACAGCCGGGCAACAGAGCCAGACTCTGTCTAAAATAAAATAAAATAAAATAAAATGGCAAACGTTATGTGATATGTTTTATGACAATAATAAAGTTAAAGGAGCAATTTCCTGCATGAAATATTCCTTGGGAACGCCCATGTCTCTGGAGGTGAACCTTCCTCTGAGCTGCACAGGGTGGCAGTTGGCACAGGCTCAGGGGCCTATGAATAATGCATGATGACTCAGGGCCCATTGTCAGGGATTGCCCTCCAGGGATCTGCAGGCCCTGCTGACCTCAGATTGCCCTTTGAGCAGGCTGGTTTGAGCCATGGAGGAGCAGAAGCAGGGCTTGAGTCTTACATGGACAGGCTGGTGGTATCATGACGTAAACGCACATTGCCAGGAGCCGGGGCCTGGTTATGGTGAGCAACAGACTCCTAGACGTGCCCCAGGGAGTCATCATCACAAGATGCTTGGATTGAGCCACTGGTGTCTCCATCAGGGTCCAGTCCTTCTGGGTAAGGGATGAGGGGCCCCTGCTTCTCTTTGAAAGAAGTCACTTTCCAGCCAGGACTTCTCTCCTGCAGGTCTAAAGAGGCAAAGATGATAAAGTAGAAATGACAGCTCCCTGTTCCCTTAATATCTTGACACCTGAGGTTCTCTTTTTGTCTTTTATTCCATTTCTTTCTTTTTTAAAAAAATGATTTTAATTTCTTTGTTTTTAATCAAAGAAGGGGCTTTCTGGCGGAGTTAGAGGATTTGAACCATTTCTCTGCACCAACTGGCAATTTCAGCTTATTTTCTGGGGTTGTCCTTACCATTAAAATGTGGCCCACTGTGACCCTCAGATTTCAAATGCCCCTGCCCAACAAGGAAGCACAGCCACTGAGTCTTTCGGTTACTCTGGGGGAGCTGGTCCCCATCCCACCTCTAACGCAGCTCACACAGACAGGTCCACGGGCTCCTCACTTGTATCACAGACCAGGTCCCTCAGCAATTCCATGCACAGATCAGACAGGAAAACTGTGCCCAGCCTAGGACTTCAATAGAGGGGACTGTAATGTGGGGAACTGGCCACAAAGATGTTGAAGGAGCTGAAAAGTCAAATAGGATTCGTGAGGCAAACCAGAGAGACGTAACAGGAAGAAGTTTCTACCCACCCTGGGCTTGCAAAGAGAATGTTACCCAAACCCGAATCCCAGGCTGTCTGGTGGGAATTGGAAGTATGGAGGGAGGAGCCATCCACCCACAAAGGTTCAGTGTTAGGGGCCCTGACCAGGCCAGAGAGAGATGGAGAGACTTCCTGGCATCTCCCTTCCCCTAGCCGTGCGGTTGATTCTTACTGACTCCCTCGGGCTGAGCCCAGCCAGGAGCAGGCGGCCAGGGATCCTGGGAAATGAAGTTTGTAGAAGACAGAGCACTGCAGTCCAAAGCAGAGCAGAGAATCCAGGAAAACAACTACAGTCCAGCAGTGGTGGCCGGGGTCATCCCCAACTCAGAAGGAATTTTTCCACTTTTTTTGTTCTGTCCTGGCATTTCTGTTTTAGATGCCTCATATGCAAACAAATTGAATTCAAAGTTTCACAGAATAGGAATATTTAAATTCATCTGGAAAGCTCAGCTTGGAGCCTGTCAATCACCTCCAAATCTCCCAAGTGGATTTGTATCCTCTGACTCTCCCCTGGCCAGACTGAGTGTCTCCATGGCCAACACCTGCTCTGCAAGGAGCAGGCTATCCTGGGCAGGCGTGAGATGCTGAGAAGCATGAGAAAGCTGGATTCCACCCGGTTTCTGTGGGAGGAGGCAGCTGCATAAGAGGTTTCCATGCCACCCAGAGAGAAGATGCATTATTTCCTCCACCCGGGCTGGGCTTCCAGGTACTACTGAGACCAGAGGTCACTGTGGTTCCGTGGGCTGAGCCATAGATTAGGATCTCAATGGTTCTATGTTTAAATCCATCCAACCTTGCATGACCTTGAGCCATACACAACTCTTAGGATGCAACCTGCTTTACAAGATGAGAAAGACACGAGGAAGACATCAGTGAGGGACCCTGGAAGGTAAACGAACAATCCTGACAATGTCCAGCACTCACACCGTGCCCTTCCTCTGAGGCGTGCCCTGAAGGACAATCTTGCTTGTCCTTGAAATTATCCTTGTGAGGCTGAGGTCAAGGATTCCCATTGCAGCTTGAGGGGTGAGGTTAAAAGTCTGCAATCCAGGTCCTAGGAAATATGTAAAATTAGATCTGGGATGAGCCTGTCAGTAATAGATTAGATAGAGAACTTTCATGAAGTTAAGGGTAAACTGGCTGGTCTGGGTCTAGAACTGGGAACGGTGCCTAGCAGCACATTTTTGAGAACATGCAGCCAGGTCTGGTGTGTCATGGAGTGTGTGTGCACGCATGTGTGTGTGTGAGCGTGTGTATGTGGGTGTGTGTGACTGTGTGAGTACGAGAGTGTGAGTGTGTGAGCATGTGCATGAGACAGCATGTGTGTGTGAGTGTGTGTATGTGTGTGTATGAGTGTGTGAGTGGGTGTGTGAGTGTGTGAATGTGTATGTGAGTGTGTGGGTGTGTGTGAGTGGGTGTGTGAGTGTGTGAATGTGTATGTGAGTGTGTGGGTGTGTGTGAGTGTGTGAGTGTGTGTGAGAAACCATTGTGTGAGTGTGTGGGTGTGTGTGGGTGAGGGTGTGAATGTGTGAGTGTGTGAGTGTGTGTGTGAGAGGAAAGCATGGTGTGAGTGTGTGGGTGTGTGTGGGTGAGGGTGTGAATGTGTGAGTGTGTGTGTGTGTGAGAGAGAAAGCATTGTGTGTGTGGGTGTGAGTGTGTGTGGGGGTGTGAGTGTGTGAGTGTGTGAGCGTGTGTGAGAAAGCATTGTGTGAGTGTGTGGGTGTGTGTGGGTGAGGGTGTGAATGTGTGTGTGAGAAAGCATTGTGTTAGTGTGTGTGTGTGTATGAGTGAATGTGTGTGTGAATGTGAATGTGCAAATGTGTATGAGAGTGTGACTGTGTGACTGTGTGTCTGTGAGAGTGTGAGTGTATGAGAGACAGTGTGAGTGTGTGAGTGCGTGTGTGAGTGTGTGTGTATGACTGTGTGTGTATGTGTCTTTGGATACACAGACATCCTGGAGCATATGTACATTTCCTTTCTTGTTCAAATAAACCCTACAGATAAAGTGCTTTGACATCTGGTCTCTGCAGCCCTCCACAGGAGGCAGGGCAAGCACTACTAAGCCCACTACAAACAGGTCAGCTAAGGCTCCCCTCAGTGACTTGCCCAGGGTCAAGGAAGAATGAGCCACAGAGCCCCGAGCCTGTGTGCTCCCTTCTGTGCCGGGCTGCTTCTCCTGGGCATGGCTATGCCTTGTGAATGGGACATTTCTCCTTTGATGTGCCCTGGGTTCCTTAAGTAATTTAGATATTGCTCAGGTGGGGTGAGGGGAAAATGTATTTTCAGGTCATATTACTCGAAAAAAAATAATGTAGACTAAATAACATTGAAAACACATGTTTATTTCATACAATACTGGAGGTTTGGAGTCCAAGTTCAAAGTGTCAGCTAGATTGGTTCCTGGTGAGGGCTCTCCTCCTGGTTTGCAGGCAGCCACTTTCTCTTTGCATCCTCACCTGGTGGGAAGAGAGAGACAGTGTGCTCTCCTTACCAGATCCATCATGAGGGCCCCGCCCCTTGACTTAATGTAACCCTAATTACCTACCAAAGGCCCATCTCCAAATACCATCACATTGGTGGTTAAGCTTCAACATAGGAATTTCGGGAGGACACAAACATTCCGTCTACAGCATGAGTGGAAACCCATATCTTCATCGCCACCTGTGGTGACCACACACTGCAGCCATCGAGACAGTGGGCATGTTCTCCTTACAACTCGATCCAACCCCCATAGAAGAGGGAGCAGGGAAGGAGGGCAAAGCTGGGAGAGATGAAGAATATTAAGAAGAGAATAGGGTAGCCAGATTTAGTAAATAAAAATATAAAATGCCTAATTCTGAATTTTAAATATAAAATGCCTAATTCTGAATTTCAGATGAAGAACAAATAATTTTTAGCTTAAGTATGTCCCAAACTAAGCATGGCAAAGGACATGTTTATGCTAAAAAATTACGTATTATCTAATAATAAATTATTATTATTTTCTGCAATTCACATTAACTGGGCATCCTGTATTTTCATCTGGCAACCCTAAAAGAGAAGGACCAAAATCTGTTGAGGCAAGCCGGTGGATTCCAGGAGGGACTATTGCTGGATTTCTGGGCTGATGCTCGCTTTATAACACTTAACTATTTTTAGCCCCTTTCCTCCCACCCTCCCTCCCTCCCTCCCTCTCTCTCTCTCTTTCTTTCCTTCTTTCTTTCTTTCTTTTCTTTTTCTTTCCTTCTTTCTGACCAGGTTCTCACTCTCTACTGAGGTTGGAATGCAATGGCACAATCTCAGCTCACTGTGGCCTCAACCCTCAAGATCATGTGATCCTCCCACCTTAGCCTCCTGAGTAGCTGGGATTACAGGTGCGCACTACCACGCTCAGCTAATTTGTGTATTTTTTGTAGAGATGGGGTCTCACTATGTTGTCCAGGCTGGTCTTGAGCTCAAGCAATCTGCCTGCCTCAAGCAATCTGCCTGCCTCAAGCAATCTGCCTGCCTCAAGCAATCTGCCTGCCTCAGCTTCCTAAAGTATTGAGAGTACAGGCATTAGCCACCACACCCAGAAACTTCAGTTTTTAGCCATGGTCTCTTTAGATGTTCTCTATCACTCTAAGTCAAAACTATTCCTTAAACATACAGGGCTCAAAGTGTTGATCTCCTGGAGCGCCTAGTCACCTCCAAGCCATAGGGCTTACAGTAGGCTGTCCTCAAACAAGCAAAGAAATGATAGACTTTCTACCCCAACTCAGATCTAGGTTTCAGGACTCATTCTAGGGACAGCTGCAACTGCCAAGTAGACTGTGAGGAAACTTTCTCAGTGTTCTAGAAAAAAAAAATGGAGGAGAAGGTGAGGAGGGGGAAGGAGAAAGAGAGTTAAAACAAAGAGAGAGACAGAGAAAATTAAAGATTATATCAAGCCTCTCCCAACTCCCTCCTCTCTCCCTGGAACACAGGAGTAAACGTTAAGAAGAGAAGGATGAGATTTCTACCCTAACTGAGGAAAACTACAAAACATGAGAGTTTGAAAAGACAATAAGGAAGATAGAGGCCAATCCTGTAATTTTTCAGATGAAGAAAGTAAGGCCCAGGAAGAAGAAATTACTGTATTCAGATCACACAGTTTTAAGGATTCGAGCCAATACTGGATCCTAACCCAGCGTTTACTATTCTAGTCAGTGTTCCATTATTCGTGGATTGCAACGATGAAAGAATGCTTAGAAATGATCTAGTTCAACCTCCTTACTTTAAAATAAGAAAAGATATATTGAGAGAGGTCAAATAATTTGCTCAAAGTCACAGTTGGCTTTTTGCTACCAATCCAAGCTTCTTTTCCCTAGTCTTTGCATATACACAAAACAATGTGTTGAATAATTTCAAAATTATTTCAAAAATTAATCCAGAGTAAATATACTTATTCAGCAGAGCAGTGGAAATAGGAAATATAGCAAACATAAAAACACCTCATCCCTATGACTCAATTTATACGGGTCCATGAACAGTTAACAGTTTTCAACACCTAACACCTCTCTTCTTGTGCTAACTGGCAGCCAGAGTTATTTTGCAAAACTGTGTTTCCAAGTCCTCAAGAGGAATACACATGTAAGTATGCTTTAAATTTGCAAATGTTTTATCTTTGAGCTCCTTAAACGGTTAACACCATTAATCTTCATCTTTAAGCTGCTATTAAGTTTGTTAAGTTTATACATATGTGTGTTTATCTACACAGAACTTTTTTCGGCTGGTCCTGTGACTCCTAGAACTGTATCCTTCCACCCACTATACATTTCCCTATGTAAATAATAGTGGCTTTCACTCGTGATGGAAACAAAACAGAAGGAATGAGGTCAAGGAGGAAATAAATTTGGATAGAAAGAAGCCATCAAAACCCTGTGAATAAAAGTCACATGCAAGTTTTGGTGACTTGTAAGAGCACAGAGAGGAAAAAACAGGGATTATTCAGGAGCAGGCTCCTGTAGGGTAGAAGGAGCTGCACAGCGGGAGTGGGAGGCAGGCACAGGTGAGCACCAGGATGCACCAAGGACACTTGGGAAGTGCTGAGGGCTAGGCCACACTTAACTCAGGTCTGTGCCCTTCAGTGGGGAGAAGCCTCAGAGTGTTTTCACCCTGCGAATCTCCTCTGTGCAAGAAAAGACCAGTTGATGTAGTTGCAAACTTTCCTATTTGACCAGTTCATTCTTATTTCAAAATTTTATGTTATCATATTTTTTAGAGACAGGGTCTCACTATGCTGCCCAGGCTAGACTCGAACTCCTGGGCTAAGTGAGCCTCCCACCCCAGCCTCCTGAGTTGCTACCATGCCCAGCTTGCCCAGTTCATTTTTAATGAGGCCAAACACATTGGCCATGCAACTCACACACAAAAGGGAATGTCTGTAGTTTTGGTCAGTCACAAACTCATTGTACTTTACAGAGGAAGCTCCATGCAGAATGTTCAAATATCATCCTCTAAAGATTGACTCTAAGTACACAGAAGCAGTGTAGGGGCACAGATAGCTCAGCTGAGCGCTCAGCACATCAAACAAGAAAGCATATGGTGGTTTCCCTCTACCCAGAGCAGGGTCTGATACAGAGGAGCAAGCCTGGACTTTGTCCTTGGGCAAATTGCCCCATTAGGGGAGGGAGGAACCCACTCTCCAGACTTTCGGGTTTGAAGCAGTGCCTGGGTCTGAGCAGAGCAAGGAATGCTTCCTGCTACAGCCAAACTAGACTAGCCTAGGCCCTGAGATCCATGACCTCACATGTGCCTTTTTCTCCAGGCACACTGGAAAGCTTAGTCCTCCCACCGTGACTGTCTGTTCCCGAGATAGTCCCTTTGCATGGAGAACCCTTGCCCATCCCACCCACCCCCACACCATAAAAAGTCAATGTTGGGCCAGGCGTGGTGGCTCAAGCCTGTAACCCCAGCACTTTGGGAGGCCGAGACGGGCGGATCACAAGGTCAGGAGATCGAAACCATCCTGGTGAACACAGTGAAACCCCGTCTCTACTAAAAAAATACAAAAAACTAGCTGGGCGAGGTGGCGGGCGCCTGTAGTCCCAGCTACTCGGGAGGCTGAGGCAGGAGAATGGCGTAAACCCGGGAGGCGGAGCTTGCAGTGAGCTGAGATCCGGCCACTGCACTCCAGCCTGGGCGACAGAGCGAGACTCTGTCTCCACAAAAAAAAAAAAAAAAAAGTCAATGTTAGAAGGTTTGAATGGATTTAGTGATCCTGCACTCCAACCCTGCCTATCTATTCATTGAAGTCCACTTCAAATACCACTTTATAAAGACATTGTGGTTCTTCTGTCTCCCAATTCATTGGTACTTTGGTGCTCTCTTATGGTCTACATCACATACAGTCTTGTATTAGAGTTGTTTGTGTACATATTTTCTGCCCTCACTCCAGGGCCAGATTAAAACCTATAAATCTTAAAATATTTTGGTCTCCTGAAAATTAAACAGTATCATTCATAGTTTCCACTATTAAAGATTTTATGCTTTTGGAATAAAATATGTCATTCTTCACCCCCCTCTCCCAAAACCCCAAAACTTTGTTCCTCTGCTTTTCTAGTTTCCCGTGTGCTGCTTAGTGTGCTTAGTGGGCTTTCCAGCAGCCCTGATCCCAAGCACATGTGAGACCATGAGCATTTTCAAGACAAAAGTGTCCTTACTCCTCTTTATGAGACTGCTAAGATTAAACACGGAGCTCAGAACATAGTATGAACACAGTAAATGTGGGATGAAATGAACAAGACTAGCATTCGCTAATGAGAGCTCCTCAAATGATGAGCAAGAAGAAGTTGAAATGGTGCCATCCAAGGCTTCCCAGTGCCCCGGGAGACCACACAGCCCCCTTACACGGGAAATGACATGATTCCTGATAAGCAAGCAGTACACACTGCACAGCTTCCTTCCCTTCCTCCCCCTGCCATTCAACACCTTTGGCAAACAGCCCCCTGCCGTCATCCTTCATTAGGAAAGCATTCATGAGACAACAGCATTAACAGTGCACAAACTAATGCTTCTTCGAATTTTTCTGGGGTCTGCTGCTGCTACTGCTAAAATCCACTCACCTTCAGATGCAGTTTCTCAAATGACTTAAAAGCTTCTCTGCATTTGATCCGTGCAGCATCACTTTCTACACCCCCAGTCGGAAACCAGAAGCCACCCACCGCCGTTTCCTTCGTCCATGATAGTAGAAAGCTGCAGAGAACAGCTGGCCGCTGGGCTGCCAGGTTGTGGGCTGGGTAGGGAGGATCCATTGCAGGAGCATTGGAAAGCCTTGAGCACCCCACCCTGCCTCTCCACGCAGCAATACCTTCACAGCCTTTTAGTAGTTCCGATCAGGTTTCTGCCTCTTAAAGCGGCCCCACAGACTAAAAGCCATCATCTGGAATTGGGAGTAAAAGTGCCCACAGGATATGAAACGCTCTAAGAAAATTCAGCTGGGCAGGTATTTTAAGGTCACTGACTGACTCCAAATTGAAGGTACAACCCATACCGCAATTCATCACACTTCTGTAACTTCAGAACTCACTGCTGGCTCGTGGAGAAGGTTGCAATTGTATTCAGTCTGGATATCTGAACATATTATTTAGAAATATTAGCTTATCCAGCTGCCTACGGAGCTTCCCATCTGGGCTTTCAGTTGCTACATTCTCTAAAGCCATATCTGACCCACACCTTACTAACACTATGTGCTTCTTCAGCATCCACCCAGTGTTACAGCTCTTTTAGAATTGGTCTAGCTGGTTTTCCAGTCTTCACTGGAAAGCCCATGCCCCCAAATATAAAAAATAATAAACCATTCACCCCTAAACTTCAGGAGGGCTTCCAGTCGTCTTTAAGCACTCATTTAAAAGAAAAGTCTTTTATTCCCTTATAATAGTATTAAATCATTAGCAAATGATTCTCAAAACTATTTTTTTGAGTGCTCTCTTCTCTGTGAGAATGTAGGAAATGATGACCAAGTATATGAAGTTTTTGGTGAGCAGGGCAGGCCTGGTCGGTGATGTGAAAGAGTGTAACTATTTGTCTGTTACCTACCTAAGACCTGGAAGCCCCCTCCTCACTCTGAGTGGTCCCTCCTTTCTGGACCGAACCAATGTTCATCTTACATATGTTGATTGATGTCTCATGTTTTTCTAAAATATATAAAACCAGAGGCTGTGATCTGACCACCCTGGGCACATGTGGTCAAGACCTCCTGAGGCTGTGTCATGGGCGCACACCCTCAACCTTCCCAAAATAAACTTTCTAAATTAACGGAGACCTGTCTCAGATATTCGGAGTTCACAGTGGGGTGAAAGTGGGAGCAAAGAGAGCGGGAGCGTGCCAATCCTTGTACTTGACCCAAGGTAACTAACTCTCTTTTCAAGGCACTGTGTTGGGTTCCCACTGAATTATTTTACCACATTCGAAATCCCTCGTCAGAAATTCGATGTCTTTTATTATGATACATGAAATCATCTAATAAACCTCACTGCACACTCTTACTTTGATTTCTCCAATGAACCACACCTCTCAGAATGCACACCCTTGTATGGTCCCCTCTCATGGTGACAGCAGGCTTAGCCTTGTGACTGGCTTTGACAATGGAGATATTGGCAAGCATGATGCAAGTGGATTCTGATAAGCTTGATACTGTATTTATTTGCTGCGGCTGCCATAATAAATGATCACAAACCGGGGATCTTAAAATAGCTCCTTTGTCAGATGTTTCTCTGCAGTCTTCCAAGCCAAAAAGAAAAAGAAATACACACAGACACATACATATATGTTTCAGTTCAATAAGTTTTTGTTGTTTTTTTGTTTTGTTTTGTTTTGTTTCAGACAGAGTCTTGCTCTGTCGCCCACGCTGGAGTGCTGTGGCGCGATCTCAGCTCACTGCACCTCCGCCTCCCAGGTTCAAGTGATTCTCCTGCCTCAGCCTCCTGAGTAGCCGGGATTACAGGCGTGTGCCACCGTGCCCAGCTAATTTTTGTATTTTTCTTAGTAAAGACAGGGTTTCACCATATTGACCAGGCTGGTCTCGAACTCCTGACCTCGTGATCCACCCACCTCGGCCTCCTAAAGTGAGCCAGGATTAGAGGCGTGAGCCACCGCGCCCGGCCTCAGTAAGTATTTATTAAGTGTATAACACATGGCAGACACTGTGCTAGATACTAAAACTATAATGGCAAATAAGTCAATTCCTTTCCTCTGAATTGGTTACCTAGTAGAGGAGACGGACATGTAAACAAATACAGTGGAGAGTGACATAGGCAATAATAAAACTATATACAAGAAATCGAATTCGTGTGGATAATTACAACTAATGGTTGAGAAGAGGTGTCAAGAAAAGCTTCTTAGATACAGTGACACCTGAACAGGGTTTCTAAGGGTGCACTGGGGAAAGAGGTTCACAAATCAAGGGAGCATCATGCTGAAATGGTGGTGATGGAACATGGTATATGCAGGCAACTACAAAAATTCACTTCTACTGATGGTTCAAGGAAAGAAGGCATGAATATGAGAATGGAGGTATGGATAGAGGCCAGGTCATGGTAAGTTAGAGAGCTTACTTAACCTTGTAGAAAATGAGGAGCCACTGGAGACTTTAAAGACAAATAAGGTAGTCATATTCTTGTTGTGAAAGATCATCTGGGCTGCTATGTGCAGGACAGATTACCAGGAACAAAACCAGAAGCAACAACACCTGTTCAAGCCTGAATTCTAGTCACAGAAGTAAAGCTGGAGAGGAGAAAATGGATGTGAGCAATATCCAAAAGGAAAAATAATAACATACACATAAGGAATGGGGACAGAGAAGAGCAAAATAATTTCCTATTTCGCCTTCCCTTCTTCTGGAGTTGGAACACTCCAGTGGTGTGATGGGTGGCACTGGAGCTAAGGGGACAAGGCTGGCCCAGATGGGAAATTCCTTACATGCAGGAGCATCAAGTGAATGAGTCAACATATCAAGGAGAGTGGGAATGCAACTTCTCACTGTTGAAGAAAGGAGTTATAAATACGCAAAGGTGAAATTGGGATATTGGATTGGAATTGAAGGCATAGGTCTCAAATTATGGATTTTAAAGATAGGAGTGTGACAGATGACAGATAGAAAGGGATAGATAGGTAAATTGAGAAGCAGAAATGTATGAATGTGTTATATTTCCTAGTTCCGGAGCAATGACACCCCAGTTGCAGTGAGCATCCTAGCATTTAGATCTCAGTTTCTAAATACCTTTTTCCACTAAAAGGAACCAGGGCTCCTTGGAGAAATGTCTGCTTCCAGGGCTGGGGCAGGGAAAGAACAAGATGAGCCTGGAACTCTATTGTACTGAAAGTAAGGAAGCACTCAGATAATTATGAGGACATGTCTAAAGGACACAGGAGCCAGCTTCATGGGGTTCCAGTTGTCCACATCTGGGACATTTTGTGCATCAAAATAAAAAATGATAGTAACTGATTAGAGTCCGTTGAAAAGTCAAATCTCACGAATCCATACTTATATAATACATGAATAAATAAATATGAGAGAGAAGAGAGAGCTCTAATTTATAGTAGAATGCCAACTAATTAATGTAAATGTAATGATGGAATTAGAAAATTGTTATTATTACTATTCTGAGGCAGGTGTTGCTCTGTCACCCAGATTGCCATGCAGTGGCGCAATCACAGTTCATTGCAGCCTCAACCTGCCGTGCTCAATCATTTCTCCCACCTCAGCCTCCCGAGTAGCTGGGACTTCAGGCACGTGCCACCACACGGCTGTTCTTGTATTTTTTGTAGAAACGAGGTTTCATCATGTTGCCCAGGCTGGTCTCAACTCCTGGGCTCATACAATCCACCTCGGCCTCCCAAAGTGCTGGGATAACAGGCATGAGCCGCCACACCCAGCCAGAAAATTACTGTTTTGCAACCATTATAGTTATAATTAATTTAGATAGAATCATCACTGGATGGAAAAACTAGTAGGTGAAAATTTGATGAGGAAATGGATACAGTCTCAAAGTATCTCTCCCCCAAAATATTGATTAAGTGCTTATTAGTAGTTTAGAAATACAAATTACTTACTAGTTAGCTCTATAGTATAGAAACCTAGCCAATATCATCTTAATTGAGTGATAAAATATAATGTTATCTACAAACAGGATAAATCCATATTAAGTTACTCCCAACAAACTGAGAAAACACATCATCATTTCCATGAAAGTCCTGCCAAAAACGCACTGCCCAAATCTGACAATGAGGAGACACCAGACAAACCCAAACTGAGGGACATTCTACAGAGTAATTAGTCTGTTCTCTTTAAAAACATCCAGGTTGTGAAAAACAAGGAAAGAATGAGAAAATGTTCCTAATTAAGGGACACTAACAGAGATATAATGACTAAATACAACACATGATCCTGAGTTGGATTCTGGAATTATAAAGAACGTATTGGAAAATTGATGAAATCTGAATGGAGTCTATGGATTGTGGCTGTATTACATCAATGTTAAGTTCCTGATCTTTTTCATTGCTTTTTCCTTTTTTTTTTTTTTTTTTAAACAGAGTCTCTGTCATCCAGGCTGGAGTGCAGTGGTACAATCCCGGCTCACTGCAACCTCCACCTCCTGGGTTCGAGTGATTCTCCTCTCAGCCTCTCAAGTAGCTGGAATTACAGGCATGAGCCACCACATCCCGCATAATGTCCCGATCTTGATGGATGCACTCTGGTTATATAAATGTCCTCATTTTAGGGAAATACATGCCGAAGTAGTAAAAGCTCATGGCGCATCATATTTGCAACTGCTCTCAGTTGGTTCAGAAAAAAATAAGAGCAATAATACACATAAATGTGTAGATAGAATAAGACAAATGTGATAAAATGTTAAGAATTGGGGAATCCAGATGAAAGGTGTATGGAAGCTCTTCTGCTACTCCTGCAACTTTTTCATACATTTGAAATTGTTTCAAAATGAAAAAAAAAAGTATAAATATCCTAGAAATTGCAAACGCATCAGCAGAGATGGAAAGCAGGTCACTGGTTGTCTGAGTGGGGATGGGCCAGAGGAGAGAGGAGTCGGGATTACAAAGGGAACACAACCAGGGAACTTGGCAGAGAAGATATGAATATCCTTTTATTTTTTTTTTCTTTTTTAGAGACAGGGTCATGCTATGTCACTCAGCTCATAGCTCACTGCAGCCTCAAACTCCAGGGCCCACGGGATATTCCTGCTGAGGAACTGGGAGGGACTGCAGGCTCAGGCCACCACGCCTGGCTTTTTTTTTTTTTTTTTTCCTTTGGATGGAGACAAGGTCTCACTATGTTGTCTAGGGCTGGTCTTGAGCTCCTGGTCTCAAGGAAATCCTCCCATTTATGACTCCCAAAGCACTGGGATTACAGGCGTGAGCCACCATGCCCAGCCATGTTCATTATCTTGATTGTGTCAGTGGCCTCTTTGGTTTAAAAGTAGGTCAAAATTTACTATGTGGTACACTTTAAAAATCTATTCATAGGTTAAATAACATGAAAGAATTGTTTTTTAATTCCTAATATTGGCCTAGGGAATACAACCAACCTCTTCATCACATGAAGACATTTTTTTTCATGCTTTTCCACATTCCTTAAATGACCTCTCCCAGGAACTTCCTCCAATTTATCTACTCCTTCATATTCAAGAAGATAATGGAGTTCCATCTTCCTCCATTAACTCCCCCATACTGAAATCTGCTATATCTTTCATTCATTTGAATCTTATTGTTACAATACATACAATGGAAATCTACAATATTTTTATTGGTATAGTTATTTCAATTGTTATGTTTTCTGCTTATTTTCATATCAGAGTTGAATCAAGATGTTTAAGTCCCTGGAGAGTTAAGTATTTTGTAGGAGGAAGAATATCAAGGTTGTGAAAAAAACCTTGTTGTGGCTGAGAAACTGGGCTGGAGTCAAGAGGCTGATCATGGCCCCAGTTCTACCACTGACTAGCCATGTGCCTACGATGCTTCATTTCACCTCTTTAGATCTAAGCTTCCCCATACGTCAAAGCAAAGGTGAGGTCAATGTCATCTATAAAATGTTCTTGACTTTCGAATTATTTGAGTAGTGGCCGCTAGATGGAACCCGTGAACCCATGTACACACATCGCATTTCAGGGAGAGATGGTGCTGAAGCAGGAAGCCAAAAAGCCCGAGTGAGAGATTATCCTGTGCTTCGTGCAACAAGGATAGTCTGTAGGAACAACAAGAGAAGTTGTCTCTCTCAGACAATGGTGTCCCAGCCTAGACACGTGGGCTAGGAAATCAGTGATCAGAGGAAGTGAGACCAAAGCCAAAGTCAGAGACATTTTCTGTTCTCCTCTTCACTAAATCCCAAGGCTCTTCAGCATGAAGTATGCAGACCCTGTGTGATTTTCTGTGTATTTTTTTTTTTTTTTTTTTTTTGAGACGGAGTCTCGCTCTGTCACCCAGGCTGGAGTGCAGTGGCCGGATCTCAGCTCACTACAAGCTCCGCCTCCCGGGTTCACGCCATTCTCCTGCCTCAGCCTCCCGAGTAGCTGGGACTACAGGCGCCCGCCACCTCGCCCGGCTAGTTTTTTGTATTTTTAGTAGAGACAGGGTTTCACCATGTTAGCCAGGATGGTCTCGATCTCCTGACCTCGTGATCCACCCGTCTCGGCCTCCCAAAGTGCTGGGATTACAGGCTTGAGCCACCGCGCCCGGCCGATTTTCTGTGTTATCTGAAGTAAAACTTATTTTAAAAGTTCCACGTATTTTTAACCAAATATGTGTAATGAACATTGTTCTGAGAGAAAGGGGATCCCAGTCACTTCTGTCAAAGGCATTCAAGGATATGGAGAGAAATAGCTTTTTAGAATTTGAGAATAAAATTTCTATGAAATTGGTCAAAATGGATGAGAAGGAGAAAAACCTCTCAAGCGGTAAGTAGGTAGAAAAACTATCGCTTTGTGCCATTTTAATATGCTAACAAATTATGTTAACATTTACTGAACACATCAAACACTGCAGTATAACTGAGTCTTTAATAAGTATATGCAAGTCACACACAGAATGAGTGGCACGATGGGTGCTCCTTGAATAATCCTTTTCTTTTACCAGTTAAACTTCCTGCTGAATATTTGGAAACTCTTTGCAAACTGACTTCAGCACCTCTGTGGGATATTCCCTTCCACTGCCAACCCTAAGTTGTCAGAAACTGTCTTTGGGAAGCACGCTACATTTTCTAAAACAAATCTAGATTCTTAAGAAATGATGAAGGATGATGATGATGATGATGACGATGAATGATGACACTCTGATGCAATTCATATATCACCATATTATCCAGATCCAACAAACACCGAGAAAATGGTGTTTGGGCAGGAATTTTAATTCTTTTATCTCTCAATCATCTTTGTCAATAGTCATTTTTAATGTCATTTTATAGATGATGAAACAATCTTAGAGATGTTAAGTAACTGGTGTTAATAATACGGGTGGCAAAGACAGAATTCAAAATCTGGGTCTGTTGATTTGTTTTGCTTTATTTTATTTTTTAGAGACAGATCTCGCTTTGTCGCCTGTCGAAGGCTGGAGTGCAGTAGCGTGATCATAGCTTACTGCAGCCTCGAACTACTGGGCCCGAGCAACCTTCCCTCCTCAGCCTTCCGAGGTCTCCTGATTTCAAGTGCAGTTCTTGCCAACACACAGTGGTAAAGGGTACGATTACCTAAGCCTTAGCACAGAAGGTAGCACCCCCTCACAGGTGAGCTATCATGAAGCTATACGACAATTTTTCTCCATCTTTTTAAGAGTTGTGTTCCTTGTCTTCCTCCTCATCACGATTATTATTCCTTTTTCATTCAGCAACAAAGAATCTGGTAGGAGACTGCACAGAAGCAGAATTACTTGCTATCAATAGTGCAACCCTACGTAACTTCCCTCATCCCTAGCAAATGAAGGAAAAATCATATACAAGCGCTGACAAGTAGCAACACAAGAAAGGGCCAAAAAAGTTACCAAGGGTGACGCCATCTTCCCCAACTCAAACCAGGGAAAGTAGGCTTGTTTAGGAACTCAGGCTGAAGCTCACCACAGTGCCAAACACCTGTTTTCTTAAAAAGAGGTAGTACAGATAGTGAAGCCACTGAGCCACATAGGTTGGGGGGTTTTCTTTAAGTGCTTTTCTTCTTGCCCACAAACTAGTGTAGGATGTGACTGGCTCCAGCTGATCCTTATCAAGGCAGCTAGTCCTGATGGCTTGGTTTGGAAGCTCTTTGTTTACCGAAGAGAGCAAAGAGAAGAGGCATGAATTGGAAAAGGACATCTAAAACATCCCCTAAGGCTTCATAAAGTTGACATCTTTCATCATGACTTCTGCAGCTCAGGAAACCAGGTAGCAGTAAACAATGATGAGCTCTGCTCACCAGCCCTATCACTTTCACATCAAACTGAGGGTATTGTCCTTTGAACAGAAGACTCTCATGAGGAAAGCGCAGATTCCTTCTAGGTAGGAAGAAAGCTCTGTCCCTGCTCCATGTCTGCTGATCTGCAGGTAGCAGAGAGTGCAGGGCTATTCAACTCCATTTCCCTAACGACGCCCCAGCCTCTTTCAGGTCTGTGAACAAAATCAAGGCTGGGTTTGTTAGTACAGCCTGGAAGAAAGCCTGGGCAGGTCCTTGTATTCTGGCAAAGGCTGAACCAAAGAGCAGTCTCATTGCATTATTTACTTTCTTTCTGATATACTATCTCTGGCTCAGCACAATCGGTACAGTGCAATGCTGCAGAAGACAGACTGTTCCCTCCTCCCACAGTGTTTCTCGTCTACCTTTTGCCCTTACTGGGTGGGAAGAAATTTCTTCTTGACCTCAGCAATCCTTTCTGACAATTACCATATGCCTCAAGAGACCTGGGAAGCTTCGCCCTGTCTCGCAGTGTCACAGGGAGGCCATTCGTATCCAGAATAAAACTGAAAGCCTTTTTTTTTTTTTTAAAAAAAAAAAAGGAGCTGTAATAAGTTACCTTGTCTCTGGGAGATTCTGTAACAATGAATTGCACACACTAATTATCTCCTGTATTAAAAAGTTTTTAAAAGGTTCCTCTTCATCATTTAGAGCATGTTGCCTTGGCGCTGGCCTGGAGAGGGTTAGCACAGGTAGCCAGGCTGAGTTTAATTAAAGAGTTTCCGTGTGTCAACAGCAGAGAACAACCGTCTCACTCCTCCAACTCAGCAGGAAACTTTGATTAAAGTGAGAAGCAGCCGTGATTCTGGAGAGCGCGTCTTCCTCCTGTCTCCTCTCCCAGATGTGCAGCTATCCTTCCCCCAACACCATGGAAGAAGGGGTCCAGGAAGGAGATGTCACACTTGCCTGTGACCCCCACCTGGTCTGCAGAAAGGCAGAGAAGACTCGCTTATGGAGGAAAAAGACGGCCTCTGTCTGGAGCTTCTGTGAATTATATAATGTATAAGTGATTTCACTACAAAGCAGTGAAATTTTTAAAAGTTAACCAGGTAGCCCTTTTTTATTCTAATTCATAGAAAATACTTTTATTTCTTGAGTTAACTACACGGTTTTACTTGCTTAATTGTTGTAAAGTTGTTTATTTTGTAAATAAGAAACCTATGGTCCAAGCCTATCTAGTGAAAAGTAAATCTTCCTCCCATCTCATTGCCCTGGCCACTCAGCTACAATTTTCTTTTTTTTTTTTTTGAGACGGAGTCTCGCTCTGTCGCCCAGGCTGGAGTGCAGTGGCCGGATCTCAGCTCACTGCAAGCTCTGCCTCCCGGGTTTATGCCATTCTCCTGCCTCAGCCTCCCAAGTAGCTGGGACTACAGGTGTCCGCCACCACGCCCGGCTAATTTTTTGTATTTTTAGTAGAGACAGGGTTTCACTGTGTTAGCCAGGATGGTCTCGATCTCCTGACCTCGTGATCCACCCGTCTTGGCCTCCCAAAGTGCTGGGATTACAGGCTTGAGCCACCGCGCCCAGCCCTCAGCTACAATTTTCTTGTATACCCTTGCAAATATATTTTACTCCTTTATAGGCTTAAGTGTCTGTGTGTGTATGTGTCTGTGTGTGTGTTTACTTATTGTTTATCTGAAATTCAAATTTACTTATGCACCCTGTGTTTGATCTGGCAGCCCTAGATTAGCTGTAACCCTGTACTAGGCCCTCTCAGAGGGCACAGATGGGAGCCATATATATTAACCCATGTATGTGCACATATCTATTATGATTTTTATATATATGGTTAAATATGAGTTCATACTAATATCTCTGAATCTAATCCAGTATCACAGGGTTCCTTCTAGCCTTCTGCCTGTGCGTATCTATAACTTCTCTCTCCAACAGTGAAAAACCTGACGCCACGATCCACTTTTATTTACTTATTTGCCCATTATTACTTACAGTGCATGTAAAGCTGTTTCAGCATTGGTAACATTCCCTCCGCCCCCACCCTAACCCGATGAGAACCTAACTTGCCAGTTGGAACACAGTGCTTGTGTCCAGTTCCTTTGGCCTTTAGCCTTACAATTGTAAGTCAAAGCAGCACCTGCAAGGTTACTTTGGTTTGCTCCTTTTCCCAACCCCTTCAGGGATGTTATGTGCACGGTTAGATTCATTCGTGAAAGTCTGTAGTTCCCACCATCCTGGTTGATATTTTTTTAATTGCATACATTAGAGTCCCATCTTTGTGACGTACAGTTCTATGGATTTTTGACAAATGCAGAGCCATTTATCCCAACTCAGTATCATACAGAATTGTTCCTACCCACTCCCGACTACCCCCCCTCATCCCTCCCTTTTGGAGACAGAATATTTCTCTGCCACTCAGGTCAGAATGTAGTGCTGCGATGATAGCTCACTGCAGTCTCAAACTCCTGGGCTCAAGCAATCCTTTTACCTCAACCGCCTGAGTAACTGGGATGACAGGTGTGTGCACACATGCCCAGCTAATTTTTTTACTTTTTGTAAACATGGGATCTTGCTGTGTTTCCCAGGTTGGTCTTGAACTCCTGGCTCAAGCGATCTTCCCACCTCAGCCTCCCAAAGTGCTGGGATTATAGGTGTGTGCCACCACACCCAGCCCAGAACAGTTCTGTTACCCTAAAAATTCCACCCATGAATTATCTCTGCAGTTAATGTACAATTAATCTATACTCTTCCTACTACCACTAACCCCTGGCATCTGTTTTCCATCCCTATAGTGTAGCTGCTTCTAAAATGTCATATGAATGGATTTATACAATGTGTGCACCCTTTGGAGTCTGGCTCCTTTCAATTAGCAAAATTCATTTAAGACTCACCCACATAATTGTGTGAATCAATAGTTTATTCTTCTTCTTCTTTTTTTTTTTTTTACAGCAGAATAGTACTCCATTATATGAATGTACCATGGCCAGGAACTGTGGCTCATGCCTGTAATTCCAACTCTTTAGGAGGCCAGGTAGGAGGATTGCTTGAGCCCAGGAGTTTGAAGCTGCAGTGAGCTATGATCATGCCACTACACTCCAGCCTGGGCAAAAAAGTGAGACCCTATCTCAAAACAAAGCAAAACAAAAATTACCACAATTATTTTATCCACTCATCTGTGGAAAGACATTTTGGTTGCTTCTAGGTTTTGGAGATGATGAATCAAATTGCTATAAACATTTGCATACAGGTTGTTTTGTGAATGTGAGATTTCAGTTTACTTAGGTAAAGATCTAGGAATATGATTGTTGGGAAGTTGTGTGTTTTTGTCTTTCCTGCAGAGGCAGAAGCGTCAGGACAGTCTGCACAGGCAAAAATGATACCTAAATCACTATGCAGGCACAGGAGAGAGCAGGACTGGCATGTTTGGAAGGTCTGGGTCTCCATGAACTCCGTTAAACAGGAAGGGGCGATAAGCAACCTTCTGGTTTAAGAGTCACAAAATGAATCTTCCAGGTGAGGGTCAGCTTGCTAAAGATAATCCATAAACAAAGTCACATGTCTTGAATCACAGTTACCACTCTAGAGGAAACACGGTAACTTAATGTAAAGCTGCCTATTCTGCTTCCCTTTCTAGCACATGATCAGTGGAGGTGGCAGAGCAGGAGTCTGATTCAGAGTTTAGTTTGCTCTAATAATTTAAATAATCTTTAAACATTTCCCAGTCATAATGTAGCTCTGGGAAAAGGGGTGAGAAGCCTCTAATCTTACGATGGTCCTTGACCTATGCTGGTTGGCATGAGCTTCTCTCTAGAGTGATGACCCTTGCTCACCTGGTCACCGGTCCCCTGTAAGGATCTGATGCTGAGCTCTGTGGCTGGCGAGCTTGTGATCTATTCTTTCACATACGAGGAAACTGTAGCCCAGAGAGTTCGAGTGACTTGCTTAACATTTTTCTCTGAGGAAATTTCACAGTACTCAAGGTCTCTCCTAAGGAAAACAGTAGTTGAGTGTGGGAGAAGGTGGGAATAACATGTTTCCATGAGATAAGCAAGAAGAGCAAAGATGAGTTGGAGAAGACAGGTAATTGACTGAATATCATAGAAAGTCCTGGAAAGAATGGTAAATGTCAACCAATTCAAATAGTTTTAACAGATGAAGAAACAAGACCAGAGAGGTTACGTGCCTTATTCAGGGTCAATAGTCAATGTCAGAGAGAGGACTTAGACTCCTGGTTTCTTACTGGTAGCGCTTAACTGTTTTCATTTCTCACTGTAAAATCATCTCAAATAGTCTGCCCTTTATTTAAAAAGAGATGAAGTGAGCATCCGTAGAAGCCCAGAAGGTTGTAGAACATAAAGCAGATAGAATATCAGTTTCCTCTCTGACAATGATTCCCTGCAGAGTTGAGATTATTTTGGTTCAATTAAAATTACTATGCTCCTTTTAGGAGAAATATATTGAGATAGGAGATAAATTGGTACCACATGAGTAAAAAAAATGGGTGCTTTTCCTCCATCTGTTCATTCCTTTGTGGGAAGACACGAACACCCTGTCTTCTACTGACTGATAGTCATGAAAAGTGCTATATAAGTATAACAAGGATTGAGAACTTAAGGAAAAGAGAATTTAAGAATATTTAGCAGGCATTAGATCCTTGTTAAAAATCTATATTCTTGACTTTAAAAGGACTTTACTACTTGGAAATGATGAAAATCATTGAAAATGATTCTAATTAAAGATACATCTGTCTTACAGAAGATTTTAAAATAGATTAGCTTACGGCCAAATGTATTTATTTCTACCATTAATATTGATACCGTGGTTTTTGTTTAAGGCCTGTACACAGCTTTTACATTGTATAGTCTATTTACACCCTATAGATCTACCTCTATGGTTTTCTTTTTTTGGTGGGGGGTTGAGGGGGGGCGTTCTGCTTTGTCACCCAAGCTGGAATGCAGTGGCTCAATCATTACCCACTGGAACCTCAAACTCCTGGGCTCAAGTGATCCTCCCACCTCAGCCTCCTGAGTAGCTGTGACTACAGGTGTGTACCACTACACCCAGTTAGGTTTTTCAATGTTTCGTAGAGACAGAGTCCGGCTATGTTGCCCAGCCTGGTCTCAAACTGCTGGCCTCAAGCAATCCTTCCACCTTGGCCTCCCAAAGTGCCAGGATTACAGCACTGTGTGAGTCACAGTGCCCAGCCTACCTCTGTGGTTTTCTTGAGGATGATTTTATCTTCCCATTGAAATCTTTCTTACATTTTGCTTCACCTAATTTAGTGACTTTATGTAATCATTAGGTTAGTCATCATCTCATCTAAGGTGAACAGCAAGCCATGAAGAAGTTGAAAATGAAAGAACATGGTCTCAATGTTTAAAAACCTAACACATTTAATGTATTCATTAAACTATGTGTTGGTGCATTCCCTCAGCCAACACATATTCACTGAGAAAATATTAGGGACTAAATATTATGCTAGAAAGTAAAAATATCATAATAATAGAGCTTAAAAATCTCCTAAGAAAGACTTACCAAGAAACCAAAATAAGAGGGCGGATCACGAGGTCAGGAGATCAAGACCATCCCGGCTAACAGGGGGTGAAACCCCGTCTATACTAAAAAATACAAAAAAAAATTAGCGCGGCGTGGTGGTGGGCACCTGTAGTCCCAGCTACTCGGGAGGCTGAGGCAGGAGAATGGCGTGAACCCGGGAGGCGGAGCTTGCAGTGAGCTGAGAT
>NW_012112030.1:7256354-7268115 GCF_000951035.1 Colobus angolensis palliatus
AGATGGGGTTTCACCGTGTTCGCCAGGATGGTCTCGATCTCCTGACCTCATGATCCACCCGCCTCGGCCACCCAAAGTGCTGGGATTAGAGACGTGAGCCACTGCACCTAGCCCATTGGTTTGTTTTCACTAAGAAAATAGTTACTTAGTAACTATAGACACTATTTGGGTCATTAAGAAAAGTAAACACTAGATTGCATGTTCTGGTTTTAGATGATGAAGCATGTCTCAGAATGTAAACCTATTTTCTTCTCTTTTCATTGCTCTATGGGATGACAAACTTTAATGAATGGATGAGACTCATTGGAAACTAGTTACTGTCTATGGCCATACCACCCTGAATGTGCTGGATCTTGTTTGAAAACTAATAATTAATGAGTATAGAAACAGAGGTGCTGTTAAAGTGTTTTAAAATCCTTAAAAGCCCTCACATAAGTCAAACATGCCCCTAGTCATTTTTTTTATGCTATGAATTCACCTGGCAAATTGTTTCATACATAATTAAGGGTAAGTTTCAGATCAGCTTATGTAGAAACAATTGCAAATGAATGGACCTGAATTTCTGAGGTATTTTTTATTTTATTTTATTTATTTTATTTTATTTTATTTTATTGAGACCAGCTCTCACTCTGTTGCCCAGGCTGGAGTACAGTGGCATGACCTGGGCTCACTGCAACCTCTGCCTCCTGGGTTGAAGCGATTCTCCTGCCTCAACCTCCCAAGTAGCTGGGATTACAGGCGCATGCCACCACACCCAGCTAATTTTTGTGCTTTATTAGTAGAGACGGAGTTTCACCACATTGGCCAGGCTGGTCTCGTACTCCTGACCTCAAGTGATCTGCCTGCCTCGGCCTCCCAGCGTGCTCAGATTACAGGCATGAGCCACCACGCCCGGCCTGAAATGTTATTTTAGATAGAAAGACATTAATAGCATTTGGTATCCCATCTTTGTTCATATTCGGTCTCACATGCTGTACATCACCCAAAATATGTTGTGTAATTAGTTCATTTTTATTTCTGGTCACATATACTCTCTAACTTTTGATGATACAAATAACAAGGTTTTTTTCTTCTTCAAATTAAAGAGAAAAAGAAAAAAATTACCACAGATAAAAGGGCCCCAGGAAAAATACCAACATATTAATAATGGTTACCTTTGAATTGTGAGACTGTGGATGAGTTTACCATTTTGTGTATTTTTTTTGTATTTCCCAAGTGCTCTATAGTTAGCACACCTCATTTAAGAATTGAAATAAAATTATAAAATTAATGCATCATTCTAGTAGATTTAGCCTAAAATATTAATTTCAAGAGCATAATACTTAAGGAGTATGGAGGGTGTGGTGCCTCATGCCTGTAATCCCAGCTAGCACTTTGGAAGCATGAGGTGGGAGGATTGCTTGAGGCCAGGAGCTTGAGACTAGCCTGGACAACATAGCAAAACCCTGTCTCTACAAAAATTTACAAAATTAGCCAGGCATAGTGTTGTACACTTGTACTCCCAACTACTCAGGAGATTGAGGTGAGAGGATAGCTGGAGCCCAGGAGTTTGAGGCTGCAGTGAGCTATGATCATGCCCCTGAACTCTCGCCTGGGTGACAGAATGAGACAGTGTCTAAAAACAAAACAAAACAAAAACTTAAGGAATAAACACTTTTGTGAGCAGATCTGTGTGGTCCACATTTAATTTCAATCTCAGTATAATGTTGGCTTCCCAAAGCCCCTGAATCAGAGTGCCTAAGGATCAGAGACATATCAGCAGGCTCAGTGAGAGTGAGCTGAGACCAGTGTTACAGAGAACTAGTAATTGATCTAGCAACTCTGAGCTAGAAACTTTGTGGAAAGAGAAGTGGAAGTAGAGGAAACAGAAGCAAAGAGAGGCTGAGTCATAATGGCAGACCACTGTGTCGAGAGCCACAAATGTCCACTCTTAAAGAACAAGATAATGGACTGATAGAGCTGCTGCTTCTCAGAATAGCTGGGCTCAGGGAGACCTGTGTGTCCCGTTCCTCGGCTTGTGACTGATGACACTATTTTATTCTGTTCCTGCTTTCATATGTTCTTACAACATAAACCATAAACTGAGGCAACCTCAAGATGTATCTGTTTCTTGCAACCTAAAACAAGCTGCCTGGTGTAAACAAATGTATAGGTTACATAATAAAATTAAAACAAACAACAACAAAACACTGTGATAAATAGTCTAGAAGGTACATTTTGTCTGTGTTTTAAATTATTTTCTGAGGATTGGGTCCTGGACTTAAAATGGACAGGCCAAAGAGGTAAGAACTTTTCTAATCCTGCCAAAGAGTTTTTCATAAATTGCTTTGATTACTGTTTGGTAGTTTGTTATTTTGGTACGATTTTTTATTTTTTAATTTCTTATTTTGTGAATTTTCTCTTTCGGTTCTGTATGTAGAAGACACTGTACTTTGGCCAAATCAATCTCCATTTGCAACATGTTTCTCCCTTACTTAACTCCACCACAGAGACAGTGAACTCTAAATTTTAATGTTCCACCCCCACCCCCTTATTGATATGAGAAATAAGTCTTCTGGTGCATTCCTCTCCAATTTCCGTCTTCTTTCCACTTGAGCTGCCAGGAGATGGAGCAGTCATTTTGAAACCAAAAAGATAAAAACTACATACTAAGATTTTTTTGTATTTTTTAGTAGAGACAGGGTTTCACTGTGTTAGCCAGGATGGTCTTGATCTCCTGACCTTGTGATCCGCCCGCCTCGGCCTCCCAAAGTGCTGGGACTACAGGCATGAGCCACCGCCCCCGGCTGAATTTTTGTATTTTTAGTAGAGACGGGGTTTCACCACATTGGCCAGGCTGGTCTCGAACTCCTGACTTCATGATTCGCCCGCCTTGGTCTCCCAAAGTGCTGGGATTACAGGCGTGAGCCACCGCGCCCAGCCTAGTTTTAATTTTTATATTTATGTTTACATTTCACTTTGAGTTGACTTTTAAAATCTAAAAGTAGGATATACAAGTGCAGTTGTGTTATATGGACATACTGCATGGTGGCAAAGTCTGGGCTTTTACTATAACCATTGCCGGAATGATATACATTATATCCATTAAGTCATTTCTCATCTCTTAATCTCCCTTCTTCCTCACCCTTCTGAGTCTCCAATATCTATTATTCCACACTCTATGTCCATATGTACACATTTTTAAGCTCCCACTTATAAGTGAGAACACGCAGTACTAGACTTTCTGTTTCTGAGTTACTTCACCTAAGATAGACCTCTAGTTCCGTGCATGTTGCTGCAAAAGTCATGAGTTCTTTTTTTTTTGAGACAGTCTCACTCTGTCGCCCAGGCTGGAGTGCAGTGGTGTGATCTCAGCTCACTGCAAGCTCCACCACCCAGGTTCCCGCCATTCTCCTGCCTCAGTCTCCCAAGTAGCTGGGACTACAGGCGCCCACCACCACGCCTGGTTAATTTTTTTGTATTTTTAGTATAGACGGGGTCTCACTGTGTTAGCCAGAATGGTCTCGATCTCCTGACCTCATGATCCGCCCACCTCGGCCTCCCAAAGTGCTGGGATTACAGGCATGAGCTACCACGCCCAGTCGAGTTCATTGTTTTTAAGGCTGAGTAGTTTCCACTATTTAGTATACCACTGAATAGTATACCACATCTAGTATACTATGTGGAAGCATTTCTTCATCCAATCGTCCACTGATGGACACTTAGGTGGATTCTATGTCTTTGCTCTTGTGAATAGTGCTGTGATAAACATACAAATGAAAGGTGTCTTTTTGATAAAATGATTTCTTTTCCTTTGGGTAGATACCCAGTAGTGTGATTGCCGGATCAAATGGTAGTTCTGATTTTAATTCTTTGAGAAATATCCATACTATTTTCCATGGAGGTTGAACTCATTTACATTCCCACCAACAATGCAAAAGGCTTCCCTTTCCTCTGCATCCTTGCCAACATCTGTTATTTTTTCACTTTTGAATCATAGCCATTCTGACAGGTGTGAGATATTTCATTGTGGTTTCAATTTGCATTTATCTGATGATTAGTGATGAGCAATTTTTTTTCATGTGCTTGTTGGCTATTTGTATGTCTTCTTTTGAAAAATGTCTGTGCATGCCCTTTGCCCACTTTTTTTTTAAATTTCACATTCTATTTTCATGAAATTGGGTTTGGAGAAGGAAAGGAATCATGAGTATATGCAACTGTGATAATTCCCTGTCTCTGAAGTGTCATACGGATCCAGGTTCAAATTGCCATTTAAATTCAGGACCTGGTTCAGAGTCAGCAGAGGCCGCACACTGCTGCTGGGAAGTGGGGTCTGAGGAGACATGATCGTCCCAGTGCTGGCCCAGCGTCCGCTGCAGGGCCTCCCTCTCAGGACGGGGATAGGGTTTGGGCCTCTGGGTGGCCTGGTGAACAGTCCTGTTAAGTCCCACAAGCTCAGCAGCATCTGGAGACATTGTTGCCAGCTTTTTTTCTTCCTGTAATTGTGATAGTGTATCTCAATCAGATCCTGGATCTGGGACTTGTGCTTGAAATTTGATATTTCACACACCAGCAAGAGGCCTGGAGCTTCTCACAACCAGCTCAGGGTTATGCTTGCCCCCTTGGTCCACTTTGTAATGAGGTTATTTGTGGAAGGTTTTGTTGTTGTTATTGAGTTGTTTCAGTTCCGAGTAGATTCTGGATTTTAGTCCCTTGTCAGATGTGTGGTTTGCAAATATTTTTTCACATTCTGCAGATTGTCTGTTCATTCTGTTGATTTTTTTTTTTTTTTTTTTTCTGAGACAGAGTCTTTGTCAACCAGGCTGGAGTGCAATGGTGTGATCTCAGCTCACTGAAACCTCCACCTCCCAGGCTCAAGTGATTCTCACGTCTCAGCCTCCCAAGCTGGAATTACAGGCTCCCACCAGCATGCAAAGCTAATTTTTGCATTTTTAGTAGAGATGGGGTTCTGCCACATTGTCCAGGCTGGTCTCGAACTTCTGACCTCAAGTGATCCGCCCACCTCGGCCTCCCAAAGTGAGGGGATTATAGGCGTGAGCCACTGCCCCTGGCCGATTATTTCTTTTGCTATGCAGAAGCTTTTTAGTTCAATTAAGCCACATTTGTCTATTTTTGGTTTTGTTGGTTGCATTTCTGATGTACTAGTCATGAATTCTTTGCATAAGTCAATGTTTTTTTAGTTAATTTTTGTATACGTTGTGAAGAGTCCAACTTTGCACTTTTGCAGGTGAATATCCAGTTGTCCCAGCACCATTTATTGAAAATGTTATTCTTTCCCTGTTGAATTATTTGGACACTCTTGTGAAAAGTCAATTGATCAAATATGTAAGAGTCTATTTCTAGATTCTCACTTCTGGTCTATATGTCTATCCTTATACTAGCAACATACTATCTTGATTACTGTTGCCCTGTAGTAAGTTTTGAAATTAGTGTGTATGAGTCCTCCAAATTTATTCCCCCTCTTCAAGATTGTTTTAGCTATTCTGGGTCTCTTGAATTTCCATATGAATTTTAAGATCAGCTTGCCAATTTCTGCAAAAAAGGCTGCTGGAATTTTTATAGAGACTATTTTGAAACTGTGTATCTGTGGAATGTTGACATCTTAACAATACTAAGCCTTCCAATCCATGCGCACAAGATGTCTTCATTTATTTAGATCTTTAATTTCTTTCAATGATGTTTTGTCGCTTTTCAATGTACAAAATTTATACTGCCTTTGTTAAATTTCTTCCTAATTAGATTTTCTACTTGGTGTTATTACAAGTGAGATTATTTCCTTATTTTCATTTTTAGATATTGCTAGGGTATAGAAATAAACCTTTTTTATATATTGATCTTATATCTACATCCTTGCTGAATTCATTTACTAGTTTAATAGTTTGCTTCTGTGTGTGGCAAGGGTGGGAGAGGATACCTTAGGATTTTCTGTATATAAGATTATGTCACTGTGAATAGAGATATTTTCACTTCTTTCTTTCTAATCTGGATGCCTTTTTCTCCTTTTTGTTGCTTAATTTCCCTAACTGGAACCTCCAGTACAATATTGAATAAAAGTGGCAAGAGCAGACATCCTTGCCTTGTTCCTGATCTTAAGGATAACTATTTCAATGTTTCACCATTAAATATGTTGTTAGCTATGAGTTTTTTGTAGATGCCCTTTACTAAATTATAGATGTCCCCATCTTTTCTTAGTCTATGGAGTATTTTTAATCATGAGAGGGTGCTGAATTTGGTCCAATGCTTTTTTGACATCTGTTAAGAGGATCATATGTTTTTTGGTACTTATTGTATCAATGTGATATATTGTATCTATTGATGTTCATATGTTGAACCAAACTTGCATGGCTCAGATAAATAACACTTGGTCATAAAGTATAATCCTTTTTATATGTTGCTAGATTCAGTTTGTTGTCATTTTGTTGAAAACATTTACATCTGTATACATAAGGAATATTGGTCCGTAGTTTTTTTAAATTTTTCTCTGGTTTTGATATGAAGGTAATGCTGGCTTCACAGAATAATTAAGAAGCACTTCTTTCTCTTCTACTTTTTGGAAGAGTTTGATTGCTTTGCTGCATTCCATAAATTTTGGTATGTTGCTTTTTTGTGTTCATTCATCTCAAAGCATTTTCTAGTTTTCCTTGAGATTTATTTGACTCACTCATGATTTAGAAGTATGTTGTTTAATTTCCACATATCTGTGAATTTTCCAAATTTCCTTCTGTTATTGATTTCTAATTTTATTATATTGTGGCCAGAGACTATACTTCAAAGGATGTTAAGCCTTTTAAATGTATTTTGGCTTGTTTTATGACCTAGTGTATGTTTTGTGCTAGAGAATGATCCAGATGTGCTTGAGAAGGATGTGTATTGTGTTGTTGAGTAAAGTGTTCTACAGGTGTCTGTTAGGTCCAGTTTTCACAAACTATACAACACTACACAAATAGTATTACTCAAGTCTTCTATTCCCTTGTTAATCTTCTGTCTGGTTGTGCCTCCCATTATTGGAATTGGCGCATTAAAGTCTCTGACTATAGTTATTCAATTTTCTGTATCTTTTCTCAATTTGACTGTTTTTGCTTCATATACTTTGGATATCTGCTGTGAGTTGGATATCTGCATTTTCTGTTTGCTGAATCATTTGGAATTAAGTTTCAGACATAGTGACACTTTACCTCCAAGTATTTTAGCATGCATGTCCTAAGAACAAAGGCTTATCCATCAAAACCACAGTACTATTACCACCCCTAAGAAACATAAACAATAATCCTACAAAAGTGGGATAACTACTTCATATTCAAATATCCCCAAAGTTGCTTTTATAGGTGTAATTACTTTTTTATTTACCTAACTGAGGGTTTAGTGAAGGTTTGAGTTTTATAATTTTTTTTTTTTTAGTGTTTCCTGATAAGCACTTTCCACAAAAAAAAAAAAAAAAAAGCTTATTTTCTTCATCTGATTCAGCAAATGCTGTCTTAAACCAATAAATCAACATTATAGAGATGGGTTAAGGATTAAATAATAAATAACACATTTATAAATACTGGAAGAACTATAGACGAATATGAATATAAAACCATATATCCTTTCTGGGGAAGGGTTTTCTGATATGGCAACTAAGAAAAATATGGAAATATTTGTCTATTATACAACTGTATACTATTAAAGTAAAAATATCTGTGGGGCTAAAAAGGCCATGAATAATGATAAGAGACAAATGGCCACCCTGGATCAATATTAATCATGGCCAGGGAAACAGAGTCACATAATACAACCTCGAACTATGGCGACCAGATTGCCTGTATGAAAGGGGTAAGGGCCCAGAAAAGACAGAATCTGAAGACCAGCACCTGTCCCAAGAACAATCTACTGCAAACTCCACAGTAATTGTAAAGAGTGAACATTTATTTCAGATTCTGGCAATATCTTGAGTATCATTCGTAATTTTAATATTGATGCAAGTTTTCATATTTTCTCTTCATTAGGGTATATATTGCAAGAAATTGAGAAAATACACTTTTGGCATCTGGCTGTAACTCATTTTTTGAAAAACAGAAAGGCATAATTTATTTTTTTTAATTGAGACAGGGTCTCATTCTGTCACCCAGGCTGGAGTGAAATCACAGCTCACTGCAGCCTTGATCTCCTGGGTTCAAGCTATCCTCCTGCCTCAGCCTCCAGAGTAGCTGAGACTACAGGGGCACATCACCATGCCAGGCTAATTTATTTTTTACTTTTTTATTAGAGATGAGGTTTTGCTGTGTTTCGCAAGCTGGTCTCAAACTCCTGGGCTCAGGTGACCCTCCTAATTTGGCTTCCCAAAGTGCTGGGATTACAGGTGTGAGCCACTGTGCCTGGCCTATTATTTATTTTTACCAAAGTTATATACATAAGCACATATAATCAAAAACGTTATTGCTATTATTATTTTGAACAAACGATTATCGGTTAGATCAATTAAGTCTAAGAAAAATAAAAGATTTTATTTTGCCTTAATTTACTCATTCTCTGGTGCATTTCCTTTGTTTGTCTAGATGCAGGTTTCTGACCTCGATTATTCCCTTTCTTACTAAAGAACTTCTTTTAATGTTTCTTTCAAGGCAGGCCTACCAGCAACAATTTCCCTCATTTTTTTGTTTGTATGAGAAAGCCTTTATTTCTCCCTCTTTTTTGAAGGATAATTTTACAGGGCATAGAATTTTAAATTGGTACATTTTTTTTTGCTCTCACCATGTTGAGTATTTGATTCCACTGTCTTCTTATTTACTTGGTTTCCATGGAGAAGTCAGCTGTAATTCTTAACTTTCCTCCTCTATAGGTAAGGTGTTTCTTTCCTCTGTCTTCTTTCAGGATTTTTTCTTTATCTTTAGTTTTCTGAAGCTTGAAAATGATATGTCCTAGGTGTCTTTTTTTTTTTTTTTTTTTTTTTTTTCCTGCTTTATGTTCTCTGAGCTTCCTGGGTCTGCAGTTTGGTGTCTGACAAGTGTTTGGGAAAATTCTCAGTCATTATTGCTTCAAATGTTTCTTCTGTTATTTTCTCTCTTATCCTGATATGTTACACATTTTGTAGCTATCCCACAGTTATTAGATATTCTATTCTGGGTTCTTGTCAAGGTTTTTTCTTTTTGGTTTTCAGTCTTGGAAGTTTCTACTGACATATCTTCAAGTTCTAAGATTCTTTCTTCAGCCATGTGCAGTCTCTGATGAGCCTATTGAAGGCATTCTTCATTTCAGTTACAGTGTTTTTGAGCTATAGCATTTTTTAAATTCTTTCTTAGAATTTCCATCTCTGTGCTTATATGATCCATCTGTTATTTTAATCAAAATTATACATGCACAGAGGTACCTGGTGACACCAATTCTTTTGCCATAACTCTTTCACACTGTGTAACCTGGCCCTGAATTAGAGATTTCTCTCTCTTTCACAAGCACAATGTCAGATTCTACAGTTTTCAAGAAACTTCAGAATGTCTTTGTGAGAACGGTGAGAGTTTGTTCTCATTCTAGCCAAGAAAGAAATGATACTAAATATCACCACTAAAACTGAATACAGAGCACCAAGCAATTTAGAGAATTTGATTAATTTTATACATTAAAATGTGCTGCTCTATTAGTTCTTCCTTACTACTCTTTTCTTGAATTATATTGGAATCCTATATTCTATTATTGGTCATGTGGATAAAATTATAAACTATAAAAAAAGAATCCTTGATGAAGGGTCATGTGCAATTTTATTTCTGTATCTACTTTTAAATGTATTAATATTATAGAGTTGCAGAAATTTGAAGTAATTTTAAATTACTCATATAGACAAAACCCTAAGCCTCCACTACTTTGCCATGACGGAAAAGGCCACAGAGCACTTTGAGAAACATACTTTCCTCCCCATTACCTCAGCCAAATGTGAACTGGGCAAACATCCTCTACCTGCCAGCTTCTCTCCACCTATGTCTTCTTCACATGCCACCCTTTCTACTTGGGTGTGAACGTCAACAGCCTGGAGTCATGACTCCAGGCTCTACCTGCCTATAAGTCCCTGTGTTAGTCTGTTCTCACACATTACTGTAAAGAAATACCTGAGACAGGGCAACTTATAAAGAAAAGAGGTTTAATTGGCTCATGGTTTTGCAGACTGTAGAGGAAGCATAGCGGCTTCTGCTTCTGGGGAGGCCTCAGGAAGCTTCCAATCATGGTGGAAGGGAAAAGGGAGTAGGAGTCTCACGTGGCGGAAGCAGGAGCAAAAGAGAGCCAGAGGGGAGGTGCTGCACACTTTAAATGATCCGATCTCATGAGAACTCACTCACTCACTATTGTGAGGACAGTACTAAGAGGGATGGTGCTAAACCATTCATGAGAAATCCACCTCCATGATGCTGTCACTTCCCACCAGGCCCACTTCCAACATTAGGGATTACAATTTAATGTGAGATTTGGGTGGAGACAAATATCCAAACTATATCAGTTCCTAACTACTTAGGTTGCCTACTAAATTCCAAATCCTGCCTTTCTTTCACAGTGAAATTTACTTTTGTCATAGAAAACATTTCCATTTCCCAGTGCACATCATCTCACCATCTTTCTTGCCTTCTCTCTCCCTCAATATCCTCTACTCATTAACCTCCATCCTCCTTTGCAGGACAAATTCCTCCCTTTGTCTTTGGTGCAGTTGTTTGGAGACCAAATTTGTTGTAACATGCCCCTAGTATTTCAGTTTTTACTTCAAGGTGGTTAAAAGATTTTCATCTAGTCAAGTCCCTCCTACCAATGAAATTCTTGTTAATAAAAGTTTCTTTATCATCTCACATAATTCATTGTTCAATGAATATTTTTGTTCCTATAGTGGGTTAATATTTTAATATTCGACTATGTGGTTTTTCTTAATTCCTCTTACTTGTCCTTTCCCCACCATTCAAGGAGCGCTAGGGTTTTAGAAATACAGATACAAAGATGATACAGAAAGAACAATTAAATCTTTAACTTGAAGTTCTTGAGAATAATTCTGTAAAGTCCATAGCAGAGGAAAAGGTCTTAAAAGTCATTGCTTTCAATTATTAGAGCCAGGGACTTAGAGAAACATGTTATTTAAATCCCCAAAGTTGGACTTTAAATATCCAAAGCCAATTCCCAGAGGGCCAAGTACATAATATTTATACTACAACCACGAAAGAAATGTGTGATGTCCTAAGAGCCATGTCCTGCTCAGAAGAAGATCAAAGCTTGACCAGCAGGCAGGAAGGTGGGGATTAATGAAGGATGTGCTAAGGGTTCCATCGCTAGTGGGACCCAGTGTTATCACTTCCTCCCCCCAAGGCCAACCCTTTGCAGAGAGGCATCATAAGCTCAGATGCATGCATGTGAGGTATTGCAGAGCAAAAAGAACTATGGCCTGCCTTTCCTGACAACCCAAGCAACTGTAACCCTCAGAGAGGACCCCTGAGTCCACCTGGGCAGTAGAACAGTGATGATGAGGGCTGGCACTGTTAACACAAGTTCTTTGGTATGTGGTATTGGAAGGAGGTGGAGCAATGACTAATTTTTTGTTTGTGTGCTCCAAGACTGTTTTGCTTGAAAAAGGGGCATGATCTAGTCATGTCATATTTCTTAAACAATAAAATAAAAATTTGAAAAGAAAAAAATGGATCTGAGGAGGGAAAAAAAAATCCCCTAAGCTTAGCAGTAAGTTTCAAATGATACTCTCTAAAACTTTTATTTAAAAATGAACATTGGTTAGGTGCAGGGCTCACACCTGTAATTCCAACAC
>NW_012112030.1:7272645-7308251 GCF_000951035.1 Colobus angolensis palliatus
GCTTCTGCTTCTGGGGAGGCCTCAGGAAGCTTCCAATCATGGTGGAAGGGAAAAGGGAGTAGGAGTCTCACGTGGCGGAAGCAGGAGCAAAAGAGCGGGAGGAGAGGTGCTGCACACTTTAAATGATCCGATCTCACGAGAACTCACTCACTCACTATTGTGAGGACAGTACTAAGAGGGATGGTGCTAAACCATTCATGAGAAATCCACCTCCACGATCCTATGACTCTGTGCTTGGTTCTCTTCAACTATACAAATAATAGATCAACTAACAACTGTTCCAGCCATAAAGATGAAATCCTCTTCATTCTTACATTCTCTTATAATCTACAAAGTATTGAAATGCTTACTGATGCTCCACTGCTACTGGAATAGCTAGATAGATCTTTTGTTCCATCATTAGTTGATTCCCCTCCATGCTGGGCCTGTTTTCATTAAGTTTTCCTTATATAATATGAGGAAACTGTGAAGCATGATTTCTTAATCTCATTATCAGCACTCTTGACATCTGGAGCTATAAAATTCTTTGTTATGTAGGGCTGCCCTGTGCATCATAGCATCTCTGATCTCTACCCACTAGATGCCAGTGCCACTCCCCCAACTTCTAGTGTGACAACCAAAAATGTCTCCAGTCATTGCCAAACGTCCCCAGGGAGTGGGGGGTAAAATTACCCCCAAACTCCAAATAAAAACCACTGTTGTAAAGAAAATTTAAATGTTATAATGTAGATAAAGGGGACTCATAAACTATGCAGCTTAGGATTTATTGTATTTTTAATGTGTTTTTGCCAATGTGTTGTAGAAGAATATGAGATGAAATAGAGGCAAAGAGTGAAGGGTGGTCCTTAGAGTGTATTCCAGTTTACAGTCTGTACGGAAGTTGACTTATGAGAAAAGGCAGAGAATCTCTAAGGATGCCTCAAAAAGAGGTTTCTGTAGCTAGTCATGTAACAGTTAAGTTGGCCATGACACCCACATCGTGATTACCTTACAGCTTATTTTTGGGCAGGGGACTAGCCCCTTCGCTGCTTGCTGTAAGAGGTGCTGAGCCTTTAACCCCAGGCTCCCCACACGTGGCACAACCCACTACATGAGTAGTTGCCCATTACCACCCAATGGGACTTCGGGACAGGAGAACCAGAATTACCATGCTGATGTTCCCACTGTGTGCTGTGCTGTCTTGTTGTGATCCATAGAGTCTGTCTTTTTTCATACCTCCAAAGCGGCGGCAAGTCAACCTGGTTGCTGGCTTAGTCATCTCCTTGGCCTTCTTGTTACTCTTCACCATTCTCTCTGCGGGAGGAGTTTCCCCTGATACTTGGTTAAGTTACTTAACTTCTCTTTGACTTTGTTTCCCCCCCTTTTTTTTTTTTTTTTTTTTTGAGACGGAGTCTGGCTCTGTCTCCCAGGCTGGAGTGCAGTGGCCGGATCTCAGCTCACTGCAAGCTCCGCGTCCGCCTCCCGGGTTCCCGCCCTTCTCCTGTGTCAGCCTCCCCAGTAGCTGGGACTACAGGCGCCCGCCACCTCGCCCGGCTAGTTTTTGTATTTTTAGTAGAGACGGGGTTTCACCGTGTTAGCCAGGATGGTCTCGATCTCCTGACCTCGTGATCCGCCCGTCTGGGCCTCCCAAAGTGCTGGGATTACAGGCTTGAACCACCGCGCCCGGCCCTGTTTCCCCATTTTAAAATGGGGATAATAATGATAGTACTTAAATCTTAGTGTTGTTGTGAGGATCATTCAAGCTAACATAATAGCCTGACAGGTAATTATATCCAAACTAATGCCATGTTGCTTAGTTTTATTTTCTCCTATATGTCCCTGTGTTAGTCTGTTCTCACACATTACTATAAAGAAATACCTGAGACAGGGCAACTTATAAAGAAAAGAGGTTTAATTGGCTCATGGTTTTGCAGACTGTACAGGAAGCATAGGGGCTTCTGCTTCTGGGGAGGCCTCAGGAAGCTTCCAATCATGGTGGAAGGGAAAAGGGAGTAGGAGTCTCACGTGGCGGAAGCAGGAGCAAAAGAGAGCCAGAGGGGAGGTGCTGCACACTTTAAATGATCCGATCTCATGAGAACTCACTCACTCACTATTGTGAGGACAGTACTAAGAGGGATGGTGCTAAACCATTCATGAGAAATCCACCTCCATGATGCTGTCACTTCCCACCAGGCCCACTTCCAACATTAGGGATTACAATTTAATGTGAGATTTGGGTGGAGACAAATATCCAAACTATATCAGTTCCTAACTACTTAGGTTGCCTACTAAATTCCAAATCCTGCCTTTCTTTCACAGTGAAATTTACTTTTGTCATAGAAAACATTTCCATTTCCCAGTGCACATCATCTCACCATCTTTCTTGCCTTCTCTCTCCCTCAATATCCTCTACTCATTAACCTCCATCCTCCTTTGCAGGACAAATTCCTCCCTTTGTCTTTGGTGCAGTTGTTTGGAGACCAAATTTGTTGTAACATGCCCCTAGTATTTCAGTTTTTACTTCAAGGTGGTTAAAAGATTTTCATCTAGTCAAGTCCCTCCTACCAATGAAATTCTTGTTAATAAAAGTTTCTTTATCATCTCACATAATTCATTGTTCAATGAATATTTTTGTTCCTATAGTGGGTTAATATTTTAATATTCGACTATGTGGTTTTTCTTAATTCCTCTTACTTGTCCTTTCCCCACCATTCAAGGAGCGCTAGGGTTTTAGAAATACAGATACAAAGATGATACAGAAAGAACAATTAAATCTTTAACTTGAAGTTCTTGAGAATAATTCTGTAAAGTCCATAGCAGAGGAAAAGGTCTTAAAAGTCATTGCTTTCAATTATTAGAGCCAGGGACTTAGAGAAACATGTTATTTAAATCCCCAAAGTTGGACTTTAAATATCCAAAGCCAATTCCCAGAGGGCCAAGTACATAATATTTATACTACAACCACGAAAGAAATGTGTGATGTCCTAAGAGCCATGTCCTGCTCAGAAGAAGATCAAAGCTTGACCAGCAGGCAGGAAGGTGGGGATTAATGAAGGATGTGCTAAGGGTTCCATCGCTAGTGGGACCCAGTGTTATCACTTCCTCCCCCCAAGGCCAACCCTTTGCAGAGAGGCATCATAAGCTCAGATGCATGCATGTGAGGTATTGCAGAGCAAAAAGAACTATGGCCTGCCTTTCCTGACAACCCAAGCAACTGTAACCCTCAGAGAGGACCCCTGAGTCCACCTGGGCAGTAGAACAGTGATGATGAGGGCTGGCACTGTTAACACAAGTTCTTTGGTATGTGGTATTGGAAGGAGGTGGAGCAATGACTAATTTTTTGTTTGTGTGCTCCAAGACTGTTTTGCTTGAAAAAGGGGCATGATCTAGTCATGTCATATTTCTTAAACAATAAAATAAAAATTTGAAAAGAAAAAAATGGATCTGAGGAGGGAAAAAAAAATCCCCTAAGCTTAGCAGTAAGTTTCAAATGATACTCTCTAAAACTTTTATTTAAAAATGAACATTGGTTAGGTGCAGGGCTCACACCTGTAATTCCAACACTTCGGGAGGCTGAGGTAGGAGGATTGCTTGAGACCAGGAGTTTGGGACCAGCCTGGGCAACATAGAGAGACCCTTGTCTCTACAAAAAATTTAAAAAATTAGGTAAGCATGGTGGTGCACATCTGTAGTCCCAGCTACTCAGGAGGCTAACTAGGATGGCTTGAGCCAGGAAGTTGAGGTTGCAGTGAGCCATGATTGAACCACTGCACTCCAGACTCGGTGACAGAGCGAGACCTTGTCTCTAAAAAATAAACAAATAAAAATGAATTTCATTTTGAATAATCAGACTTTCACTTCTCTCTTGTCTATCATCTCTTAACTCTGCAACTCTGATTCAAGTGAGGAAATTGAGTAAAATGAGAAGAAAAGGGGGGCTTCTTAAAATAAGCCACACTTTGGGATAAACTCAAGAATTAAGATTTGATCTTGCTAAGTTTTGAGTCTTAATTTTCAAGAATCACTTTCAGTTGCGGTTGTGGGAGTTGATCCCCTTTTCTCAACTAATGCCCATTAACCTGCAGATTTCTCTATTCTTTCATTCTGTTCTGTCCCCACACTGAACCCATGCCCCACATCTCTTCCTATTCCCCATACCATGCACGTTCACATGCCCAGATCTTCTTGTCTTCTTTGTCTTCTTGTCTTTACCCTAATTTCTTTTTCTTTTTCTTTTTCTTTTTTTTTTTTCCAGAAAGAGTCTCACTCTGTTGCCCAGGCTGGAGTGTGCAGTGGCTGATCTCAGCTCACTGCAACCTCCATCTCCCAGGTTCAAGCGATTCTCCCACCTCAGCCTCCTGAGTAGTTGGGACTACAGGTGCATGCTACCACACTCGGCTACTTTTTGTATTTTTAGTAGAAACTGAGTTTCACCATGTTGGCCAGGCTGGTCTGAAACTCCTGACCTCAAGTAGTCTGCCTGCCTCGGGCTCCAAAAGTGCTGGGATTACAGGCGTAAGCCACTACGCCCAGCCTTTCCCCTAATTTCTTATTATCCCCTACCTCTAAGCTTCCCCATTCCCCTTTCTCAGGATCTTCTTTTATCCTCAAGACCACACGAGACATCAAAACTTCATTGTGAGAAGCATTAATCTACTGAATGGAGCACATGTAGGGAGTATCTGGGATCTATACCAATTTCCACACTAACCTTTTTCATGAAAATCATTTCATCCTTAAAAAATGGGATAAAGGAAAAAAGCAAGGCTAATCACCCTGGGCTACATCCAAGAGCAGTGCAGGTATGGAAGGTTCCAGGCTGTGTGAAAGGCGGTTCATAACTGCTACTAATTCTAGCTAGGAAAGAGAGGAAAGGAGAACACAAATTAGAGCCTAAGAATGGAAAGAGAGCTGAGGAGTTGATGGCATGGTTTATCAAGCTAAAGGAAGAAAGAAAACGAATCAAGAAATAGAAGGTCATAGAAAAAATTCAGCAATTAATTTGTTCAATACTGTGCCATTCCACCCTTCTTTTTCTTGGTTCAGTGCACAATCCCTGAGCTCAGGATATGCCCCTGAAGTTTCAGAGCCAGGAAGGATAAGCTGGGGTTTCTGAAGAGGAGAGTTTTGGGGGAGGGGGCATACTAGGTATGAAGAAATATGTGTGCCTACTTTAGTACATTTTCCATTACATGATTTGAGTGAGGGTAAAAAGCATAAAATGAAGCATTACATTTTTAAAATGTGTATTCAATATTCCAAGAGTTATTCTTATCAACTTAAATCCAGAATAATTTTTCATGTGATGACAAGCAATGGGACATGGTGGCGTCTATGATTTTGTGTCCGAGCAAGTAACATACACTTGACTAATCTTTTCTGGATAAAACATTAGCAATTCTTGGAAAGTCAAGGCTTGCAGCAGAGCAGAATGAGGTGTGACACTGAGTAAGTGCTGCACTTGGTGTCATTGAGCTCCTTTTTAGGGATTAAACCATCCCAGAATGCATTTGACTCACTTCATGAACTAATGCTACAAAGTAAATGACCTACTTCATACTTAATCCCCAGTGCCCCAACTTTGTGCAGCATTTTGAAGAAGCCCAGAGGACCTGATCCTAGACTACTCATGAGGAAGTAGTAAACCCCCCACACCCACAACACTGCCCCCACATGCAGAAGTGAGAACAGGTTCAAAATTGGGTGGAAGTGCTTGCTGGGAGGGCTTTTGGCCTCTGCCTGCCCATGTTAAGCAACTTGGGCACACACCTCCAGTGTCTTGCCAAGAAACTCCAACTCCCACGAGAATGGGAAGAAGGCCAAAGAAGGCCAAAACTTTCTCCAAACAGAAGCTCAATAACAAAACTGTGGGAGAGAGAGAAGTAAGGCAATTGCCCTAGGCTTACTGGGTAGATGAGTCAGCACCTGGCAAGAGAGGAGCCTGTAGTTCTGAAGAAGTTAGGGCTGGTGCCACCATGGAATTAGGTGGAGAGGAAGAGAGAATGTGTACTCATCAAGAAAAATGGATAGCCTAGCATGCAGACGTGGAAATGCCCTCTCCACCTTCCTTTCTTTCCTAAGAAATTCTGGGTTCTAGGCCAGGTGCAGTGGCTCACACCTGTAATCTCAGCACTCTGCGAGGCCAAGGCATGTGGAACACTTGAGGTGAGGAGTTCAAGACCAGTCTGGGCAACATGGCAAGATCCCATCTCTACAAAAAATTTAAAAATTAGCCAGTCGAGGTAGTGCACACCTGTAGTCCCAGCTGCTAGGAAGACTGAGGTGGGAAGATCAGTTGAACTCAGGAGTTTTAGGCTGCAGTGAGCTATGACTGTGCTATTGCACTCCAGCCTGGGCAGCAGAGTGATACTGTCTCTAAAAAAAAATAAAATAAGATAAAATAAAGAAATTCTGTCCATAACTGTAGTTACACTCATTGAAAAGGAAAATACCCAGCGTTGCGCCAAAGTCTAAGAAATCACCACTAAAGAACGTATCCCTGTAACCAAAAACCACACAGACCCCTAAAAACTACGGATATAAGATTTTAAAAAAGAAAAGAAAAAGAAAATGCCCAGCAGGTGGCAGTACCAGACAACCGAAGTAAAACAAGGCTGCAAGGCAACCCTAAAGTTCATCTTGTAGACTTTGCGCTCTAACTTTCCTTGGTGGGATTTCATTTAGCTATCAGTGAATATCTCATAAGAAGGAATTTGTATCCCAGCACCTACTACAGTGCCTGGCACATGCTGGGTATATGTGTTGACTGAATGCAGGCAGGCAGGCAGGAAGGAAGGAAGGAAGGAAGGAAGGAAGGAAGGAAGGAAGGAAGGAAGGAAGGAAGGAATTTTGACAGCTCACCTAAACCAGAAAAACGTCATCATTTGAAATGACCATATTCTCTTCTTATCCCATCATTACTATTGTCATTTTAATTAGCTTTAGTCATATTAATAAAGCATCCTACTAGATTTTCTCTACTAACCCTTTTGACAACCTACATCCTTATTCTCTACTGAATTAAATTTTTCTCATCACTTTTGGAGACTTTCATTAAATCTCAGGGTTTAAAAAAAACCTTGAGATTAGAAACACCACAGCTAAAATTCCAGGTTTAAAAGAAATTATTTGTGTTTGAATATTGGTGTTTATAAGGAAGGCATTTATGAGTAGACTATTGTTCTTTGATTAGTTGTATTTTTTTAACCAATCACTTATTTGCAGACTGTGCTGAAGTTTTACTATTATTTAAAAAAAAACAAAAAACTTTTTATTTCATTGACCATCTCTGAATTATGCTATTGTGCAGTGGCTTGTGCCTTTAGAATCCTACTTAATAATAATTTAAGGTAGCAAAAGTTAAAAGAAAGACTAAATAAACTAATAGATGATAAGAAATCACTCTGCCCAGGCACTGTGCTATACTGGGTCAGAGTGATGACTTTCTATCACCTTTGAGATAGAGGAAAAAAATCCTCACCCTTTGCTTCACCAGATACAGAAAATGGCTACATTGGACACCCAAATAAGAACTTCCAAATCTACCTATTAGAACGAAGGGTAGCCAAACTTTCCCTAAAAGGTGGATGGCTCATGCCTGCAATCCCAGCACTTTGGGAGGTTGAGGCAGAAGAATAGCTGGAGGCCAGAATTCATGACCAGACTGGGAAACACAGCAAAATCCCCCTCTCTAAAAGAAAATTTTTTTTAATTAGCCAGGCACGGTGATGAGCACCTGTTGTCTTAGCTAGCTACTCGGGAGGCTGCAGTGAGAGGCTTGTGTGAGCACAGAAGTTCAAGGTTGTAGTAAGCTATGATTGCATCACTGCACTCCAGCCAGGGCAGCAACCAGATCCTGTCTCAAAAAAAAAAAAAAAATTGCTAATGGTAAAACTTTTGCTAATAAGAATAATGGCAGTTGATGACACTCAGTTGGAGCATGTAGTTGAGTTTTTTGAGGGCAGGTATGTTCTTTTATATACTTTCATATATCCCTAGCATCTCACCTTGTGTCTTGCATGTTTTAAAACCTCTGGAGACTATCAAGACATATCTCACTGAACAGTGGTACTTGAATCAGAGCCACGTTCTCAGCAGAAGAAAAGAATAGGAAGGCAGATCATGGGAGTCAGCATTCAGCAGACTTAGAAGAACAGGCCCAGAGCCAAAAGAATTAGCATCATCTGGAATTGGTGACACCCTAGATTATCTCTTTAATCTTAGGAACTCCTATCCTCACCCTGTTCAACTTTGTTACATGTAGCCATCTTGCTACTGCTTTTACACCTTTACTGTGTATTAAATGCAATTTTCCTGAACTTGAAGAGCCTCTCTGAGTTCTTCTTATCAATAAAGGAAATGTTCTGAGTTATTATGTGTCTCCCTAATTCTGGAGGAATAGTGTATCTTAAAACAATCATCTTACATGTTGATGTTCCCTGCATCAAGTTTAATTCCTATTCTCTTTGCATTCTGCATGCTCTCCCCAGGCAAGTGCATTCCCACCCACAATTTCTAAACCGGGAACTGCAGATCTTTACTTGTGATTGCCATTGTTTCTTGAATTTCAAATCCATACATATAGCTAATTTCCCATAAGACAACTCTACCTAGGCATACCATATATTAATAGCTACCTTAAATATATCATATCGAAGATCAAATCCAGAGGCTCTTATTTAAGATGGCAGATTAAGCACATTTGTTTATCTTTTTCCCAAAAAACACATTAAAATCAAGTAGAAAAAAATAAAAAGAATGTCACGCACAGTGGCGTGCACCTGTAGTCCTAGCTACTCCAAAGGCCAAGGCAGGAGGATTGCTTGAGACCAGGAGTTCAAGTTCAGCCTGAGCAACATAGACCTCACAAAAAAAAAAAAAAAAAAAAGGAAAGGGAAAGGAAAAGGAAAAGGTATGAACACTCTCCCCGCCCAACCCAACCAAACAAAGAGAACGGAAGAGAGGCTAATGGAGGAATAGAGGTTACAGCAAAGTTCTAGACGTCAGGAGATGGACGAAGAGGGATGACTGCTGATCAGAGCTGCTGAGGAAGCTGCAGCCTGGTACCCCTGAGAAATGAGACTACAGCCAGAGAGGGAGCCGATCTGTCTAGAATTAACTCAGAAATTGTCTCAACTTGGAGACTACAGTTCTACAGAAGGCAAGAGTAAGAAACAGACAACCAGTAAAAGCACATTAGCATCTTCAGAGAAATTAGGAATGACATTGCATCCATAAAACAAGAGCAAGATAAAAGACATGAATGCCAAAACGTCACGCTTCTCCACAACCTGTGTCTGTTCCTGCGCCTCCTGTCTCAGTGAATGAATGTTTCCCTCAGGCACCCAGTTTCCCAAGCCAGAGAGCTGAAAGTGATCCCTTTATTCTTCCCTTCTCTTTATGCCTCATCAATAAACTAAAGGTTGATTCTATCTCCTAAATATCCTTTATATTTTCCCCTCACCTCTCTTCCCCACAGCCACTGCCTTTAATAGACCTTTCTTATGTCTTTCCTAAATTCTAGCTATAACTTTTATCCCTGTTCTATCTCTAGTTTGAAGCCTTCCCAGACCTTTCTCCAGGATCAGTAATTCCTAGTTTCAGTCAACCCAGCATCTGGCATACTGTCCTTCAACCAGTGAGTGCCTGATTGCCATTTGGATTGAGTAATACCTGACCATCTGTCCAGCGCCCAATTTTTACTGCTCCATACTTTCTTCTTTAAATCCCAGAAATACGGACTTACTTTTAGTTCTTTCTCAAAACATGTCTCCTTTTTAAAACATGTGCTGCTCTCCCAGCCCGAAACCCCCATTCTCATTGTTGGCATAGAAACTCCTTCAAGGCTCAGCTCGAATGTTACTTCCCCTGAGGAAGTTCCCTAATTTCCCCTGGACTGACGTGGGTATTTATACTTTATATGCCCTGGGAATATCTCACGTGCCTTCTCTACAGCACTTTTGTGTTGAATTGTAAGTTCCTGTTTCCCCAGACCAGGCTGTAGCCTCCTCAAGGGCAGGAACCAATCCTCTGAGCTTGGCATCCCTTGCACATATGCGGCAAAAAGGAATGGTTATAATCACAGAGTTCTAGTTTTTAAGATAGAAGGAAGCCCAAGAAATTATCTATATAGTTCCTGTCCTTGAGCCAATGAAATATTATCATTCTTATTTATTAATTGAGGCAACTGAAACATGCAGAGGAAGCAACTTATTTAAGGTTGCAAAGTGAAGTGCACAGGCTTGCGTGTGCAATGGGGACAGAGGCAGGGAGGGGAGAGAAGGTGATCAGAACTAACATCTCAATTTCCTTCTTACACAGTGCTCCTTCCACCTCGTGATGACACCTCTTACCAATCAATGGCCGTTTACTGAAGAAATCCACCTTGAAAAAAGAAAAGGAAAGATAAGCAACAAAAATATATACATTGCCCAAACTGACAAGGAAATTACTTCCTTTAAAATAATGACAGGCCAGACACCATGGCTCACGCCTGTAATCCTAGCACTTTGGGAGGCCGAGGTAGGCAGATCAGTTGAGGTCAGTAGTTTGAGACCAGCCTGACCGACATGGTGAAAACTCGTCTCTCTACCAAAAATACAAAACTTAGGCCGGGTGCGGTGGCTCATGCCTGTAATCCCAGCACTTTGGGAGGCCGAGACAGGTGGATCACGTGGTCAGGAGATCCAGACCATCCTGGCTAACACAGTGAAACCCTGTCTCTACTAAAAACACAAAAAATTAGCCGGGCGTGGTGGCGGGCGCCTGTAGTCCCAGCTACTCGGGAGGCTGAGGCAGGAGAATGGCCTGAACCCGGGAGGCGGAGCTTGCAGTGAGCTGAGATCACACCACTGCACTGCAGCCTTGAGACTCCGTCTCAAAAAGAAAAAAAAAAAACTAGCCAGGTGTGGTGGTGCACACCTATAATCCCAGCCTGAGCTCAGAAGTTGGAGACCACCCTGGGCAACACGGTGAAACCCTGTCTCTACTAAAATACAAACACTTAGCTAGGTGTGCTGGTGGGTACTCACAGTCCCAGCTGTGAGGCTGAGGCTTGAGAATCACTCCAGCCTGGGTGACAGTGCGAGACCCTGTCTCCAAAATAATTAATTAAAATAAAATAATGATAGTCGTTATCTGATATTTTTAACCTTAGTGTTGTTTCAAGCCAGGAGGGTAATCATCCTCTGAGACTATAGAACCATTCATTCATTTGGAACTATGTCCCATACATAATTTCCTATTAAAACAAATTAACCAGCAAATGCTCCCATAGGCTGCCACAGTCAGTTCTTCCCTGTGTTCATTCTCTCGCTCTCTCTTCCTCTCTCTCCCTCCCTGTTTTTAGAGGGAGATGAGGTTTCACTATGTTGCCCAGGCTAGTCTCCAACTCTCAACTTCCCGAGTAGCTTGAACTATAGGTGCATGCCACCACACCTGGCTTCCTTGTATTGGCTTATTGCAACTTCTGATGCAGACACCAATGGTGGCAAGTGAGCCAAATATTATCAGCATTCTGGTCGGTCAAAGCCATTTTCTTTCCTGCCTCAGCACACTCTCACATAGCCCACCATTGCCTCGCCTATTCTTGACAGTTTGCAAGATCTGTGTCTTCTGTTTCTTTTTTATTTCACTAGGTGCCTTATCTATAATTATAATAGATACTCAAGAGATAACTTGTTGACTTGATAAAGAAAACAAGGAAAGAACTGTAGAACACTCAGTGACTTTTTACACTTTCTTACCCACTTCTCTCTTGGATGTTGTTATTTGATAGCTCCTTCTCAATCTACTTATAGCCTGAATCTATATCAGAATTTATGCAGATGAGCTGCATTGAGAACACCCATTTTTAGACTACCTAATCCTGGTTTTTCAACCAGGTAGAGCCATTCATCCAGCCCCAGTTTTGCTAGGTTAGCACAGTTAATAAGAACAGAAGCAAAACTGATTCATTGGATTGTGAATCCTAACCCTGGTTGACCAAAGGCAATAGACAGATGTTACTTCGTCCTTTTCAGAACCACCATGCAAATGATATAAATTTCCTTGATTCTGCCCTCTACTCTTTTCTATTTGAATATTTTCTCTCTGGGCAGTTTTATCCATTTAGCAGCATCATAAGTAATATGCTAATGACTCCCAAATCTACAATTCTAAAACCAACCTCTCCTAAGAGCTGAAGACCCCAATTTCTTAGGGCCTCCTACACAACCCCACATGGATAGTCTGATGCCACCTTAAAAATAAGATGTCTAAAATAAATTTCAGCATTTTACTCGAATCTATTTCTCTCACTGTTAAAGATATCACTATCTTTCCAAACATAACGGCCTGGAACTCCAATCATAATTTCAACTCCTCTGTACTGTCCCCCACCATTGGGATAGCTCAGGTGGCTCCTCAACACACAAGAAGTTCCCGTGTAGCCATGACTATAATGCCTTCCTTTACTCATAAATCATGATTTTTATGAGGTCTGCCAAAAACAGCACCTCATTGCCAGGTCCAGTGACTAGTACAATCGGTGGATATTTGGCCCCAGCCCATCAATTCCTCTCTGGAAACCTTCAGACTGGCCCAGGAGAAGATCCCATTCTTCTTGAGTTCCTCAGCTAGAAGAAAACGCCTCTTGAGCCAACTATGGCCGTGACCCTCAAGCTTGGAGAGAGTCTCTACCGCAGAGAAGAAAAAAGCCACATTCAGAAAGGGGATATGAAGGAAGAATGACACCTGAGGCCCTGATTCATTGTCCCTACCTGACTGTATCTCTGTCTTTCCCAAAGTTAGGTTCATGATCTGACTTTGCAAATACATTTTCCTTTTTTTCTTTATAACGAGCCACGTTGGGTTTTCATCATTTACAATGTCCAAACTTAAAACTTTTCTTTTTTCACCCATGCTTTCCCTTCCCCTGACCAGATAGGAAAAGATTTAATTAGTTGCCAAATTCTGTGGCTTCTTCCTTATAGGCATCCTCCATATGTATCCCATCCACTTCACCTAGCCCAGGCCCTGGGTTATAGTAATGGCTTCCTTACCATATTCCCAGACTCTAATCTTGAATTCTCTAAACATCCTCCAATTGCTGTCAGAAAGCATCTAAAAAGGGTGTGGTGGCATGCGCCTAGAGACCCAGCATCTCAGGAGGCTGATGTGGGAGGATCTCTTGAACCTGTGAGGATCGCTTCAACCCAGGGGGCAGAGGTTGCAGTAAGCTAAGATGGCGCCACAGCACTGCAGCCTGAGCAACAGAGTAAGACTCTGTCTCCAGAAAAAAAAGCTTCTAAAAGACTGAATGTGGCTGGGCACAGTGGCTCACACCTGTAATCCTAGCATTTTGGGAGGCCAAGGTGGGAGGATCACTTGAGGTCAGGAGTTCAAAACCAGCCTGGCCAACATGGTGAAATCCCGTCTCTACTAAAAATACAAAAATTAGTTGGGCATGGTGGCAGGTGCCTGTAATCCCAGCTACATGGGACCCGGGAGGCTGAGGCAGGGGATTCGCTTGAACCTGGGAGGAGGCGGTTGCAGTGAGTTGAAATCATGCCACTGCACTCCAGCCTGGGTGACAGAGTGAGACTCTGTCTCCAAAAAAAAAAAACTGAATGTTCCAGCCTTCTCTTCAGTAGTCTTCAGTGGCTCCCTAGAACCCAAAAAATAAAAATTAAACTCAAATGGCCTCAAACATCCTATGATTTTGGCACTTGCTTTTTTTTTTTTCCACTTTGTTTCTCAGTATATCCTTCAGGCAAACATGACCACTCACTTATCACTAAATATTTCCTGAACTTCCCTGTCTCTATGCCTGCAATTTTCTCTCCATGTACCAGAAATACAAATCCTACCCATTCTTAAAATGCCACTTCTTTTTTTAAAAATGTTTGTTTGTTTGTTGTTTTTGAGACAGAGTCTCATTCTGTCACCCAGGCTGGAGTGCAGTGGTGCGATCTCAGCTCACTGCAACCTTCTCCTTCCAGGTCCAAGGAATCCTCCCCCTTCAGCCTCCTGAGTAGCTGGGGTCACAGGCGTGTACCACCACACCCAGCTAATTTTTGTATTTTTAGTAGAGACAGGGTTTCGCCATGTTGCCCAGGCTGGTCTGAAACTCCTGGCCTCAAGTGATTAACCCACCTCAGCCTCCAAAAGTGCTGGGATTACAGGCGTAAGCCACCATGCCTGGCCATGTGCCACCTTCTTTATGAAACCTAAAATCTCCTAAACATCAGCAAACTACATTTTCTTTGCTTCTAGAGCACTTGATACCTCTACTTCGCTTTATACTACAGTTATTTTAATATGTCTTATTTTCCTTTTAGGCTATCAAATTTCTTGAGGACAGAAACTCTTCCATGTTAACCATTAGTACCAAACATTATCTGGTAAGTTTTCACCAAACATCTGTTAAATTGATTTGACATGTATATTTGGAAAGAGGGTTTGCTTCTCCTCTTATTCCTTCAAACTTTAATTCAGTGTTGGAATTAAGGCTTCCAATGGAATCTGTGAGACACTTATTATGAAAATCTAGGTAATTGCATCATTTTCTATCCTACTATTCTCATGGATTTCCTCTGTAAGAGGAGTCCCAGTTCAAAATAAATTCTGGGAGAAAGCCGAATGCCTGATTATGTCCCATTAAGAAAAAACATCTTCCAGCCTCTCTCCCTTTCTTCTTTCCTTCTTCCTTCCTTCTTTCCTGTCTTTTTTTTTTTTTTTTCCTTTTTTCTTTCTTTCTTCTAAGAGATAATCAAAATGCAAGCTATGGCTTAGGTATAATTGTAGATATCAAACCAAAGTCAACTTTTATTTGTGACTCTTTTGCCATTTTGCCAAGTTAGCAGTTCATCTTCTCTCTGATATATGAAGACTGCACCTGAACCAGTTTGAGTCATATTATTTGTATGACATAAAAATGGGGCATCTGATAACATCTGCTCCCTTTCTCTCATCCAAGTCACAAATAGAGTTCCTCTCCCTTCCCTTAGTCACCAGCTTTTGAAGATTTACAATCTGTGATAGTAAAAAGAAATAGATTTTGAACTCTAAGCAGTCCAGTTAAAGTAAGGAAGCCACAAGAGAAGGAAACACAGAGAGAACCCTTAATAATAATGACTTTTCTGTGTGCAGGAATGAGCTATGGAAGATGGGAGAGACGAATGAGGATGGATGACTAAGAGCAATGAAAGCTTACAAAGAAACCCAGGAAAGAGAAATATTTACTTATGAATAAACAGGAAGGGAAGAAATAGCTTTGTGCCTTTCTTGTAGTAGATACCAATAGCCATTTATTTAAGAATTTGGACAGTCCTTAAAAGATAGGACTTGCATTCTTAGAATTGGGAATCAATAAGAAAAACTATTCCTTTGAGAGAACCATGGTAATTTTAAGGCTAAGGGATGACTTCTATAAATGGTTTGACCAGAACTTAGTTAAGCCCCTATCCACATACAATTCTATATAAACTGAGTTTTAGAGAGTCTTTGGTTCCAGGCATTTATAGCCTGAAACTATATCAAAATTTTTGCAGATAAGTTGCATTGAAAACAGTTGCTTTTAGATAACTTTATCCTGGTTTCTCCACTAAGTAGAGCCATTCAGCCAGCCTAATTTTGCTAGGTTCACGCAGTTACTAGGATCTGAAACAAACCTGATCAACTGGATTCTGAGTCCTGAGCCTGGTTGGCCAAGGGCACTAGACAGATGTTACTGATACAAAGTCAAATAATATAAAGGAAACTGATCTGATACTGAACCAGAGAGTTGGGATACGGGAGTGAAAATTGCATCAGATTTCTACTCAGAACAACCTGAGTTTGAATCTTGGCTCCCTTGTGTAGACTTTGAGCATATCACTCAGTTTCTCTGGTTCAGTTTCCTGTGGCTGTGAATGAAAAACTCCATTTCTCTCAGATTTAGCTTCCTGTGAAAAACTGGAATATAAAGTTGTGAGGATTAAATAAGACAATGTACATGAAGGTACTTTAGAGTCTGCAAAATGTTATGTAAATGTAAGGTATTATGAATTTTTGGTTATGGACTTGTTCACAAAGTAACGTGTTAACATTATGCTTAAGCAAATCGTTTCCATTATTAGATTTGAGAGCAGGAGAATTATGTACAATATATATAGAGAAAGGATGAACCATCCACTAATTCAATACTAATTCAAATGTTTATTGGAAGCATAGCATACTATGTGCCAGGAGTGTTTTCAGTGTTGGAGATACAGCAGATAAAACAAAAAGATTATAATACCTGTCCTCAGGGACAGTATATAGATAAACAATTAACTAGTAAAAACAGAGTGCTGGCTGGGCACAGTGGTTCACGCCTGTAATCCCAGCACTTTGGGAGGCTGAGGCAGATCACCTGAAGTCGGGAGTTCAATACCAGCCTGACCAACATGGAGAAAACCCGTCTCTACTAATAATACAAAAATTAGCTGGGCATGGTGGCGCATGCCTGTAATCCCAGCTTCTCAGGAGGCTGAGGCACAAGAATTGCTTGAACCCAGGAGGTGGAGGTTGCAGTGAGCTGAGGTTGCACCACTGCACTCCAGCCTGGGGGACAGAGTGAAACTCCTAGAAATAAAAAAAAAAAAAAAAGAAAGAAAGAAAAGAAAAAGAATATATCATCCTCATGGCAGGAAGAGTAAAGTTTATTTTTAGGTGACCTTCCATTTGGCTTACTCTCCGTCCAATCTATTAAATTCTGTGGGTTCCACCTCCAAAGTATTTTGTGGATCTCACCTCCAAAGTATTTCTTGGATCTATCCACTTCTCTTGGTTTCCACTGCTCATACTCTGTTCTAAGTTACTAAGATCTCTTTTCTTTACTATTGCAACTGCTGCGTAAATGTCCCTCCACTTCTGCTCTTTTCTTCTTTTAATTTATTTCCTATATAGATATAAGAAAGAACATATTAAAATGTCTATCAAACATTTTCAGGTACCTGGGATATTCTTTTTAAAGTTCAATGACTCCCCATTTCACTTAGAATAAATTATAATGGTAACAGCACACTTGTGGCACATACTGTGTGTCAGGCACTATACTAAGACCATTATACAGATTAATGTATATAATATTTAACTCTATGAGGCAGGTGCTATCATAATTTATATCTATCAGATGAGGAAACTGAGGCACTGGGAGGTGATTCATTCAGGAGGTCTATCTTAACCTGGATTTCCCAGGAAACAGAGCTCCACTAAATACACATGTGCCACTCCCCTCTTGGAGATTACAATCTCAGAAAAGCAGAAGAAAGTCAAGCAAACAAGGCCCATGGTTTTCAAGAAAAGGCCATGGCATGGCATCAAGCACAACTGATTGCTTGGTCTTGCATCCCCGTTGCTATCCTGGACACTCCATCTGGGTAGAGGAGGAGAAAAACTTATTCATTGGCATCTCTCACTCTTTGGTCAGAGGTTTACCCCATGGGGCATTAGCTCCCTTGCACTTGTGCCCACAAGCAGATCTTTGCACCAACAGGAATGCACCTAGGCAAAAGATGACAAGTGTGACAGGGCACAAGGCAAGGGATTACCAGGTTGGTCCACATGAAGCCCATCGGAACCCAGGCAGAGCTGCCTGTCACACTGACCACTGGAGCACAGCGAGTAGCTAAAGACACTCAGGACTCATGAGGCCAGAGAACCTGAAGTAGTGCACAGCAAGAGGCTGACACATACAGGCAGTGAGGAATCGAGCTGGGGTAGAAACTCTGGCAGCCTGGCCTCAAAGCCCATACATTCAAAATTTCACTGATATACTGCTTTGCAGAATAAGACCCAACCCAAACCTTTTACCATGCCCTACAATGTCCTGCATGATCGGGCCCCTACCATCTGTCCAGCTCCATCTTGCACATTCTTTTTCTCTCTCACAAAGCTTCAGGAACTTGTTCTTTCGATTCCTAAACTCCACTCCATCCTTTCCTTAATGCCAAGTGCTACAGGACCTTAATGCATGAGTCCCTCTGTGCGGATGCTTTTTGTTCCTCTTGCATGGCAAACACTTTCTTATCCTTTAGTCACAGTTTAAGTGTTGCCTTCTCAGAGGACTTCCCCCTTGTAATTCTTCTCTTCCATTCCATGTGTGTTTCTTTCCCAATACTGATCACAGCTTGAAGTAATTTTATTAATTTCTTTGATAACATCTTTTTGTTTCTGTCTCCATGAGAATGTAAGCCTATGGAGGCAAAGACCATGTCTATCTTCCTCACCATTATAGCCTCAGCATGGAGCTCAGTGCCTGACCCAAGGAGATGCTCAATTAATAGCTGTAGGATGAATGAATAAAGTGCTCTTGTATGAAAAATAGATTTTTTTTTTTTTTTTTGAGATGGAGTCTCACTGTGTCACCCAGGCTGGAGTGCCGTGGTGCATTCTCGGCTCACTGCAACCTCCAACTTCCAAGTTCAAGCAATTCTCCCACCTCAGCCTCCCGAGGAGCTGGAACTACAGGTGCTCGCCATCACGCCCGGCTAAGTTTTGTATTTTTAGTAGAGACAGGGTTTCACCATATTGGCCATTCTGGTCTTCAACTCCTGACCTCAGTTGATTCACGTGCCTCAGCCTCCCAAAGTGCTGGGATTACAGGCGTGGGCCACCGTGCAAATTTTTTTTTTTTTTTTTAGAGACGGAGTCTCGCTCTGTCACCCAGGCTGGAGTGCAGTGGCAGGATCTCAGCTCACTGCAAGCTCCGCCTCCCAGGTTTAGGCCATTCTCTGGCCTCAGCCTCCCGAGTAGCTGGGACTACAGGCGCCCGCCACCTCGCCTGGCTAGTTTTTTGTGTTTTTTTAGTAGAGACGGGGTTTCACTGTGTTCGCCAGGATGGTCTCGATCTTCTGACCTCGTGATCTGCCCATCTCAGCCTCCCAAAGTGCTGGGATTACTGGCTTGAGCCACCGCGCCCGGCCTACCATGCAAATTTTAAAGTGGTATTGTCCACATCAGTGTTTGAGGTAAAAACACTGTGGAGTTACTGAATGGACAAATGAATGATGCTAACAGGTGAAGGAAGGTAACAGACTGGAAGGAAATTAGATGAATGGCCTGGCTCTCTCAAGTTTTCTTCTAGCTCTACGAGTCCTTGAACTATGGAGGATATCTTTAAGGAAGTGCAAAGGAAACAGGAAGGAAGCAAAAGTAGGAATTCCTTAGGAAGTTCAGAAGAGGAGAGCTAGAGAATCTGGCCCATTGTATGACAAACAGGAAGTTACTTAAAGCAGGGTTTTGAAACTGTGAACCTTTAAATGGCTTACAAATATCCAAGAGCACTCATAAAATTGTATACAAAACATGTCTCCATATCTGCACATGCAATTTTCTAGGCAACAGTTTCTATCATATTTGAAAAGGAACTCATAACTTTTACATAGTTAGGAAACACTAAGTGGTTGCAGAAACAGATGAGTCTACAGATAATCTAGACTTACTTCCTCAGTTTTCAAATGAAGACATCAAGGCCCAAAGATGTTATGGAATCTGCTAAAATGCAAACACAATAAATTAAGTGACAAGAGGGCCCAAGACTCAGGTCTCTTGATTCCTCTTCTAGTGTTTTTTGCTGTGCCACAATGCCTCCCTGAAATTGAGTTATAAAATACTATGTGAAGAAAAAAGAAATGTTTAGTATCTTGGAAAATAGAAGAGAAAATCTAAATTGATAACAAAGGTAAATGCAATAGAATCTCAAGACTAAAGGAGCCTCAAAAGGTCCACTGAACAGTTCCCTGACTTCAGGCAAAAACCCTGTAAACATCCTGGAATGATTTGTTTTTCAAGATGGTTAAGGAATATGAAATAAAGAGTCAAAATAATTATTCAGCACTTAACTTAGAAACAAAATACTCAATTATCTTTATTCATAAACATAAGCATGAATATAGTTGTCTCTTGGGGGATTGGTTCCAGGGCCCCCACTGATAGCAAATCCACAGGTGCTCAAATCCCTTAAGTAAAATGGCATAGTACTTGCATACAAGCTCCGCACGTCCTCTCATTTACTTTAAATCATCTCTAGATTCTTTATAATGCCTAATACAAAGTCTACACATCACTTCATTTGCATGGATTCAATGTAGCACTTGGCATACAGCAAATTCAAATTTGCTTTTTGAAACTTTGTGGAATATATTTTTCCAAATATTTTCAACTTCTTGGTTGGTTGAATCCACAGAAGCAGAACCCACCCATATGGTGGACCGACTGTATATATCAAAGTTGCCCACAAGAAATAATTTAAAATAAAGGCATAAACTGACAACCTATCAAAATCCAATGCTCGTTTATGATGCAAAACCAAAACAGAAACATGGTATGTTTTTTAATCACTGCTAAGATAACAGAGTATGGTGAACATTTGACTATCTCTCCCAATGTGAGTTTAAGGACAAATTAAGTAAATTAATTGCACAATCTGTAGTCCTTAACTTAGGCAATTAGTCAACTTTTGTTCAGAGAACATCAGACTGTTAGGATACCTGAGTTAAATTTCTTGCAACCATCACTAATTTCTGGGCTCGGACAAGTCACTTTCTCTAGTTCTCAGTTTCCTCCGTCTTCACAGTGGAAAAAGGTTAATCTTGGACAAGGCTTTTCAAACTTGTTTTGTCTTTTTTTGGTTTTTTTAAATTTGATTTGTTGTTGTTGTTGTTGTTACCACCCACACAATAAGACATATATTTTCTATTATCTACATCCATAAACATATATGCCCATAACTGAAACAAAAGTTTCACAAGACAATATGGATGCTCAGTATATTCAGTGCACTCTGATATTTTCTATTCTATTAGATTATGTCCTGTTTTTTAAAAAATATAGGTTATAATCCATTACATTGATTTAATGACCTATGCATGGATCACAATCTACAGGTTAAAAAACATGAAGATTACTTGTAGCTTTCATATTCTACCAATAAACCCTCTGCAAGAACCACAAGTCAATAGTACAATCAATTTACTTGAATTTCTACTTTCTCCCTTCCTATGCCAGAGGTGATAATGGGCAGTGATAAAGAATTACAAGTAGAGAAAGGGAAAATAAGTGCTTTGAGCATCCATGAAAGGAAATTCTGCCAGTAAGTAATTTAACATTAACCAGAGAGAAAGATAGGACATCCACAACTGGAAAGACAGGACATCCATAGTTGGAAAGTTTTCACTGACTTTCTTTTTAACCTGCCTATGAACTGTTCAAGTTTTAAGAGTTTCCCAAGAAAATGTTTGAGAGAAAGTGGGGATAGAAAGAAGTAGAGAAGGAGAGGGAAGGGGGAGAAAAGGAAAGAAGGAAAAAGAGGTGAATATTCAAGTGTTGGTGGGTGGTGCTGACCCCCTACACTAGCGCAAGCCTCAGTCCATGCAGAAACCCCCTCTACACATGTGAGACAGGACCTTCTGGGCCGTGTCAACACCCTGCACTGCCAGAACACTTCTTATAAATCAAAACCTGACTGACCATTACATGTCTACTAAAGTTTCTTCAGTGCCTTCTCAGCCTCTACAGGGTGAAGTGCAAACTCTTCAGCGTGGCACACCAACCATTCATGATCTGGTTGCATTTTTCCCTTCTCCCCAAAAACATCCATAACCACAATGGTATACACACTGTCACTAGTTGCATAGAGTCCTTAAAGCTCTCCGAACACCCCTTCCCTTGCTGCTTTGATTTTGTTTCCACTCTTCTGTCAACAATTTAATGGAAGCATATTCTTTACTTCCTAGCTGTCTGCTTATATTTCCTGTAACGACATCACATCTAAAATGACTTCAATTTCCAAAGACTCTGGAATCATGTTTTGCTTTTTCTCCTTATTTTGGGGTTTCCTTGGGCTCTCCTCTGTTCATTTTCTTTTCTTTTTTTTTGTCAGACGGAGTCTCACCCTGTCTCCCAGACTGGAGTGCAGTGGTGCGATCTCGGCTCACTACAATCTCCGCCTCACTGCAACTTCTTCCTCCCAGTTTCAAGAATACCCTCCGCTCTGCCTCCCTCTTCTAGTCCTTCAAGTCTCAGCACGTGCATCCCTTTTCTGTCATTCCTACCTGGCCCGTGCTCCTCCAGCGCTGTGCTCACCCCAGTCACAGATGTTGATGCTGGGTATTGCAACACATCGTATCTGCTCATCTTCCCCACTTGACCCTGAGTTCCTTGAGCACAAGGATGGTGTCCATCCCGTTCAAGGTGAACCATGTCCAACACACAGTAGGGATCCCGTGGAATCCCAGTTAGCTGAGTATCGAAGGACTCTCCTATGTTCTACCTGTCGTAGCTGCTGTCCTAGCTTCCTATGACTGGAAGCTCTGAACCTCAACTATGACGGTTAGCAGTCAAGTGTGATCAGATTAAGTAGATAATCTCTAGTCTTCTGACAAAACTTTTGCAGAAACTTCACATAAAAACTGAAGTATGATTCTTTACCCATTAAAAAAAATGATAACGATTAAGCAGAACGGGAACACTGGCTGCCAGTCAAGAGAATGTTATCCTCCTAAATGGCCCTTCTGAAACAACTTGAAATTAAAAGTGGAAAAATAAACTCAGAAAACAGAAAACTACAGTGGGAGGTGAACAGATTTTAAGAAATTTCATATTTGGACTATATCCCTTTTATTAGTGGAAAACAGAGGTAAATGTGGCTAATTGTAAAAATCATGCACGTGAAGGAAGGCAAAGCACCTGTAAAACTCAAAGATACATTCCTACTTTCATTAGTAAAAGAGTAGAATTTCACTCAAACAATAAATCACTGGTGTGAGGAGCAAGTCACAGGGGCTCTTATAGTTCCTTTTTTAAATATTATAAATAAAACAAGAAACAGTTAATTAAATCTAACAAGGGATAATGATAAGAAGATGAAAGATAATGAATATTATCCCAAAGAAAGAAAAAAATGAAATATTGCATTTTAGAAAATGAACACAGGCTGGGTGTGGTGGTTCACACCTGTAATCCCAACATTTTGGGAGGCTGAGGCAGGTGGATCACCTGAGGTCAGCAGTTTGAGACCATCTTGGCCAATATGGTGAAACCCCGTCCCTACCAAAAAAATGTAAAAATTACCTGGGCATGGTGGTGCGCACCTGTAGTCCCAGCTGCTCGGGAGGCTGAGGTGGAAGAATCACTTCAGAAGACAAGAGATGATCTATTTGAACCCAGGAGACAGAGGTTGCACCACTGCACTCCAGCCTGGGAGACAGAGAGAGACTCAGTCAAAAAAAAAAAAAAAGAAAATGAACAGAGGTGAGCCCAATGGAACCCCAAAATAAGGAGAAAAAACAAAACATGATTCCAGAGCTTTTGGGAATTGAAGTCATTTTAGACGTGCTGTCTTAACAGGAAATACAAGCGGACAGCTAGGAAGTAAAGAATATGCTTCTATTAAACTGTTGATAAGAAGCAGATGACAGAATACAAAGAACTAGAGACATGGTTTAAATCTCCTTGTCTCTCTGACATACAGGATATCTCAATTAGATCATGATTTCTTTTCATTTCCTGAAGAACAAAGAGGCTGAATAAAGTAAATGTATTTGTTGGTTATCGGAAAGAATAAAGAAGCCTGCTGCCAAATGCATTTCCCAGTGAATCTGATTCTGGTCCTTGGTAAACTCTTTGAAGAAAATGTCTATGAGCACATGAAGAAATGCAACCAGTAAAATAACATGAATTCTTGAGAGCAATTCAAGATAATGATGGGATTACATTTTCTTCATTGCTGAGATTTTGTCCTAAAAATTACTGATGGTTATATATTGTTGGAGAAACTGTAAGTGATTTTTACAAGTTTTATGCTTATATTTTCATCATCAAAAGTTTCTACAATGAACAAGTATTACTATTGGAATAAAAAAATTCCCCTTCCTCTCCTCTTCTACCATAAAGAAAAATTCTGATAGGACAACATCTAAAACTTTGGTTTATTTGATCTTTTGTGGCAGAAATACGAAAAATGTGATCCTGTCATTTAAATGACTACTAAGATGATCTCTGAGAAATTAGACTGTTCAGAAGAGCATCAAATCCAGGCTCTTAGAAGTAGAAATTGGAAGACATAGTTCCAGTGGTAGCAGGAGCTTTAATAACCTCTTCTGCCTAGGCAGAGGTGAACTTTGTGGTGGTGTTGCTATTATTTCACAGTAAGTAAGCAAGCATGGTTAGGAGATTTTTATTTTAGTGACTTAGTCATCACCAAGTTCTTGATCAAAAAAACAGAAACTAAATCAGCTGGCTCAGAGTTTTTGAAAGTAAGTTTATTTTTAAAGACACCAGAACCATGAAAACATGATTCAGTCCAGCCTGTGGAAGCTGCAGATGGGAACTGGTGAGCTGTTGGGTTGGGGTCCGTGCTTCATAAGTCCTGGCAGATTCATGGCCTCTTTCCTTTGCTCTTTTCTTTATTTCTTTTTTGAGACGGAGTCTCACTCTGTCGCCCAGGCTGGAGTGCAGTGGTACGATCTAGGCTCACTGCAAGCTCCACCTCCCGGGTTCACGCCATTGTCCTGCCTCAGCCTCCTGGGACTACAGGCACCCGTCACCATGCTCGGCTAATTTTTTGCATTTTTAGTAGAGACGGGATTGCACTGTGTTAGCCAGGGTAGTCTCGATCTCCTGACCTTGTGATCCGCCCGCCTACGCCTCCCCAAATGCTGGGATTACAGGCCTGAGCCACTGTGCCCGGCCTGCTCTTTTCTTAATATCTACCCTATTCTTATCTCAGTAGACCAGATCCCTTCCCTTACTCAAAATTTCTGCTCTCTTGTGATTTTGCCCTGCATGTGGCTTTTGCCAGGCCATAAAACTGCCCCCAGGCACGATGCTACGTGACAGACAGGCTCCTGGCAGCTAGCACAAACTTTCAGAGAGCCAGTTCCACATTGAAAACAAAAGATGTTGATTGTCTCAGCGTGGGTGAGGTGTACATCCCTGTGTAGATCTGCCATGGCAGAGGGACTAGGATACATTTTGTTAATGAGTGCTTTGGCTCAGCCCTGCAACAAAGGTTTATTGGGGCTAAGCTCCAGAGAAGGGGACTTTGTGTTAAGTATTCAAAATATGTTTATTACCTTTGAATAAGCATCTTTGGATGAATCTGCACTCCTTCCTATCCACAGTCTCATTCCTACAGCAGCCTGCCCCTTCCTGGCTGAAACAGAAAGCAGCTAACTCATACTAAAGTACTTATGACTGACCAAGTGACTTTAGAGCAAATCATTCATCTTCTCAGGGATTGACTAAATTTAATTTTAAACAAAATCAAAGTTTACTTCTTGCTTACATCACAGGCCAGGATGGGTGTTCCTCCATCTGGGTCTGTGGGTGGCTTTCCTCCATTTGGAGATTCGGGAATCGAGGTTTTTGGTTTTTGGTTTTTGGGTTTTTTTGAGACAGAGTCTTGCTCTGTCGCCCGGGCTGGAGTGCAGTGGCTTGATCTCGGCTCACTGCAAGCTCCGCCTCCTGGGTTCACGCCATTCTCCTGCCTCAGCCTCCCGAGTAGCTGGGACTGCAGGCGCCCACCACCTCGCCCAGCTAATTTTTTGTATTTTTAGTAGAGACGGGGTTTCACCGTGTTAGCCAGGATGGTCTCGATCTCCTGACCTCGTGATCCACCCGCCTCGGCCTCCCAAAGTGCTGGGATTACAGGCCTGAGCCACCGCGCCCGGCTATAGGTTTTTTTCTTTTTCTTTTTTTTCCTGTGACTGCCATCTCCTTAACCTCACTGTCAGCTGATGTCAGCCAGGGAAGAAACACAAAAGTGTGGAGAAGTTACCCACATCTTCAAGAGCCTGACCTAGAAGTAAACACTTCAAACCCACTGTGTTGGTGAGAACTAGTCTCCGGGCCACAGCTGGATGAAAAGGGGGTGAGAAACGTACTGTCTGATGGACAGCCAGATCTCTGAAAAATTAGTTTTTTATCAATCTGGATTTGCACATTCTTTTCACATTTTAACGTCTCTTCAATAGGAATGTATTGTTCAATCAATGGCAAGTTTATTATTCAAGGTAAACTCAAATTTGGTTGGCATTTTTCCTTTTTGGTAGTACAGACACAGCATGAGCTTTACAATCAATGGAATCTTAGGCTAGATGAAATTTGGTTTATAATATGGAAGAGGAAGGAGAAATTTTGCCTCTTCCTCAGTTTGCTGTTCTTTTCACTAAATATCTGTATATGCCCTTCTTTCCTCATTCCAAGGACAGCTGCTAAAGTCTGATCCAGTTCATGCATACAGCTCAAAGACCAGCATCTCTGGGTGATATGAAGTCTTCTCATATAAAGCGTTTTTCAGTTTGGTGATATACAAATATATAAAAAAAATTCCCTGCCCCTCTAATATGTAATAAGACAGGGACAAGATAACCACAATAGAAGCTCCCATTAAGAAAGAGAAGAATTGTGGATACATAGCAGTCATTGGTCCATTGTAGAAATGGATACTGTCTTTTAGGTTATCATAAACATGGTTTTTAAAATGTTTTGCCAAGGCCAGGTGCGGTGGCTCACGCCTGTAATCCCAGCACTTTGAGAGGCCGAGGTGGGCAGATCACGAGGTCAGGAGTTCAAGACCAGCCTGGCCAACATGGCAAAACCCTGTCTCTACTAAAAATACAAAAATTAGCCGGGCGTGGTGGTGGGCGCCTGTAATCCCAGCTACTCGGGAGGCTGAGGCAGGAGAATTGCTTGAACCCAGGGGGCAGAGATTGCAGTGAGCCGAGGCTGTGCCACTGCACTCCAGCCTGGGCAATAGAGCGAGAGTCCGTCTCAAACAAAATAAATAAAATAAAATAAAATAAAATAAAATGCTTTGCCAAGGCATAACATGGGTCTCCATCTTTCCAGCACCCAACACTTGTTTTTTGTTGTTGTTTGTTTGTTTGTTTGTTTTTTGGATTATTTTGGGCGGGGAGGGGTTGCTATCTGCTACCCAAGTGTTCAGAGAGTAATAGTTATTTTAGGTATTTATTGTAGCAGTATGTTTTTCAAGGTATTAATTTTTTTATTAATTAGAGTAATGTTAGAGGCAGTAGACAATAGACCCCAAAATGTATGGGTCAAACTTAAACAGATGTTTATTTCTCATTATTTTAACCACCTGAAGCATATGTCCCATTGGTGGTATTCTTTCCTCCATAGTGTGATTCAAGTATCTAGTCTTTTTCCATCTTGTGGTTCAGTCTTCCCCTAGAACAACATCTGCAAATGAATCTAGCTGGTGGAAGGAGAAAGATAATGGAGAATATATACTTTCTTCTTAAATCTTGACCTGAACATGCCACACCTCACTTCTGCTCATATTCCACAGGTTAGAAGGAAGGAAGGAAGGAAGGAAGGAAGGAAGGAAGGAAGGAAGGAAGGAAGGAAGGAAGGAAGAAAGAAGGAAGGAAGGAAGGCCACATCAGGTGCACGAGGAAACAAAGTCCTTGTCTGAGCAGTTTCCAGTGACAAGTCCATCTCTAAAGGGAAGCACAAATTCTCGCAGACAGCTAGTTGTTTCTGATATAAGAGGATAAGGATTGAATCTTGAATTACAGAAATTCAGTGGGGTGGGGGGATATTTTTTAATAGCATTAAGTAGTTCCTCATAGGGTACCTCAGATCATAACATATCAGTAACCACCAACTCTGTCTCCTAAGTCTGTGTCTCTGTATTATTTTGAAATATTAGATTAAATATATATGACAAAAAGTAGAACCAAAAACAAGAATAGGTGACAATTTTTAAAAAGTAGCCAGCATTGGTAGTAGTAATCATATAGTAGAAGTAGCTGGCATTATTTTTAGTGATTTCTGTATACCAGGCACTGTACTGAGTAGGTTTTAAGCATGATTTTATTGAAACCTTATTAGCATCCCAATGAGATGAGGAAATTTAGAGGTAAAATAACCTGCTGGGTTAAATAACATCTAAAAGTATCTCATTTCAGGGTCTGGTTCCTAACCATTGTAGAGGAGGAAAATAGTTTTTCTTCTACCCTCTTAGGTTTTCTAACTGGGGCCCTGGAAGTTAAACCAACAAAAGGCGGACTAACAAGAGAAAAACAGTTTCATACATACCTATGCGTGGTACGTTCACAGAGAAATCAGACGCAAGCAGGCAGCCAGATGATTGAGGCTTTTGTATCATCATAGGCTGAGCAAACGAAAAAGGATTTGGAGCTTTGGGGTGAGGGAGGCAAGTATTAGGAAGGTGAGCAGAGGAAATAATTAGGGCTGTGTTGTTAAGCACGTAAGAGTCTCTCAGTCCGGGCGCGGTGGCTCACGCCTGTAATCCCAGCACTTTGGGAGGCCGAGGCGGGTGGATCACGAGGTCAGGAGATCGAGACCATCCTGGCTGACACGGTGAAACCCCGTCACTGCTAAAAATACAAAAAATTAGCCGGGCAAGGTGGCGGGCGCCTGTAGTCCCAGCTACTTGGGAGGCTGAGACAGGAGAATGACGTGAACCCGGGAGGCGGAGCTTGCAGTGAGCTGAGATCCAGCCACTGCACCCCAGCCTCAGCCTTCTCCCTTTGCAAATGAACATTTCCTTACAGAAGGGGAAATGTATACCTACTTTCAGGCAGTCACAGGGAGACAGGGAGCTTTTCCTGCATGGGATCGTTTTTAATTGCCTTTAGCTCAAAATAATCTGTATGACCAAGAGGCATATTTTGGGGTGGCATATTCATATACCCTTCATCATACCCCAATCATTTCTTCATCGTAAAATTCAGCAATCCCTGGGATTTCCTGAAGAAAATACCTGAGAAGTACTGAACTAGGAGTTAACAGTGATCGTGTAGGTGAATAGTTGGCAACAATTTAGTCATAAACAGAAATTCAAACGAATTACCTGAAACTGCACTTTAGTCCTTGGTTAAAAGATTATAAAATGACTCAGACCATGTTTTTTTTTTTTTTTTTTGAGATGGAGTCTCGCTCTGTCGCCCAGGCTGGAGGGCAGTGGCCGGATCTCAGCTCACTGCAAGCTCCGCCCTCCGGGTTCACGCCATTCTCCTGCCTCAGCCTCCCGAGTAGCTGGGACTACAGGCGCCCGCCACCTCGCCGGGCTAGTATTTTTTTAGTAGAGACGGGGTTTCACCAGCACTTTGGGAGGCCGAGACGGGCGGATCACGAGGTCAGGAGATCGAGACCATCCTGGCAGACAATGCTTTTTAAAAAAATCATACATTTCTATATCATCATGAAAATTAAGAAATTGAAGATTCTTGTAGAGAACTTGTAGTTTGAGGGATGTCTCCCAATTCTATAAATGTGTGAATCCCTCATTTTATCAGTAATACTTCCTGCTACCTCAGAGAAATGCTAACTTGTTGGGAGAGTTTTTCTCTCCTTCTTAATATTATTGATCCTTGACCCTCAAGCCTTATTCTCTTTCTAATGTTTTTTGTTTTTGTTTTGTTGTTGCTGTTGTTGTTGTTGTTGTTGTTGTTTTGAGACAGGATCTCACTCTGTCACCCAAGCTGGAGGGCAGTGACGTAAACATAGCTCAAATTCCTGGGCTTAAGTGGTCCTCCTGCCCCAGCATCCCAAGTAGCTGGGATGGCGTACACCACCATGCCTGCCTAATTTTTAAGTTTTTATAGAGACAGGGTCTTGCTTTGTTGCCCAGGCTGGTCTCAAACTCCTGGGCTCAAGCAATCCTCCCGCCTTGGCCTCCCAAAGTGCTGGGATTACAGGCATGAGCCACTGCGCCTGGCTTCTCTTTCTAATCTCGAGGGTCATTTAGAAACTTATAGTTAATTCCACTGAAACACTGAAAGGTAAAGATTCTCAAGGTCCATGTGTAGGGAGGAAATGATGAGCCCTAGTCATGAGTGACCAAGGGTAATAAAAGAGAGAACATAAGCCAGTCAGTTTAACTAGAAAAAAAGTGACAGCTCTTAGAAGAGAGAAGATGGAGGCAGGGCGTCGTGGGTCATGCCTGTAATCCCAGCACTTTGGGAGGCCGAGGCGGGCGAATCCCCTGAGGTTAGGAGTTCCAGACCAGCCTGGCCAACATGGTGAAACCCCGTCTCTACTAAAAATATATAAATTAACTGGGCGTGGGGGCAGGTGCCTGTAATCCCAGCTACTCAGGAGGCTGAGGCAAGAGAATCCCTTGAACCCGGGAAGAGGAGGTTGCAGTGAGCCGATGTCACGCCATTGTACTCCCGCCTGGGGGCAAGAGTGAGACTTAGTCTCAAGAAAACCAAACCAAAACAAAAAAAAAGTGAGAGAGAAGATGGAGAGGAACTCAAGACAGCGGGGTCCAGGCCCAAGGAAGGCTACATTGTAGGAGATGACCAAAGGAACTCCTTTGAGGGAAATTTCTAAGGAAAGTGTCACTAAATGGGATATGACAGAAGTTGATAACTATCCTTTGGCTTTCTTGTCATTGTCAGGTACTTCCTCTATTTTTTTACTGTTTATCATTCATTCCTTTCCCTGGGCTTCTGAGTCTCAAGTGTTTCTTTCATTGTTGCGTTTCCTCCTACTTGGACTAGCTTATTTATTTTTTGATTGTTTGTTTGAGATGGAGTCTAGCTCTGTCACCCAGGCTGGAGTGCAGTGGTTCAATCTCAGCTCACTGCAACCTCCATCTCCCAAGTTCAAGCAATTCTCCAGCCTCAGCCTTCCGGGTAGCTGGGATTACAGGCATGCACCACCACACTCAGCTAATTTTTGTATTATTAGTAGAGACAGGGTTTCACCATATTGGCAAGGCTGGTCTCGAACTCCTGGCCTCAAGTGATCCTTCTGCCTCAGCCTCCCAAAGTGCTGGGATTACAGGCGTGAGTCACCAGGCCCAGCCTACTTAGACTAGTTTATAAATTAACATTACACAAAATATATGAAAGGACTACAAATGTGCATCCAGACAAAGGAACAGAGAGGAGTGTGTGTCACACTGCAAGAAGACTACTTATTCCAGGACCTGCCTGCACACCAGAATCAGCCATCCTACGAGATCACACACACTCTGCAGACACTGGTGATAAAGGTCTGGGAGCAACACACTTGGTTACTTTATGTCAGAGGCAGAGGGAAAAGAAATTGTACTTTCTTCTAATAGCAAACTCTAGAGTGCTCACTTGGGAGACTGACAGCCCAACAAATACAAGTGAAAAGGAAACAAATTCAGGAATGTAACAAGGGAGAACTAGCTAGGTTTAAAATGTATTGCTAAAGAGTTATGCAATTTTTGACTTGTAAGAAACTTAAAGACTCCATCTCATCTAAAGGTCACGAACGGCAGCCTTAGAGCCAAATCTGGTCCACAGATGTGATCTGTCTTGTTTGGTTCGTAGTTTGCATTAGTTGTCAGCATTTAAAAAAGAACAGTTCACATTTTTTAAAAGTCCAGATTCCTGATTACTGCTGGGAAACTAGAAAATCTGTGGATCCTACATTGCCAGCATTTCCCGGTGCCAGTACGGAAAGCTGAGCAGCGATCGTGCCCTTTGGACGTTGCTTGAGTCCCCAGTTTCCCACAGTCCCTGGCTGGCCTCCTTTAATTCATTTACATAATCTGTCTGGACTCTGTTGGCAGCTTTTGAGTTTAAAGCCCTTGCTAAGCCAACCTGTTCATTTTTAGAGATAAGAAAGTGAGGCCCCGGGAAGTCAAATGACTCACCCAACTATACGCGTATGTTTGTGTCGTTTCCATACATTCCGTTTTCCATCCCATGCTTTCTCACTTAAATGGTGAGGTTTGTTTAGCAAAAAAAAAGAGATTTGGAAAGTAAATATAAGTGGTGAGGTTAAAGTCTGAAGAAACTACGTTGAAACCCAGAAAAGACAAAGGCGATATTAAAAAGAGGGTAATTTAGAAGCTCACTAACTGGAACTCAAGAGACTTCAATAGGAAATTGTCAATGAGAGGAAGTGGAAGGAAGAGAGAGGTTACATGCATAATAAGAACAAATGAGAGAAGCACCAACTAAGAGGTAAGATGACGAGAGAGAGTAAAACAGGCACTGTTTCACTTGATCTGCTCCCATACAGAACAAAAGCAGCAGTTGACAGAAAGGAAACTGACAAAATAAATTTCAAAATAAAAAACTGACAAAATAAATTTCAAAATAAAAAAAACAGAAAAAGAAATTAGCAATTATAGGCCAGGCCCCGGTGGTTCATGCCTGTAATCCCAGCACTTTGGGAGGCCAAGGCAGGCAAATCATGAGGTCAGGAGTTCAAGACCAGCCTGGCCAACATGGTGACACCCCATCTCTACTACAAATATAAAAAATTAGCTGGGCATGGTGGCAGGCACCTGTAATCCCAGCTACTCGGGAGGCTGAGGCAGGAGAATTGCTTGAACTCAGGAGGCGGAGGTTGCAGTGAGCCAAGATCATGACACTGCACTCCAGCCTGGGCAACAGTGCAAGACTCCATTTCAAAACAAAACAAAAAAATTATAAAAGATGTCTTGTTCAGATTTATTTATTTAGGGAAAAAAGACGTGAAGAAAAGGAGAGGCAGCTTCTCAAGATTGCCTGAGATGTTATTAATAGCAACAACAAAAAATGTAAACAAAAAACAATTTCAAAGGAGAGCCTCACCAAAAGAAGAGAATAATAATTTAAAAAATAAAAAATAATTATCTCAAAAAAATCTCCACAAGAAAAAAAATAAAATAAAATTCTTCCTGAAACTGAAGCATACTAGAATATGCAACCCCAAAATATGTCACTTTGGCACACAGGTTATTTGGAGCTAAAGGCCATAAAGAACCAGCAGACCGCCAGACGCGGTGCTTCACGCCTGTAATCCCAGCACTTTGGGAGGCCGAGACGGGCGGATCACGAGGTCAGGAGATTGAGACCATCCTGGCTAACACGGTGAAACCCCCGTCTCTACTAAAAATACAAAAAATTAGCGGGGCGTGGTGGTGCGTGCCTGTAGTCCCAGCTACTCGGACGCTGAGGCAGGAGAATGGCGTGAACCCAGGAGGCGGAGCTTGCAGTGAGCCAAGATGGTGCCACTGCACTCCAGCCTGGGCGACAAAGCGAGACTCCATCTGAAAAAACAAACAAACAAACAAAGCCACTGCACTCCAGCCTGGGCGACAAAGCGAGACTCCATCTGAAAAAACAAACAAACAAACAAAAGAATCAGCAGACCAACTAAAAACTCTTTATTTTCCCCAATCACCTAACATGAACTATAAAGTTCCCCTTTTGTACAGAAAATTTACATTGATAGAGGAAATTTCCATTTATAAGGGAAGAGAGCTGCTCCCGGAGACAGTAGTTATTCACCAGAGAGACTCTTATCTGCATAACAACACAACCCTTATTTGCTATACACCTTCCTAGAACTTTCCTCCTCCCTTCAGCAGCCCAAAACCCCTTTTCCTCTGCTGAGCCTAAGATGGTACAGAAGCTTCAATCAGCTGGTTGCCACCTTGAGTCTCGGTCATTTGTGGAAACTTCCACGCATAGGTATACAATTTAACCTTTCTTCTCTTGTTAGTTTGTCTTTTGTCAGTTTAATCTCCAGGGCCCCAGTCAGTGAACCTAGGAAAGACGAGGGAAGTAGTCTTCCTCATCAAGAGTTTTGGCAACCACTAAGGGACAGTAAGGACATCTCACTTGCTCAGGAGGCTGAAGTTGAGATTCAGGATCTCTGACAAAGTCGGCAAAAGGCAAAAGGTCTTACTGAAGTCAGCCTCCTGGATTTCCGTCTGTAGAGTCTGACTGAAGGAGGATGGCAGAAGTCTCCATGTCTTTTCTTTTCCAAATTTGCATTAGCAAGAGAAAAATATTTGTAAAATTTAGTTCTTTGGATGGTCACTCTTGTAAATTTGGTTTTGAGTACTCATTGGTTACTGATCTTTGGCTTCCTAAGAATAGTCATTGTTTTCCTTTGTTTCCATCTTTTGTGTGATTTATTATAATAAGGAGAATAGTCATAGTTTTGGAGAATTGTCATAGTTATAGGCATAGGCCCGATAAGCCTGCTGTTTACACCAGCTTCACAGACCCGTGAGTTTACAGTTTATGCTAGAGCAGCATCGATTTAGACAAACTTTGCTGCAGATAACCAATGGGAAAAAGCTGGATGAGATTCTTCTTTTATCTCATTTTGTGTTCTGAGAGTTTAGCTTTGTAACTACCATAGTCTCTGGTAAGCAGTCTGGTTTCTGCCAGCTGAGATGGCAAGGTTGTCACACTTGCATTGGGTAGCTAGCCAGCAGGCTAGGAACCCAAAGCACAAAATGCACAAGCAGCATTTTCTTTGACCAATCTTGCAGCTGTTGGGAGAGTTTGCCTTAATAAGGGGCCCCAGTCCATCGGGGCCTTTATTGTCAGTCTTTGTTGCCTTGTTTGTGCTGGGAAAAGTACCATCCCAGTATTACTTACCTGATATCACAGATTAGTGAGTCTGTGATTGAAGGCATCTCACTGTTATGGCAGACTGTAGTTTCCTTCTTGACTGCGACAATGAATTTCTTTGTTTTTCAGGCTATCTTTGGGAGAAACTCTGAATCTTGGGGAGGAGGAGTGGGTATTGTCTCCTTTCAACCCTCTTTGGGGAGGTCTCTTGTGTCTATGGTTAAGCTGTAAAAAGGCTGATTGGTTTAGAGTCACATTGGACTAGGTATACCTCTGAAAATTTGGACTTTATATCCAAAAGGATTTTTTTTAAAGAGCTCGCACCCTAAAACAAATGTGCTACTGGTACTGATAGGAAAATCAGACTGCAAGGAAGACAAAAAAATTTTAATAACTATTTGGAAACAAACGACAAATAAAAATCTTAAAATCTTGTGTATTATTTCATTCTCACATTACTATAAAGAAATATCCGAGACTGGATAATTTAGAAAGAAAGAAGTCTTAATTGGCTCATGGTTCTGCAGGCTGTACCGGAAGCATAGCTGTTTCTGCTTCTAGGGAGGCCTCAGGGAGCTTACAATCATGGCAGAAGGTGAAGGGGAAGCAGGCAGGTCTTACATGGTCAGAGTAGGAGGAAGATGGCAGGGAGATTGTGCTACACACTTTTAAAACAACCAGATCTCATAAATCACTTACTCACTATCATAAGAACAGCATGGAGGGGATGGTACTAAACCATTTATGAGGAATCCGCCCATGATCCCATCGCATCCCACCAGGCCCTCCGCCAACACTTGGGATAATAGTTGAACATGAGATTTGGTGGGGACACAGATCCAAACCATATCATCTTCTCTACAAATATTGGTGAAAGGTTGTAGCCATTATTTAGAAGGTTACCTTAACTTGTTCCATCTGCCAAGGACACAAAGTGGACCCAACTATTTTACATAAACTAGCGAGTTTTGTAATATGATGCCTGACTCATGGTTTGAAGTTTAAAATGAAAGCTATGAGATTTCTGTTGGCATCTGTGTGCTTACATATGCTTATTTGTGTGTTTTGTATATTGATCTTTTTCTACCTCTGAATGGTATTGCCAACATTTATCAAAGAGCTCTGCATTAATTGGCTTAGAAAAAAAAATAAGTGCTTGCCGGGCGCGGTGGCTCAAGCCTGTAATCTCAGCACTTTGCGAGGCCGAGACGGGCGGATCACGAGGTCAGGAGATTGAGACCATCCTGGCTAACACGGTGAAACCCCATCTCTACTAAAAAATACAAAAAACAA
>NW_012112030.1:7308461-7311019 GCF_000951035.1 Colobus angolensis palliatus
CTCATATACATTAAGTATTATTAAAACTCTCAAAAAAATACAAATTAACTCAAAATTTGTTTTCAAATTCACATGCTCTGGGATACTCTTTGGTAAATAAGGCTAGTTCAATATTGTTATTTGTTAAACACAAATACAAATAGGTATTTCTCTAGATTTGTCAGCATTCAATATAATGTAGACATGCAATTTTATTCTACCTGAATTTACTAGCCAAATAAGCTGATGTTATGTCTATTAGATGTTTCAGATTATAAAATTATAATTCAACCTAAGAATAAAATGTACAATAAAAACGAATTCCTTGATGTATGTCAAAGATGGCAGTTAAGAGAGAAAGACAGAGAGAGAAAGCAATATAATTAACTTGTAGGTTCTTTACTTCTGTGATTTTTGATATCTACCTCACATGCCTGTCACAAATTTGTTCACAAGAAAATACACTTTAGATGATGATTAGCTTTATTTAATCTTGCATGAAATTTTCATCAATAATCCAAGCATAATTGTTAGGAACAAGTTAATTAAATAGATGTAAGTGGGATAAAACTCTATAGCTGAACTTTCAACAGTAGTTATGTTTTATAATATGTCTGCTTAAATATAGTATCCAAAATCTTTTTGGTAACCTAAAACCTCAAAGATATAGAAAGTTCTAAGTTAAATGAGGGATAGGCATTAAATATTTGATCATTTATAAATACGATATAATACTGAAAGGTTAATCACTTAACATAAGTTTATCTATATTTGACTTCTTATTACAGAGAGACTAAAGAATATTTGAGTCTGTTAGTCAACATATTCTTCTTGCCACACTGAAAAAACTGTACTATGAGGAAACACGTGCCTCTAGAAATTGTGAAAGGGTGTATTCATAAACGTGCTAATCTACGGAATGCCCCTATATATAACAGTTCACAATTTCCTACTTCCTTGTTTTCACTGGAAATTAAGGTATTAATCATTAAAAACTCTAATCAATATACATAAATGAACTATTAGGAATAATAAGGATGAAGAAAAAAGTCTGCATGCAAAGTATGCAAAGAAACTAAGATGTGTTGGACACAGGGAGGGGGACATCACACACCAGGGCCTGTCAGGGGGTGGGGGGCAAGGGGAGGGAGAGCATTAGGACAAATACCTAATGTATATGTGGCTTAAAACCCAGATGACCGGTTGATAGGTGCAGCAAACCACCATGGCACATGCATACCTGTATAACAAACCTGCACGTTCTGCACGTGTATCCCAGAACTTAAAGCAAAATAAAATTTTTTAAAAAAGAAAGCAAGATGTGTTTTGGCAAGGAAAAATATGAAGTACGAAGGATGCATTTTTGTTAAGGAAAAGGGAGAGTAATTTTGTCCTACAGTAGTTTAATGTTGTTTAAAGATTATTTCAGAGTGAGAAAGAGGAAAATAAAGGACAAAAACCTAGGCAGGTATAAGAAATTGTCAAAGGAGAGAGAGAGGGAGCGATGGCTCAGGCCTGTGATCCCAGCACCGTAGCAGGCCAAGACAGGCCGATCACTTTAGACCTGGAGTTTGAGACCAGCCTACACAACACAGAGAGACCTGAGACCCTGTAAATTAGTCAGATGTGGTGGCATGTCCCTCTAGTTCCAGCTACTCTGGAGGCCAAGATAGGAGGATCACTTGAGCCCAGGAGTTTGAGGCTGCAGTGAGCTATGACCGTGCCACTACACTCCAGCCTGGGCAACAGAGTGAGAACTCATTTCAAAAAATAATAAATAATAAAATTATTATAAATAATAAAATTAAATGGATTTATTATAATGTTGAAAAATAAACTCTAATATCAATAGTGTGCTGATGTAGAACCGGAATTTGGATTGTTGGTCTGTTCCTAATAAGAGATTGTAAAAGGGTTTCTTTATCTGTTGGGTACTTTGCCTAGGAAACAAAGATTCTGTGACTTGTCAAAAATAATTTCCCACATGTAGACCCAGCTACTTGGGAGGTTGAGGCAGGAGGAACCCAGGAGTTTAAGGCTGCAGTGAACTGTGATCACAGCACTGCACACTAGCATGGGTGACAGAGCAAGACCCCAAACCTTTAAAAAATTAAATAATTTCTTATGCTTCATGTTGTCTTTAGCATATCTTTGATTACATTTTTAAAAAAGAGTTTTCTCAGTATGGAAAAAGCTAAGGTTTTGTTCTGGTTTTGGTTTTTTATAATTATGTGACCTTCTGTATTTACCTTTACAATAATATTTTCCGTTTCGTTAAATAGATAACTAAATATTGTTTCATAGTTATCTGTTATCCTATTTTATAAGGGTTCACGCCTTTTGCAATTTTTGATAGTCTTCCCAAATCAAATTCTAAAGTCTTTTCCAATTTTCTTGTCTTTTTTTTAAATTTTTAAATTTGTATTTATTTATTTATTTATTTATTTTGAGATGGAGTCTCACTCTTTTTGCCCAGGCTGGAGTGCACTGACACAATCTCGGCTCATTGCAACCTCCGTCTCTTGGCTCACTGCCTCAGTCTCTTGAATAGCTGGGATTACAGGCATGTGCCACCACAC
>NW_012112030.1:7311469-7318958 GCF_000951035.1 Colobus angolensis palliatus
GATCTCAGCTCACTGCAAGCTCTGCCTCCCAGTTTCACACCATTCTCCTGCCTCAGCCTCCTGAGTAGCTGGGACTACAGGTGTCCGCCACCACGTCCGGCTAATTTTTTTGTATTGTTAATAGAGATGGAGTTTCACCGTGTTAGCCAGGATGGTCTCGATCTCCTGACCTCGTGATTGGCCTGCCTCGGCCTCCCAAAGTGCTGGGATTACAGGTGTGAGCCACCACGCCCGGCCTTTTTTCCTTTTGTTGTTGGTTGTTTGTTTTTTGAGACAAGGTGTCTCTGTCACCCAGGCTGGAGTGCAGTGGCGCGATCTTGGCTCACTGCAGCCTTGACCTCCCAGACTCAAGTGATCCTCCCAGTGCAGGCTCCCAACTAGCTGGAACTACAGACATGCACCACCACGTCTGGCTAATTTTTGTATTTTTGGTAGAGATGGGGTTTCACCATGTTACCCAGGTTGGTCTCGAATCCTGAGCTAAAGTGATCTGCCTGCCTCGGCCTCCCAAAGTGTTGGGATTACCGGCATGAGCCACTGCGCTGGCCCTAGCCTTTTCCCTTTGAACTAACTTTGACATTCCATAGAATGCTCCTTGAAAATCTCGAAGGATTTGCAATCTCGCCTTGAAAAAAAGAGATGTTACACTAATTAGATTTATTTGATATGCTAAATTACATGAGAATCATTGTCAACTAAAACATGATGCTTAACCTTCTTTATGTTATATTTGTATAGGTATGTAATTAATACGTGTTTCAAAAACTGTATAAAGTTCCTAGATATTTATCAACCTTTGCTGTTCGTATGTCCTGATATAGTGTTATCAGGCGTAAGTACAGTTATTATTATAAAATGCTGTAAGCCACAGAAATAACCAAATTTCCTTGTTAATTACACTATAATGAACTCTCGTCAGATCTTTATTCATGGTTATTTTGAAGTCTTTTGACATTCACAGCCAATTATTGTTTCACGATGATTCTTCTCTGAATGCTTTTGCAATCAACAAGTGAAAATGCTTCATCTTCATGGAGACCATGGAAAAGACTCAGAGAGGTATTCTCAAGTATTGAAGATTATGCCACTGGATTGGGTAAAGGTTTCCGAAACACTAAAGAAGAAACATGAATTCATGAAGCTGCAAATCCAACATCAAGCAAAACAAGAATTAATTCCATGAGACTGAATGAACTGATAAGAATAATTCTAACGTGTATGGCCCTTTTGTTTGAAATATTACTGGTTCCTTAATGCTTTCCTATATTTAAGAAACCCTTTTCCTCCTAAGCTATCTATAACTTACAGTAACTTGGTAAAGTATACCTTTGTGAACAAAGATGAAAAGATAAAACATTTACTTTTTTTGAGATAGGGTCTTACTCTGTTATCTGGGCTGTAGTGCAGTGGTGTGACCACAGCTCACTGCTTCCTTGAACTACTGGGCTCAAGTAATCCCTCCACCTCAGCTTTCCAAGTAGCTGGGACTACAAATGTGCATCAATTACCACGCGCAGTTAATTCTTTTTTTTTTTTTTAGAGATGAGGGTCTCACTATGTTGCCCAGGCTGAAGCGATCCTCCAGCTTCAGCCTCCCAAAGTGCTGGGATTACAGATGTGAGCCACCATGCCCAGCTAGAAACATTCACTTTTTCTCCCCACCTGATCCTTCCAGAATTTGGAAATCTTTACTGAATATTCTTATTTTCATGGTGATGTATTTGCATATGTTCAATAAGAATCTCTTGTCCTTATAACAGAATGCAATTTGAAATATTGCTTATATTAGCAAGGCTTTCACTGGAATATCATATTTTAGGATGATGTACATAAAATCAGATAAGATCAGACCATTTTAAGGAACTGTCAGAAGCAGTTGAGCAAGAGAAACTCCATCTTGAATCGCGGCTGGATACGATGAGGCTGAGACCTACTGGGCTGCATTCCCAGGTGGTTCGGCATCCTAAGTCACAGAATGAGATAGGCAGTCAGCACAAGACACAGGTCACGAAGACCTTCCTGATAAAACAGGTTGCAATAAAGAAGCCGGCCAAAACTCACCAAAATCAAGATGGTGATGAGAGTGACCTCTGGGTGTCCTCACTGCTACACTCCCACCAGCACCATGACAGTTTACAGATGCCATGGCAATGCCAGGAAGTTACCCTGTATGGTCTATAAAGGGGAGGCATGAATAACCCATCCCTTGTTTAGCATATCATCAAGAAATAACCAGCAGTGCTGGGGCTGCTCTGTCTATGGAGTAGCCATTCTTTCATTACTTTACTTTCTTAATAAACTTACTTTTCACTGCAATCTATGAACTCGCCTCGAATTCTTTCTTGCTTGAGATCTAAGAACCAGCTCTGGGGGTCTAGATCAGGATCCCTCTCTGGTAACATTTGTTCTGGTAACAGAACAAATGCTGACTTTATGAAGCCAGTGCTTACAAAGCCCCTTGAAATACTGGCCTGGTACCTGATTAATAGGGTTCCCAACCAAACAGGTGAGTAAAAAAGGTCACTTCTTGGTAGGCCCAGGAAGCTGAAAATATTTTGGGGACCTCAAGAAAAAAGGAATTCACCCAAATCTGTAGGTATTGCTGGTGAAGGCCGATGGATTGGTTTCCAGCTTTGATAGGCTTTAACAGTCTAACCTGAAATGCCTTATTAAAAGTTGCAACAAAGCAGACTCAAAAAGAGCTTATATTGTCAATCATTATTCTTGCTATGTTTATGTAATAATCAGGCCAAGCTCAATGAGATTAGACTTATTTTGCAACAAAAATAGTCTTACTTTGATTATCTTTCATAGAAATAGGGGTGATTGTAGAGAGAAATATGCTGTTTCAATGGAAAACTATAGCACACCCTTGTGGATTGTCAAATTCTAGCCGTGTTCCCTGTCTTTCAGCTTTTTTAACCTCTCTGTAAACTGACTCCTGCTATGTTTTGCATTTTGTCAGTAATTAACATTTCTGATTTTAATCTCCCCTAATTTGGCACCACTGAGAACTAAAATCTGACTGCCTAGATCCGTATTGACACTACCCAGAAAAAGCCCTGCAAGCTGAAACTGAGCCCTTCCGTGCTCTGCTCTGAGAAATAACCATAACTGTCACATTGTATATGCCATCCCCAGAGACACTCAAACCACAAACCCGGAAATACCTCAGACTGCCACTGCCCGTCCTCCTTCTACTACCTAGAGATGCTTTGAGCCCAACATTCAGAAATCTTCTCAGCTGATTGCCCTCTGGCCTCAGAAACTGGGTTTATAAATAGTTCTATCCATTAACCTTCAGTTTTCTTTTGTTTCCACAGAAATGTCCTTATTAAAGGCCTTATAGCACCATATAGAGACCTAACAGAGGTGGGCACCCTATTCCCTCTGGCAACAATCTCTTGAGATGAGATACAACTGTCTGAGTAAACTGAACTCTTACACACTGTTGGTAGGAATGTAAGCTATTCCCAGGACTGAGAGACTGGTTCAGTGAGATGGGGCAATGTGTTTAAATTTGTCCTGTTCTGCTTACTCACTCTTGTTCCAATCTGTTTTCTTTCCCTTTGCAGATCTCTTATCTTGCAACACCTAATCCAAATCTCTCTCAACAGCGACATACTTGGCTTTTGATATATGAAACGTCCTGAGAAACAGAAAGTTTCAAAGGGTGGGATAAAGGGTTCCAGAATATGCCACCCCATATAAGGATTATTTTGAGCTACATGCAATTGAGAACCAGCAGACACAGGAAAGGCTCTTTCTGTCCCCTAACTGCCTAAAAGCAGAATATAAATTTCCCCTTTTGTAAAGGAAATTTACATTTATAAAGTAAATTTCTCTTGGTGAAGATTCCTCTGTACCAGAAAGAGAGCCAGGCCTGGAGATAACCCATCACCTGAGACACTCTTACCTCCATAACCCTTACTTACATACAAGTATAAATTTCCTGTCTCATCTTCTCAGGACTTGTCTTCTCCATTCAGAAGCCCCAAACCCCTTTCCCTTCATTTAGCCTGAGATGCTATATAAGCTTCAATCGTCTGGATCTCCTTGAGTCTGTTTTCTTTGTGGTACTCCCATGTGTATGTATATAATTGAACTGGTTTTTTCCTCTTGTTAATCTATGTTTTGTCAGTTTAATTTCCAGGGCCTCAGCCACAGAATGTACTGGGTAGAAGGAAAAGAAGTTATTTGTCTCCCCTAGAAAACCAAAATTCAGTCCTAGCCATAGCAATCAAGCAAGAGAAAGGGAAAAAAAAAGGCATCCACACTGGAAAAGAGGAAGTCAAATTGTCTCTCTTTGCAGATGACATGATTTTATATATACATACACCTAAAGACTCCAATTAAAAAAAAAAAAAAACTCTAAGAACTGATAAATTCAGTAAGGTTGCAGGACACAAAATCAACATACAAAAATCAGTAGTGTTCTAGACACCAATAACAAAGTAACTGAAAAAAAAATCAGGAAAACAATCCCATTTACAATAGCTACAAAAATAATAAAATATCTAGGAATAGATTTAATCAAGGAGGTGAAAGAGCTCTACAGGGAAAACTACAAAATACTAATGAAAGAAATCGAAGAGGAAACAAACAAATGAAAAGACATCCCATGCTCATGGATCGAAATAATTAATATTGCTAAAATGATCATACTATCCAAAGCAACCTACAGATTTAATGCAATTCCTACCAAAATACCAATGACATTCTTCACAGATATATTTTTTTAAATCCTAAAAATCATATGGAACCACAAAAGACCCTGAATAGCCAAAGCAGTCAGGACTTAAGTAAAAAGCACAAAGCTGGAGGCATTACACTACCAAACTTTAAAATACACTACACAACTATAGTAGCCAAAACAGCATGGAATTGGTATAAAAACAGATGCATAGACCACTGGAACAGAGTAGAGAGAACCGAGAAGTAAATCCACGTATTTATAGCCAACTGGGTTTTACAAAGGCACTAAACACACTGGGAAAAGGACACCATCTTCAGTAAATGGTTTTGGGAACTGGGTAACCATATGCAGAAGAATAAAACTGGACCCTTGTCTCTCACCCTATACAAAAATTAACTCAAAATGGGTTAAAGACTTAAACCTAAGACTAGAAACTATAAAACTACTAGAAGAAAACATAGGGGAAACACTCCAGGACATCAGTCTAGGCAAAGATTTTGTGGCTAAGACCTCCAAAACACAGGCAATAACAACAAAAATAGACAAGTGGGACTATATTAAGCTAAAAACTTCTTCACAGCAAAGGAAACAATAGACTGAAGAGAAAACCTATAGAATTGAAAAAACGATTTGCAACTATCCAACAAGAGTCTAATTTCCAACATATACGAGGAACTCACACAATTTAACAGCAAAAATATAAATAATCCAATTAAAAAGTGGGCAAAAGATCTGGATAGACATTTCTCAAAAGCAGACATATAAATGGCTAAAAGTTATACAAAAAATGTTCAGTATCACTAATCATCAGGAAAACACAAATCAAAATTACAATGGGAAATCATCCACTCTAGTTAGAATGGCTATTACCAAAAAGGCAAAAAACAACAGATATTAAGGAGCATGCAGAAAAAAGGGAACTCTTACACAATGTTGGTAGGAATGTAAGCTAGAATAACCATTATGGAAAACAGTTTGGGGTTTCCTCAAAAAATTAAAAATAGAACTACCTTATAGTTTAGTAATCCCCCTACTGAATATTTATCCAAAGGAAAGGAAATCAGTATATCCATGGGATACCTGCACCTCCATGCTTATTGCAGAGGATATGGAATCACAATAGCTAGGATATGGAATCAACCTGCCTTTATCAGTGGATGAATGGATAAAGAAAATGTGGTATATATATACAATGTAGTACTATTCAGCCTTTAAAAAGAATGAAATCTTGTCATCTGCAGCAGCATAGATGAAACTGAAGGTCATTATGTTAAGTGAAATAAGTCAGGAAGAGGAAAACAAATATTGCTGGGTGTGGTGGTTCACCCCTATAATCACAACACTTTGGAAGGCCAAGGTGGGAGAATCACTTAAGTCCAGGAGTTTGAGACTAGCTTGGGCAACACAGTGAAACCCCATCTCTACAAAAAAAAATCAAAAAATTAGCCAGGCATGGTGCCACACACCTGCAGTCCCAGCTACTTGGGAGGCTGAGGTGGGATGATCACTTGAGTTCAGGAGGATAAGGCTGCAGTGAGCTTCGATTGCACTACTGCAGCTCCAGCCTGGGCAACAGAGTGAGATCTTATCTCAAAAAAGAAAGAAGAAAGAAAGAAAGACAAATAACACATGTTCTCACTCAAATGTCGGAGCTAAAAAGTCGATCTCATGGAGACAGAGAATAGAAGAATGATTGTTACCAGAAACTTGGAAGGTGGAGAATGGAAGGATGAAGGGACATTGGTTAACATGTACAAACATACAGTTGGACAGAAGGAATAAGTTCTAGTGTTTGGCAGCACGGTAAGGCAACTATAGTTAACAACAATATATTGTATATTTCAAAGCAGCTAGTAGAGAAGATTTGAAATGTTCCCAACACAAAGAAATGATAAATGTTCAAGGTAGATTTCCTAAATACATTGATCATTACACATTGTGTCCATGTATAAAAATATCACATGTGTTCCATCAGTATGTACAATTATTATGCATCAATAAAAAAACCATTTTTAACCCAAAATGCAAACTGGAGAATTTTACAAAGAATTTGTTATTTAAGGGTTCAGCAAAAGGTTTTCTAGAAAGAAAAATGAACAGATGGCACAAGACTCTTTTGCTTCAGGAGAGGAAGGATCCAGGCCTGGTGCTGCTGCAAGACTGCAGGATTTTATACCAAATATTATTGTGTAAGTTTATTATAAAGATTAATAGATGGAAGTCACAAAATTTTATTTAAGATCCTGACCAGTGCCAAAACAACAGGGAGGCAGTAATGTGGACTGTTAATAAACCTCAGAAGAAACAATTGGATATGTGTGTGATTTGCATACAAACGTGAACAGAGTAGGGTGTATGTCTTGGCTCTGTCACTGATGGGTTGGGTCACTCCAGAACAAACAATTCAATTCTCTAAGGCTCAGTTTCAGCCATGAGGTAAAGAATTGGGTGGATTCTCAAAGGGTTATCCCCAGACCAAAATCATCAGCATCACCAGGGAACACATTAGAAATGCACATTTTAGCTGCCTTCCTAGACTTACGGAGTCAGAAACTTGGGGTGAGTGCGGTGACTCACGCCTGTAATCCCAGCACTTTGGGAGGCTAAGGTGGGCAGATCACCTGAGGTCAGGAGTTCAAGACCAGCCTGGCCTACACGGCGAAACCCTGTCTCTACTAAAAATACAAAAATTCGCTAGGCATGGTGGTGTGTGCCTGTAATCCTAGCTATTCAGGAGGCTGAGGCAGGAGAATTGCTTGAACCTGGGAGGCAGAGGTTGCAATGAGCCGAGAT
>NW_012112030.1:7319008-7328218 GCF_000951035.1 Colobus angolensis palliatus
AGCCTGGGCAACAAAGCCAGACTCCATATCAAAAAAAAAAAAAAGAAAAAAGAAAAAAAGAAAAGAAAAGAAAGAAACTCAGGATGGTGCCCTTCAATCTATGTCTTAACAAGCTCTCTTGGTGGCATCCAGTAAAGCTTGAGAACCACTGAGCAAGCCACTGGATAGATGATCTCTATGTCCCTAATAGCTACAAACACACTAATTTAATTGTAAGCTAAGGAGGAAAATTATAAGCTGAGTTGCCCTAGTATTTGGCATAGTAAATTTTTAAAAGATATTCAACAGGATGACATAATTATTTTTGGAACGGTACAAATGTTTGCCACTGAATTTTATGAGATGTGAGAATGGCGTGTACACATACAAGGAGTATTCCAACCATGAAACAACCTGAGTTGAAATAAAGCTAAAGACCACAAGTGCTAAGACAAGGATGGTCACATATGCAGTGGGAGTAATTTCCATATGAGGAATGTATATACCAAGACTGGCTCAGCATGTGGACAGCCAAGGGAAGTGGAACTTTCAATGTTCGAAGTTCTACATTTTTTAAAAAAATACACTCACAGCTTAGTTATTGAACTACTTTACAATTAGTTGCTTTGTATTAACATTGCATATGTTTAAAGAAAAATCATCTAGGCTTATGGGAAGTTTTAGTGGTATCATAGGGCCTAAAAGCTATAAAAGAAAACAAATCAACTTCTCTCTGTCCAGGCATAGTTGAAGATAATAGGATCTAAAACTGAGAGGTTTTAGTTTGGTTTATTTCTTTCTTTGTTTTTGAGACAGGGTGTCGTTATGCTGCCCAGGCTGGAGTGCAGTGGTGCAATCACAGCTCACTGAAGCCTCCACCTCCTAGGCTCAAGCAATCCTCCCATCTCAGCCTCCCAAGTAGCTGGGACTACAGGTGCATGCCACCACACTCGGCTATTTTCTATTCTTTGTAGAGATGGGGTCTTGCCATGTTATCCAGGCTGTTCTTGAACTCCTGAGCTCAAGCAATCCACCAGCTTTGGACTCTCAAAATACAGGCATGAGCCACTGCACCCAGCCACATCTAGTTTGACTTCTATACTGTCCTGTTTCTGGCCTTCTCCCTTCACCTTCAGATACCTGCTCTTTAGTTTATTTTTCTTGTCAGTCATGTGCGTTGGTTAATTCAATTGACTATTTACATTTGAGTATGAATAAACGTCACAATACTCTTTCAATCAAGCATTTTCATTTTGTTTTTTATAATGAATTCTAAAAGGAAAGATCCTGTCATCTATTAAAGGAGCTCCAGATATCACGTAATAGGGAAATTGTTGGAAGGAGCAGAAAAGCCTCCGAGGTCGGTAAGGAGAGTTCTTAAAGCAGACCGAGCGACCTTCTTGGCGTAGCGTTGGGAATCGTAGTTGTAGAGGAGATGGAAAAGGATGCAGTCCAGGAAATTGTGGCAAAAATTAATACAGAATACACTGGTTGCTTTGCTAAGGAACTTTCTCCTCCAGCAAGGACAATCTGTCAGTTGGCTAGGCAAGATGGTCTGTATTTGTTGTCATGAAACCTGTGTGGAGTTGCTTCCAGGAGTGAAGCCTTCCTTCCCTACAGTTCAGCTCTCCTGCCTCCTTCCCGCTTATGTGCCCCATTTTTTCATGCATGAATACAGATCAACTTCTCTCTCCTTCCCCTAATCATAATCCATCTGCTACCCCAGGAGCCAGGGCTGCTGTGTCAGTTCTTTGGGTGGTGCCCTACACAAAAGAACTGGCTTACGTGGCACCCTGCCAAGTGGACCAATGAAGGCTGAAATCTAGCCCATGCTTCCCTCACCAAACCCTGAGCTTGTGGGTTACTTTCTTCTAACTCACACAGAGGCACCCTATGGGCTAGCTGCAACCATGGCATAACCCCTGTGTTGTGTTTTGGGACACTATAGTAGTGCTCTTAAGAAACAAAAGCAAAAAGCAAAAACAACTCCTCTTAACATACTCTCTAGACTGAGCCATGCTTTCATGCCTTCTGTAAAACACAGTGACATGTGTCCATGGCACACCCAAGCCAGCTGTTGGTAGGCTGCTCCTAGTATGCCTCAGGCACCTCCACTCCCTCCAGTTATGCTTTATGTATACACCAAGCACCCTTATGTGTTCCCAGAATGGTGTCTGCCCATTGTACTTGTTATTTTAATTATCCAAATTAATGAACAAACTGACAAAGTTGTGTAAAAAAAACAGTGTCGTGGTTTCTTTGAAAATTAATTTCAACATGTTGCAAAGATTGAAAAGGGTAAGTAGTAGAAATGGCTGTTGATTTAGCTGTGGGGAGGCACTATAAAAGGTTGGCAAAAGAAAAATGTAATGCCTAAGTTTCTGTACTCTAATTGCTTTATATGTGTTTTGAAGTCCTTGATTCACTTTAAAGAAACTCAAGCTTAGAAGTCATAGACCATGAATTATGGATGTAGTTTATGAAAAAAAAAAAAAGATGTGTCACTATAATCAGCAGACCCACGCTAAAAATAAAAAATAAAATATATCTTTTCAAAAAGCTTTGGCCCTACATTTAAAAACGTATATTTAGATGGTTTAAGGTAAAACACAATGTTCAAGATATGTGTGTGTATTATTTTAGTGAATTTTTCTATGAGTCGACTGTTGACTATACCCAGTTCAGATCATGTCATATAAGACTCCTACAGTATTTTATTTTGTGCCTAATGAGATTTGTGTGTGGTGGTAGACTGTTGCCCTTTGTGATGACTTTCCATATAATTTCAAATATTCTGTATTATATCTGCCTTTGGTAACAGTATTTCTGACAACAAAGCAATAATGCCTCACAAGAGTCATTCTCAACAACAATCATACGATCATACCCAGCCCAATCCAAAATATTTTTTAAAAGCTCCTTTAAGTCTAGTTTGACTCCTAAAATAGACTTTACTACAGATTACCGCAAGACACACATTCGGTCTGGCAACCACCGAATCAATATTTGGCACCTCTGCTGGGAATTTTGTAAAAATTGCCTTTTAAGTTCAAACTGACTAGGAAGCTAGTAATATATTCACTTCTCAAAACAAAAACAAAAACAAGAACAAAAACACCCTGGGTATAACAAACTCAGATCTTTTCTTAGGAAGGATAATTTCACGTGAGGTTATTCATTAAGGGAGGAAGGAAGAAGACGAGAAAAGAAGTTTTGTTTCGTCATTTCCCAACCATTTGGAATCAAATAATTGTACAACTTGGGAAGTGGAGAGGAACTTACAAGTCAGAAAGCTATGTCTTCATCCTATAGCAGAAATGTCTTCTTCAGATCAAATGGTTCCCCACTTTGTTTTGTTACCAATAGTGAGATACTCCCCGCTCTAGAAAGGCACATACTTTATTATTGAAAAGCTCAACTTAGAAAAATTCTTTCTTGGCTGGGCGCAGTGACTCATGCCTGTAATCCCAGCACTTTGGGAGGCCAAGGCGGGCAGATCACCTGAGGCTGGGAGTTTGAGACCAGCCCGACCAACATGCAGAAACCCTGTCTCTACAAAAAAAATACAAAAAAAAAAAATATCCGGGCGTGGTGGCGCATGCCTGTAATCCCAGGTACTCAGGAGGCTGAAGCAGGAGAATCACTTGAACTCGGGAGGCGGAAGTTGTAGTGAGCCGATATCGCGCTATTGCACTCCAGCCTGGGCAACAAGAGCGAAACTCCGTCCCACCTCCCCCCACAAAAAAAAGGAAAGAAAAATTCTTTCTTAGAGTGAGCGCTAGTCTCTCACTTTATCATGTCCACTTTGGGGTATTAGTTATGAAATTTGCAGATTTGAACTTTTCTACCCTTGTATATTTTCAGGGAACTGAGTATAATTAACCTGGAGAAAACAAGATGTATGCATGTGTCCTAGAGAGATTGGTGTGAAGGGTATGTAAGGAAAAACTACCTAGCTATTAATTTTGTAATGAAAACGTTGTGGAGGCTTGCTTAAAAAGTAGTGAGCTCAGGTATTCCAGAAGAGAGCAGTGATTATTTACTGGGAGGTCTTTAGCGTGGGATTCTTATTGGATAGAAGATTAGAATAAGAAGCCCCTCAAGTTACATAATTTGAAAAGTCTCTACTATACTTGGCATTCACCATGACATTCTACTCTATAACATATTTGGTTTCTCCAAAATTTCTTCATATGCTATAGCTTCCAGATCTTTTTTCTAATCAATCTGTTATGAAGACATATTAACATAATAAATATCCTTTAAATTTTATATTCAAAATTAATTTTTTTGAGATAGGGTCTCACTTTGTCACCCAGGCTGAAGTGCAGTGGTGCAATCACAGCTTTCTGCAACCTTGAACTCCTCACCTCAAGTGATCCTCGCACCTCAGCCCCCCAAGTAGGTAGGACTACAGGTGTGCATCACCAACGCCAGCTACTTTTTAAAATTTTTTGTAGAAATGGGGTCTCGCTATGTTGCCCAGGTTGGTCTCCAACTCCTGACCTCAAGCAATCCTCCCACCTCCACCTCCCAGAATGCTGAAATTAGAGGTGTGAACCACCATGCCAGGCCCCAAAATTAAATTTTATAATCAATAAACATGATGCAGGAATGGGGTTATGAGGAAATAACTTCTCTTTGGAGACCTTGATAGTGTTAGTAAAAACTAATATGAAATGAATTGCTACTAAAGAGCCTTGGAAAACACAGATTTCCACTAAAGTGATGAGAAGTCATCTTTAGGACTGGAATGCAATTTACAAATCAGTAAGTTAATAAATTATTTTGTAGCTTATTTAAATAAATACAGGTCAAGAATCCCATATCTGCAATGCCCAAAAAAATATTAAAAACAAGTTTTTTCATAACCAATTAAGTGGCAGAACCTGATGTAAACTACTGGAGGATATCTAATTATTTGTATTTATCCTCTTCACATATTTGGCTGCTGAATATTTGAGTGTTTGACTTGGAAGTGTACTATATGGCCTTTCTAAATCCAAAATATCTGAAATCAGGAACACATCTGGCCATAGAATTTTGGCTTAGGCACTAGGAACCTGTCTCATATGTGAAAGGAGACTCATGGTGGGTATCTGTTATCTGCAAGAAAAAGGAAAAGGGATTCCACTTTCAGTAGCATGGTGTATCACTCTGAAGGGCACAACAATACAAATAAAAACAATTAGATAAGTGCTGTGGCTTACGCCTGTAATCCCAGCACTTTGGGAGGCCGAGGCGGGTGGATCACGAGGTCAGGAGATCGAGACCATCCTGGCTGACACAGTAAAACCCCGTCTCTAATAAAAAAAAATACAAAAAATTAGCCGAGCATGGTGGCAGGCACCTGTAGTCCCAGCTACTCAGGAGGCTGAGGCAAGAGAATGGCGTGAACCCGGGAGGTGGAGCTTGCAGTGAGCCGAGATCGTGCCACCGCACTCCAGCCTGGGCGACAGAGCGAGACTCTGTCTCAAAAAAAAAAAAAAAAATTAGATACGGAATAAAACCTACTTTTAATTCCATGTTGGGCTTACAAGCAGTAATGGAAATCTCCCACCTACCCCTCCTTCTGCCCACACTAACCACAGAGTAAATAGAAATCCAAATCAAGGAAAAAAAGGGGAAAGAAGACTTTAAAAAACAGTCATTCCAAAGATTTCAAGATACCATATTAGTCACAATAGGCTACATTATGCTGTGATGATAAATTAACTTCAGTACTCACCAACATAACAGAAAATTTATTTCTCACTCTTGCTGCGTACCAGTGCAGGCTGGTAGGAGACTCTGCTGCACATAGTCATTGAAGGGCTTGACTGATGAAGGCTTTTCCATTCAGCATGTTTTAACTTGTTGCAACAGGATAAAAGAACACGAGAAGACCCCAAATTCAAACTCGGCCTTGGACCAGAAGTGACACATGTCACTTTCATTCCTACTGCCCAGGATCATTCATGTTACCTCCTCTAAATGCAAGTGTCATGTAGGGAAGACAAGAAATATTTCCTGATCATTACTGTCCCTTCCACTAAAGAATAAAAGAGAAACAGAAAAAGTGAGACAAATAGAAATTTTCAAGTGATATAGTATAAACAAATCCAAATAAATCTATAATCACAACACTCAAAAAGCAAGTAGTGTCATAATATATCTTTAACATCTACTTTTATGTTGTTCAGGAGAGACCCACTTAAATGTTAGAAAAAATAAAGCTTCAAATTTAGAAGACAAGAAAAGGATGTGATAGGCAGATAGAGCTAAAAGAAAGCTAATGTGGTTGTATTCTTATCAGAAACATATACATTTTCAGACTAAAAAATTATTAGGTATAAAAAGGATACTCAATAATTTTTAAATGCTCGATTCACCAAGAAGATATAAAAATTCTAAACTTATATGCGTCTAATAAGATGGTATCAATGATATCAAATTATATAAAGTAAAAAATTAATAGGGTGAAAAAAATGAATGAAACTCCCAAAGCTTAAAATACTTACTATCTGGCCCCTTACAGAAGAATATTTTGACCTCTGTACATGGACATAAGGTACTTTAGCAATGTTCGAAATATCGGCATCAAACAACAACAATCTTTGAAACATAATGCAATAACATATGGAGCCAATAAAAAATAAATAATCCCACATTCTTGAAAATTTAAAAGGAAACTATATTTTTAAATAATGCATGGGTGAAAGGAGAAATAATTACGGAAATTTAAGAATACTACGTAGCAAATAACAAAACTATTATATATTAAAACTTGAGAGATGGCCAAGGATGGCCAATTGGAACACTAAAAAGGGCATTAATTGCAATATACTGAAAACAGATAAAATATGTTTCAATTCATGAGTTTAGATATTTGGGGGAAAAGCTAGTTGATCACCTTGGGAAGATGATAGGGAACTACTTAAATAAAGAGAAAAAAATCAAGCATTTATCATACTTTCCTACATGAACCATACTACTGAGCAGTCAGTAATGAATCACCTGAAAACATTGGCACAGGTGACAAGGCGAAACATGCAAGGAAACCCAAGAGGCCAGTCATATCCAGCTGCCCAAATGGGACTATAGAAAGGCAGCTCTTAGAGAGGTTTATGGAAAACTGTTTCCTCTGAGGGCTGAACATGAAATTTCAGAAGAGTGAGGACAAGCTTGCTTCCAATGGGGACCTCTGCATCCATCACTATATCTGACTATCAGAAACTTCTGAAAGCCACCACTCTACTTCTGCCTTCCAGATTTCATGCAGGTTCCTCTTTTGGCCAACTCTCATTCAGAATCATAAGACAAAGGGAATTTTGGAAAATGGCATAGCAATTCAGTGTAGTCTCCCTTTTTCAATTTGGTAACTATATATCCTCTTAACCACTTCCAGATAAAGATAATAGCAAAAGTATGTTTCCACTTAAAGTGGAACTAGCCTTCATAACCTAAAAAGACATTGATCCAGTCTCCTAAAGCAGGGGCCTCTAACTAGACCCCATGCCATGGACCAGTACTGGACTGTGGCCTGTTAGGAACCAGGCTGCACAGCAGGAGGTGAGCAGTGGGCAAGCTAGCATTATTGCTTGAGCTCTGCCTCCAGTCAGATCAGTCATGGCATTAGACTCTCACAGGAGCATGAACCCTATTGTGAACTGAGCATGCAAGGGCTCTAGGGTGCATGCTCCTTATGAAAATCTGACACCTGATGATCAGTCACTGTCTCCCATCACCTCCAGATGGGACTGTCTAGTTGCAGGAAAACAAGCTCAGGGCTCCTGTTGATTCTACATTATGGCAAGTTGCATAATTATTTCATTATATGCTACAATGTAATAATGATAGAAATTAAGTGCACAATAAATGTAATGTGCTTGAATCATCCCAAAACTATCACCCCCCACCCCCTGGTCTGTAGAAGAACTGTCTTCTACAAAACTGGTCCCTGGTGCCGAAAAGGTTCGGACCGCTGCTCTAAAGGATACACAAATGAGATTCATCTTTGGATGATGTCCATTTATCTTTTAGCCCACTCTCATTCCCCCTTTGGTATGCTGTAACTTAAATACTAATGGATAAAGTTAATACGTTATGTTAGATAGCAGAATGAGAGAAAAAAGTAAAGAAGAACAAAGGTGGTGTGTGTTTATACATACATGTTTAAATAATACACTCATAATAAATTAAATAAAAAATACACTCATAACTACTACCAAACTCATTTCTGCATTTGGTCACATGGTCATAGCTGGTATTTAGAGTTTGCTTTTCCCACTATCCACTCAGCATTCTTTGCTCTCAACAGGCACCCCAGATTTCCTGAAAGATGACCCAAACCTTCATTCCTGAAGGGTCAGTAATATTTGCAGTCCTGCTGTATTGGGTGTTGCAGTTTTCTATCAACTTTTCATCAAAGTGGTATAAAGAGGTGCCCCCAGAGGACCTGTTCAATTCTAGTGATCCTCCTCTCTGCTCCCATCATGTACTAGCAACCCAATTTTTCCTTAAGGATCAGAATCAATTATGCTAGCTAGGAGAGTAAGCTGCACCTTCCCCTTGCCCTTTTTTTTTGAGATGGAGTCTCGCTCTGTTGCCCAGGCTAGAGTGCAGTGGCGCAATCTTGGCTCACTGCAAGCTCCACCTCAGGTTCACGCCATTCTCCTGCCTCAGCCTCCCAAGCAGCTGGGGCTACAGGTGCCCACCACCATGCCCAGCTAATTTTTTTTGTGTTTGTTTTTGTTTTTTGTTTTTTGGTTTTTTTTGTATTTTTAGTAGAGACGGAGTTGCTCCATGTTAGCCAGGATGGTCTCGATCTCCTGACTTTGTGATCTGCCCGCCTTGGCTTCCCAAAGTGCTGAGATTACAGGCGTGAGCCACCACGTCCGGCCTTTTTTTTTTTTTTTTTTTTGCCAGTAGGTTCAGAGGCATAAGGAGCTCAAAATGTCCCCATTACAGTCTCAGATTCCGGTCTGATAGAACTGCTGTTGTGTTCCCAGTAGAGGCACTCTTCCTTTGGGAACTAAAACCTTTAAAACAGCAGATAACAGAGTTGGAAGGATGGAAAACCCAATTTTTGCTAGTAGGCCATTAAAGTTAGTAATAAGAGGAGCCAATCCCATTTTCTCCCTTTAATTCTCGACCCGAGGGGGGAAAAAATGCACCACAAGGTTATTGCATGCTCAGTGCAACAAACTGCATCCTGGGACAGGTGCAGTGGCTCATGCCTGTAATCCCAGC
>NW_012112030.1:7328268-7339211 GCF_000951035.1 Colobus angolensis palliatus
GGTGGATTACCTGAGGTCAGGAGTTGGAGACCAGCCTGACCAACATGGTGAAACCCTGTCTCTACTAAAAATACAAAATTACCCGGGTGTGGTGGTGCGTGCCTGTAATTCCAGCTACTTGAGAGGCTGAGTCAGGAGAATCACTTGAATCTGGGAGGTGGAGGTTGCAGTGAGCCGAGATCACCCCATTGCACTTCAGCCTGGACAACAAGAGTGAAACCCCCTACCAAAAAAAAAGAAAATGCCTCCTGAAAGACACTACTGTAGCCCTGCAACATGTTGCCACCCAGCTGGTACCACAGCTGAGTCTCCAAAGAGCCACCCACTATCCTATCAACCAACTACCTAAAAGTGATGAGGAACATGACAAGCCCAGTGGACTTTATGAGTTCTAGCCCATTGCTATAATTGACTTGGCATAAAACTAGTTTCCTGGTCAGAAGCAATGTGGTGTGGAATACCACGAGGGTGAATACGGCATTTTGCAAGTTCGGAAAGGATTGTTTTTCCAGGAGCACTGCAGGCAGAGAAAGCAAATCCATATTGAGTTTTGCCCATTGGAAGGATTTCCCTTAAGCACTGTACCTTAGGGTGCCCCTTGAGGGCCTGCAGTGCTGCAGCTGTCCACTTTTAGGTGGTGCCAGCATGCCTTGAGAAACCATCTGTAATCAGGCCTGAATTTTCTCTTTCTCAGTAAAGTGGACATAGAGAACTTTCCATGAGGCCACGGGTGTGGACTGAGAGAGAGAAGGCAATTTAGTATGAATAAGAGCCATAGGAATCTGAGCCAGTTACGCACGCAGCTTACTTATGCCTTTGGGACCTACATAAGCCCAATCTTGGATACATTATTTCCACTTATATTGGAGTGCTGCTGTGGACGCCCAACCTGTGGCTTACTGGTCAAACAACATCTAGTTCATAATGGGGAGTTCATATTGCATAACAACTTGGTAGTCCAAAGTCAAGCATTCAGTCTTTTCTAGGGTTCAGTAGCAAATGAGAAGCTATCTATTAAAAAGAGAAAGTTAATCTTTAGAAGATGGCACATAGCTTTGCTTCCCAGTCCTAAAGGTCTATACTATAACTCACAGATAGGGTCCAGCCAAAGGCCCGCACAGCCTCCCCAACTGTCAGAGACATTTCAAATATCAGTGGATCTTCTGTATCAAAGGGCCCCAGGGGCAGAGGAGCTGGCACGCAGCGTGGACCTGTTGAAGAGCCTTCCCTTGTGTTAGGCTCCACTGCAAACTGGAAGTCCACTAGCAGTTGAGCTTCTTTCTTTGGGGTAGGGCTAGATGCAGCAACTTGTTCTTCACTTTTGAAGAGGTATCTTGACCATGTCCCAGATCAGAGGAGGCAGTCACTGAAGTGGAGGGCTCCAAAACTTTGGTGGAGTTGATTTCTCGTCCTCTGGCTCTTTGCTACTTCTTGCTTATCCAGTCCAGTCAACAGCGTAGCATCACCATAATTGAGTAGAATAATAACTTGTGGAATTGAGAGGCAATCAATGTCTTTTCAGACTCGATTATGACAGAGGGCTTCAGGGTTGATAAAGGCTCGAAATAGGACAGTGGAGGGGTAGTGCTGGCCCTAACAATTAAAAGCAGTTATAATCTTTACCATCCATCCTTCAAGCCTCTTATTGTAGCACATTCTCTGCATTCCCTCCAAGAATTCTCTGCTGCCTTTGATTTACTATTTTAGCAGGTAGGCACAGCTCTAGGGCCTCCTTCCTGGACTTTTCTATCATAAAATTCCTTACTGCCCATAATATGGTTTAACTGTGTCCCCATCCATATCTTATCTTGAATTGTAGCTCCAATAATTCACACATGTTGTGGGAGGGACCCAGTGGGAGACAACGGAGTCATGGGGGCGGTTTCCCCCGTACTGTTCTCATGGTGAATAAGTCTCATGAGATCTGATGGTTTTATAAGTGGAAACCACTTTTGCTCGGTTCAGATTTTCTCTGTTGTCTGCCGCCATGTAAGATGTGCTTTTCACCTTCTTCCATGATTGTGAGGCCTCCCCAGCCACACTCCGGAACTGTGAGTCCACTAAATCTCTTTTTCTTTATAAATTACCCAGACTCGGGTACGTCTTTATCAGCAGTGTGAAAACATCGACTAATACAGCCCATAATTTGTGGAATCAATTTGGGGAACCGGCCATTGGCTGAATATGTGAATTCCACCTCTGCATTTTCGAACTGGGAAATAATCATAGGGTTCAAGTATCCACCAGACCCACTATAAGTTGAACTCAGGCCAAAACCTCCACTTATTTCCTGACCTCTCAAGGCCCTACTGTGACTGGTGCACCACAGTGACATCTTAGGTTTCTAGGAACAGCGCTAGTGTGCAGCAATCCTCCCAAATTCTACTTAGTTCCCCTCCCACAAGGTACAATCACACTGATAAGGGGCCACAGATCCCTTTGGGAAAGGATAGTAAGATTTACAATACATTTTGTGCAGTCTTGCAGCATTCTTCCTCAAAAGGCCTTACTTCCCCTTGATACAAGAGGCTCTGTGTCTATGGACTGGATCAGGTGTAGCAATCAGCTGAGGATCCAGGACTGTTCTGGAATTTAACTCAGACTTCTCTACTCCACACCTAGAACTTTTTTGTGTATATAAATCGAGAAGACTTTAGTAACCCATCATTTTAGTTTCTCATTTTATATTTTATATTTTATTTTATTTTTGAGGCAGAGTCTTGGTCTGTCTCTCAGACTGGAGGGCAGTGGCCCGATCTTGGCTCACAGCAACCTCCACCTCCCAGGTTCCAGTGATTCTCCTGCCTCAGCTTCCCAACTAGCTGGGATTACAGGCCCACGCCACTACGCCTGGCTAATTTTTTGGTTTTTTTTGTAGAGACGGGGTTTCACCATGTTGGCCAGGCTGGTCTCGGACTCCTGACCTCAAGTGATCTCCTCACCTTGACCTTAATTCTAGGGATATCAAAATAAATTAGCCAAGACCAAATATCAAACCATTCGGATTATCACTTTAGTTCCGCTGTCCATTACTACAACCATGTTTCCCTTGTCCCTAGCAGTAAAGATACGTGAAGTCACTTGGTGCCTCTCATTCTAGTATCCCATTATCCCCAGTGAATTGTCAGATGATGGCAATATTAATGGCTTACAGAGAATGGCTACTATAGAACTCCAAAAGGATTCTGGTGTTTGCTTCAGCAATGCTTTCTTTCTCTTTATTTCTTTGTCTTTCTTCCTTTCTTTCTCTCCCTCTTTTCCCCTCTCTTTACCCTCCCCCGCTTTCCTTTCCTTTCTTTTCCTTTACTTTCCTTCTTCTTGCTTTCTTTCTTTTCTCTCTGTCCCTGGCTTTCTCTTTTCTTCTAGTGATGAGGCCCTAACTCTGTTGCACAGGCTGGAGTGCAGTGCCAAAATCATAGCTCACTGCAGTCTTAAAATCATGGGTTTAAGCGATCCTTCCCACCTCAGTGTCCTGAGTAACTGGGACTACATATGTGCACAAACCCACCCAGCAACAATGCATTTCTTAAAGCTTTGACAAAAGGAGACCCTCCCAGGTCCTAATGAAGGGATCTTACACAATAAATCCACTCCAGCAATACTGCCTGCTTGTCTTCTGGATACCTTCTATTTATAGCAATGTGAGAAGAATTCATGAAAGATGTAGTTTTCAGGTACTACTTAACAGAAAACAAATGGTTTCATTGTGTGTGTGTGTGTGTGTGTGTGAATTTTGAATAATATGAACAAGGATTAAAAATAGAAATTGCAATAATGAAGTAAGGATTGTGATGGTTAATTTTATGTGTCAAAATGACTGAGCCAAGATGGCCAAGTAGCTGGTAAAATAGTACTTCTAGATGTGTTTGCGAGGGTGTTTCTGGAAGAGATTAGCATTGGAATCAATAGGCCGAGTAAAAATACTGCCTTCACTCATGTGGGTAAGCATCATCCAACCCACTGAGAGCCCTAATAGAACACAAGTGTGGAGGAAGGGCAAATTTTGTTTTCCTCTTCTTGAGCTGGGACATCCGTCTTTTTCTGACCTCAGACATTGAAGCTCCTAGTGCTCAGACCTTCAGCCTTGAACTGGGAGTTACAACATTGGCTCCTCTGCTTCTCAGGCCCTTGGACTCAGGCTCAACAATACCACCAGTTTCCTGGTTCCCCAGCTTGCAGATGGCACATCGTGGGACTTTTTAATCTCCATAATTGCACAAACCAATTCCCATAATAAATCTCCTCTTACGTATCTATTTATCCATCCATCTATATCCTATTGATTCTGTTTCTCTAGAGAAACCTAATACAGTGTTTTAGCAGAGATGAAAGATTCAATAGTGAAAATAGATGAACTACACAAGTTTGGTGGTGGAAAAAGGGACATGGCAAGAATCCAAACCAGAAAATTGTTACTAACTGGAAATATAGAGGAGAATCTGTGAATCAAACAGAAAAAGTTGGCAACAGGCAATATATGAAGCATAGAAGAGATCAATATGTCAAAACTTATTTTGAGGTTCATTAATTTGAAGGTTAACAATATGGTGGCATTGGTAAGAAAGGTGGCGAAGCCGTAGAGAGAAAACATATGGAAGACGGTAGTTTGAAGGTCAGGTAGAAAAAGATGTGACAAAAATTGTGAAATATTCTAAAAATATAGGTGCCAAAGAGTGGGCTGATGGAAAGTTGATTAGTGTATGCAGTGACTTTATAATGTGACAACTTGGCTAGGTTGAACTACATTCCCAGAATTCCCTTTATGATTCCAGTTATGGTGGGCCACAGAGAGAGAGTCTCGAGTGATTTGGAGGGTAGATATAAAGCAGCAAACATTTTTTAGCTCATGCACATGGTCATTTAACTGCTGGCTCACCTCATGGGAACGAGCCAGTGACTGGGGCTGCAACTACTCCACATTTGAGATGATCCTTCTTCAGCTTCTGCAACTCCTGGGCCAGGTATGTGGGTGTTTAGTTCCATGGCAAAGGACCCCAGCTTGTATAGAACACCCAGGCCATCAAGGTCAGAGGCAATGAGAATTAATATGGGTTTTGGTCCACTCTCATGAGATCCACTTCGTGCTTTTGAGTTCTAGTTTGTAATTTGTTTCACCCACTTTACATCCATCTCCTCTTCCCAAATGGCTGCCTTAAATATATTTTATGATGTTAGTCAGCATGCAACCAAAGCAGCACACACACACACATACACACACACACACACTTCTCTGATTGTATGATGACTGTATAATAAACGAAACATATAGCTTAGGGCACTAATTCTCAGTATTTAAAACTCCATGTCTTACTTGGATAAGCATACACACTTCTCCTCTTCTCTCCCTTTTCATCAGTTATGACAGACCCTTCTTAAGGAAACATGCCCATTAGGTTGAGGAATTTCTGGTCTGGCATAGATATAGCCATGGTATCTGCTTTTGTAGTTTGTATTGTTTAGCATGCAATTACTTTCATTTTTCAAATATAACAGTATAACGACTATAAATTTTCAAATAAAATGCATCCACTTCCACATTTGTTTGTTTGTTTGTTTGTTTTGCAACAGAATCTTGCTCTATTGCCCAGGCTGGAGTGCAGTGGCATGATTTCGGCTCACTGAAACCTCCGCCTCCCAGGTTCAAGCAATTCTCTGCTTCAGCCTCCCAAGTAGCTGAGATTACAGGCGTCTGCCAGCAGGCCCAGCTAATTTCTGTATTTTCAGTAGAGACGGGGTTTCACCATTTTGACCAGGTGTTCCTGAACTCCTGACTCCGTGATCCACCCACCTCGGCCTCCCAAAGTGCTGGGATTTGAGGCGTGAGCCACCGCTTCCGGCACTTCCGCATGTTCTTAAATGTTCATCCTTCCCCACTCTTTGCCCCTCCCCATCACTCTTTTTGGAGAATAAAGGTTAGACATACAGGTTTGTGTGTAGAAAGTCTTAAGAGATCGTAATTCACTCTCTAACACCCAAAACAAACCAGATAATCTAAACAATTATAGTTTAAAAAAATCAGAGATATAAGAGCACAAAGAAACATAGGTGAACAAAACTTCAGAAAGCGACAATCATTCATATGAGAGGAAAGAGCCACAGTTCTCATCCCTGACTGAAATGGAAAGAAGAGGAATCACCACGATTAATGTTAAGGAGAAAGCAGCCTAACTCTTAACACATTTTAAAGTGTGTGGCTGATGTGACAGGTTAGAATCCATAGGAGCCACAGGCACAGAGCAAAACCATATTACCTCGCAATTACTTCTCACTGATATTCACTAACTCCTGGGGTAGGACCACAAAAACAAGGGCAATAAAGAGTTATTAAAACTTTCAGAGACACATTGGGGTTTCAGCTAAGAAAGACTTGTAGAGGGGCAAGGGAGCTGAAAGAAAATCCCCAGCACTCCAGGCCATCAGCTAAGAAAGACTGGTGCAGGGAGGAGAGAGCAGGAGCAGAAAGATCTTCCCCTAAGACCTGAAGCTAAGGAGGACACCAATCAGGGCAGAAAAGATGAGAGTAACAGCTCTAAGACAATATCTGCTTATAGGAAAAATCCTAATCTTGCCTTCAAAATATTTGAAGCCTATGGTAAATTGAATCAAACTAAACTTGAATCACAACCTAAAGCCAGCCCAACTCTAGATCATATCAACTGAGCCCCAACTTCCTTCTTGGAAGAAATCTTTTAAATTTAATTTTTAATTTTTTAATTTAATTCATTGTCTACTGTATTTTTACATAAAAATGTCCAGCACACGGTCAAAAAATATGGAAACACACAGATACACATAAAAAAAGAAAATATGGGCCGGGTGCCATGGTTCACCCCGTAATCACAGTACTTAGGGAGGCCAAGGCAGGTGGATCACAAGGTCAGGAGATCGAGACCATCCTGGCTAACATGGTGAAAGCCCATCTCTACTAAAAAAATACAAAAAAAATTAGTTGGGAATGGTGGCGGGCACCTGTAGTCCCAGCTACTCGGGAGGCTGAGGCAGGAGACTGGCGTAAACCCGGGAGGCGGAGCTTGCAGTGAGCTAAGACTGTGCCATTGCACTCCAGCCTGGGAGACAGAGCAAGAAAGTAAATAATGAATTACCTGTAATTCCAGCACTTTGAGAGGCCAAGGCGGGCGGATCACAAGGTCAGGAGATCGAGACCATCCTGGCTAACACGGTGAAACCCCCTCTCTACTAAAAATACAAAAAAATGAGCTGGGCATGGTGGCAGGTGCCTGTAGTCTCAGCTACTCGGGAGGCTGAGGCAGGAGAATGGCGTGAACCTGGGAGGCGGAGATTGCAGTGAGCCGAGATAGCACCACTTCACTGCAGCCTGGGCAACAGAGCGAGACTCTGTCTCAAAAAACAAAAGAAAACAAAACAAAAAAGAATTACATAGGCTTAACAGTAAATTGGAAAAAATCAGAGGAAGGAAACTTAAAAAGAAATAAGTAGAAAGCATTCAAACTGAAACAAGCCAGGTGTGGTGGCTAGCACTGTAATCTCACTTTGAAAACTAAGACAGGAGGATTGCTTGAGACCAGAAGTTCGAGACCAGCCTGAGCTGATCGCAAAAAAAAAAAAAAAAAAAAAAAATTGAAATACAAAGAGATAAAACAGAGTATTTGAGATACATGGAAAAATAACATATGGCCTAATACTTGTATTAAGAATAAAAAAGGAAACAAACAGAATGGGTGTGAAAATATTCAAACAGATAATAAATGACAATTTTCTTTTTTTTGAGACACAGTTTCGCTCTGTTGCCCAGGCTGGAGTGCAGCGGCATGATCTCCGCTCACTACAAGCTCTGCCGCCTCCCAGGTTCACACCATTCTCCTGCCTCAGCCTCCCTAGAAGCTGGGACTACAGGTGCCCGCCACCGCACCCAGCTAATGTTTTTGTATTTTTAGTCGAGACGGGATTTTCACCGTGTTTGCCAGGATGGTCTCGATCTTCTGACCTCGTGATCCGCCCGCCTCGGCCTCCCAAAGTGCTGGGATTACAGGTGTGAGCCACCGCGCCCGGCAGCGACAATTTTCTAAAACTAATGAAAGATACCAACCCACAGGTCCAATAACTGCAGCTGACATCAAAGAGAATAAATGATAAATGCAAAGAAAACCACTCCTGTGTATATCATAGTCAAAATTCTGAAAAACAAATTTAAAGAGCAGATCTTAAAAGCAGCTACAGAAAAAAGTATACACTGTACACAGGGGCACCAAAATATGAATTACAAGTGATTTTTTTAATCAAAATATGAAGTCAGAAGATGAATGACATGTTTAAAGTGCTGAAAGAAAAGAAAATGTCAACATAAAATTTTACATACAGTAAAAATACCCTTCAAAAATGAACATGAAATAAAGACATTTAGAAGCAGACAAAAGCTGAGAGACTTCTCCAACAAACAGCACACAGGCAATGCTGAGCGAAGTTCTTGAGGCCAAAGGGAAGATACCAGATGGAAAACCAGATCTGCAAGAAGGAATAAAAAAGTACTAGAAAGGATAAATATCTGGGCAAATTAAAAAGAGACATATTTTAATACATTCATTATATGCATATATTTACAAATTTCTAAATACCATAAAAATACAAGGTAAAATGAATTTTATAACATGTAGAAGTAAAATATAAGACAACAATACAGAGGATGGAAGTGGGATAAATGGAATTACACTGTAACTTTTTTACAGATTCATAAAACAGCATATTATTTAATGGTAGACTGTGATAATAACATACACAAATTGTAATTTCTAAAGCAACCACCATATTTAACATAAAGAAGAAAATCTAAAAAGACAATCTAGTAATTTAAATGGAATATGAAAAAAAATCCAATTTACCCAAAAGAAGTTCTCAGAAAACAAGGAACAGAGAAACAAGTGACAAATGGAAATGAATGAATGAGAAGAACTTCCCTCAACCACTATTATTGAACGCTGAATGGCTCTGCCAGTAAGCTTTTACTACAGATTTGATAATGTTTCTTTATGAATTTAACCTAAAACTACAAGGCAAAATAGAGCTTGCATGCAAAACTTAAAACTGCAGTAAAATCATTTTGACACAACTAACATTGTTTGAATCACAAATAATGTCAAGCTGTTTTATACACTTCTCATGCTGTCAAAAGTTAAAACAAGAAGCAAGATCTCCATTCCAACACAAATTTGCAGCAGTTATGTTTTTCTGAACTCAAACTACCGTACCAACAGTGTTTTTTGAATTTCAATGCAAGTGCAAAGGAAATTTTCATATTTAAAATTTACTTAACTGTACAACTGAGAAGCTTCCATTTAACCTTCAACTGGAAGTGATTAATCTGCAATGTAATGGCACGCTAAAGGGGAAATATCAAGAGATTTTATAGAATTCTAATAGAATTTTAGAAATGCCTTCTAAGCAATGAATACACTCAAGTAAAATCACGTGCTCATGGGTTGATACTAGTCTTTGGCAGTACCTGTCTGCGGAGAAAGAATACAGAGATTTGTTAAAGGGGAGAAGGGGGTGGTCAAAGGCAGAGGAGTCGGTGTGGACAAGACTGAGATCTCTTGGAGAGAGAGAGTAGGACTACCAGTTGACACACATTGTTCAGGTTCCTGGAGGCTCACAAAAACCAGTTCCCACCATGCCAGCAACAGCACTCTTTCCCACCCTAGCCTCGTTCGGAGTGATCTGATCAATGTGTGAACAAAAGTATTGTGTGTACAAGTCTGAACACATTTCATAATATGGAGAGGTGAAGAAAAGTGGGTAGGAAAAATCTGTAGGGTGGGGAGACTCGGGGAAATGTGTCCTGGTGAGGTGCAGGTAACATCTATGGGTATACATGCGTATATACATATTTATACCATATTTAACATATTACTCAACAAAGACGAAATTACAACAAATTTCGTTTTACATTACACATCCACATATTAAACCCCCATATATGTGTTAACAAGGTTAGAATTTAAGTATAATGACAATGTTCTCAGTTTTTTGTGGTGGACACTTCAGGGCAACTTAAAGAGACTGTAAATAATAATAAAAATAATAAAGTAATCAGACCACTTGTGGTCAAGGCTAGACCCCTCAGCCCCAACGGCCTCAACCACCCTCAACTGCTTTTCCAACCAAATATTCCTCCCCCTGCAGGATCCCAAGGCCATCCAATCAACCGGCCAATGACGGTTTCACAGAAGCGGTCCTGGGGAGGGGTATTATCTGCAGGAACACGTCCTGCCAACTTTGTAGTCGAGTCACCTATTTCGGTTGGTGGCGGCCGCTATTTCTTTAAAAGGACAGTGGATTTCGAAACAGGAGGGGGAGGTCAGGAAAAGGAACTCGGCTGCCTTTGATAACTGCCCTGCAACCTTCCCTTCCCGGAGCGCGTGCTCGGCTGGGGAAGCGCCCGCGGCCGCCGCATCCCCGAGCGGGCGCGCGGCGCCACCTCTTTCCGGGGCGCCCACCTTCCCCGGGAATCCCCCCGCCCGGCGGTCCCCCAGCGTCTGTGGCGCGGCCGCCCCGGCTTTGTCTCCGGCGTCGCGCTCCGGCGCCCGCTCTCCCCACATTTCCCCGTGTGCAGGCTGTAACCCGATCTCCCATTTCCTGGTGGATTCTCTTAAAGAGGCAGCGGTCGAGAAGCAGAACAAAGGCTATTGTTTTATTTCCTCCTTCGGATTCCGCGTCCTTACCGGAATGGCCCTTCATAGATAATTACTTTCGTTGCATCTGCGCTTAGGGAAACGTTTCAAAACCCTTGTGCATATCCATGTATCCAAGAGATGGAGCCAGGGGAGGTGGGAGGAGTTTAATAAAACCTGTTTTGTGGTGTCTGGGGCCACGATGTAACGTTTTTTAAAGGTGTCTTCCTTAAGCCCGGAAATTGGCTCCGTCAGCGGGAGGTCTCGCGGCGTGGAGGGCGGGCGCCCGCACCGGGG
>NW_012112030.1:7339366-7346738 GCF_000951035.1 Colobus angolensis palliatus
GCCCCGCGCGCTCCAGACCCCCGGGGCGGCTGCCGGGAGAGATGCTGGAAGAAACTTCTTAAATGACCGCGTCCGGCTGGCCGTGGAGCCTTTCTGGGTTGGGGAGAGGAAAGGAAAGTGGAAAAAACCTGAGAACTTCCTGATCTCTCTCGCTGTGAGACATGTCTGAGACTCCTGCTCAGTGTAGCATTAAGGTAAAAATCTTCTCCCCTCCCTCTCCGTGGTGGAAACCCTGAGCTGCACCGGCCAGGGCAGTCGTGCTGGGCTCCTCAGAGCGGGCTGTTGCAGTTGCTCTGTTCGCAGTAAATTATTTGGGGCGCGAGGGAAGGAGATGCAGCTCGCGGCGGCGGCTGTACCCTTTAGCATAACCTTGCTACTCCCCACCGCCGAGCCCCTGCCGGCTCCTCGGCCCCCACCCTCTTGCTTTTTGACAATGAAATGCCGGTCACAATTGGTCAGGAGCAACCCGGATTGTCTCCAGAACTGTAAAACACCCCCGTAATTAGTGCGCTTAAAAAAAACCCCAAAAACCTGCTCCCTGTTCCTACACCCAACATGTGACTGAAATATAACTTTTGTTCCCGAGGGGTGGTCTTAGAAAAAAAGTTCTTCAGTCCCAGCGGCGATAGAATCTTTTTCTTTATTTTTTTAAAGGACTCTCTGGGTCTGATCAGACATGATTTTTTTCCCCCTCGTCTGATTGTAATTGCAAGCGCTGTCGGAGAGACAGTCCTGGTGTCAGCTTTTCCTAGGCATTGCACAATGAATTTTTTTTTTTTTTAAACCAAGGTGAATAAAGTTGCTGAATAGTTATTTTACTCTGATCCATACGAAAGTTGAGCAATCCCAAAGTAGAAAACTCCTGTGATGCAGGGAGACGAAGAACTAAGCAACCAGGCAAAATGACCTTCTGTGTTTGACAGTGCAGAGAGGGTATCTAAGAGCAGCACTCTCCCAGCTTTCTGGCCGGTTTTGCAGTATTGTAAATGCAGGGCGGTGGATGTTTGTAAACACACTGCTGGGCTACCCAGTAGTTGTGTGTATGCATGTCTATATATCTGTAAAGACTGTGGTGCTGCGGTTTGTTGCTTCTGAAAAGTTGTTGTAAAGTTTGCCACCATTGGGAGGCAGGATGATTTATCCATCTACCCCAGTTATTTTTCCCATCGCTGCATTTATTGTACACTTTATTCATTTCACTATTCCACCAGTACCCAGGTAGAAAGCCTTCCGCCCCTGTGAGAGGCTGAAGCCGCTGAAGTTTTGTTTTTGGTTTGGCCTATTGAATGTATGTTCATTGAATGGACACTACAGCAACAATGGACAAATAACCTGTTTTCTTCGTCTTTGGGGAGTTAGAAAAACCCTTCCTGTTTTAACACTGCCTTTCAATTAAAGTCTGTGTAGGGAAATGCAGTAGTTCATCATACGGGCTTACTAGGTTTTTTATAAGTAGAATCACATTTTGGTGTTTCTTACCAGAAAACATTTTCATGGGTTTGAGGAGAGGCTAATGTGAAATCAAAAGGTGTGTTGGGCTTCTTTGTTTTTGCCTCACAAAAATGCCCAATGGAACTTTTAGGCTTTTGTGTTTGTACATATCTGGAGGTAGCAGTATGTCTGTGGGCATGGGGCGTGCCACACTAAAGAACTTGGGGTACTTTGATATTAATACTTCAAAACCAGTTTCTTTTGTGGTATAAATTAGATTCTACACCGAGTTCAGGAAAATCCTGCGGTATAGGTAATCTCATTTATTTGATGCTTCATAACATAGAGGTAACTAAAGAGTAAGGTATTCAATCAATAAATTGTATTTAGCTCAGTGGCAATAAACCCGATATCAGGAAAATCTGGACCAACTACAGATCAGTAACTTTAGGACAAAACAACAAAAAGCAATGCTTTCTGTGTGACCTTTCTTGATTCTCTTCTAAACTGCATCCCCACCGTTCTGATGGGCTTATGGTGGTGTGCTGGCTGCAGACTGCTACTGAGTGGTTTGTTTCATTGTGCTCCAGTCGGAAAAAGAGTACAACAGTCCCTTGCCTTACTCACATACAGAACCAATCCCAAGCAAAACGCTTTCTTAAATGCAACATGAAAATTGTGTCTATAATTTGCATATCATTTTTTCCTTATTGCTTACAACTCAGTTCTTTTAGGGTGCCTCTTTTCATTACTGTGTACTTCTATGTAATTAAAATAGATTTAATGTTCTTTACCAGAAAGGAAAGAATCACTTTTATTTTGGATTGTTCTTAATGGAACCAGTATGTATTTGCTTAGACTGCATGTGTCTAGGTGGACGTATGTGAAGAGTATCTTTCCATGGAGTTTGTTTAATTCACAATGTTATAATAATAAGCACTAGAGATCAAGGACTGGGATTATTCCAGGTCATCTGAAATGTTCTGGTGATGTGTGCTGCGTTTCATTTAGTCCTTGGGATGTGGTACGGTGACTGCATAATAAAAAATGTTTGCTGGTAACCCACAAGCAAGCTGCTTGCTTCTAGAGTCCAGTAAACAATACGCTTTTCTGTGTAGTGAAGAACAAATGTCAGAGGTTTTCAAGGATGAGCTGATGAACCTGATATACCGAACTCATGTGACACAAAAGGCCCTCACTATGGAGAGGTTTCTCCCACTCCTCCTCTCCACTCCTGAAACGGTCCTCACTTGCTTTCATTCCTAACAAGTAGTGGGTCAGCAGGCAGACAGTTCCTCAGCGGCTGGTGAGATGCAGCACAGACTAGCCTGACCAGAGGCAGCCACAGAGGGAAGTACTTTGTTTATTTCTGAGCATTGCCTGCTCTGTTAGAAAAGAGTAGTGTCCGATTTGGGTGGAGTTTCCAAGGTGAAAGTTTCTGAATTGGTCAATCAGTGACGCCTTTGTAAAGATGGCTCATGTGGTGGCAGCTCACAGTGAATGCCTGATAAGGGCTTTTCTATTTCTTTTGCACTGTATAAGTTTGCTCCCATCACCTGGGGAAGTTAATATCAGACACACACTTTTTACAGTAGAAGAGAGGTTGACTACTCCAAGGGCCCCGAAACTCTCACTGAGCCTTATTGTTTCTCTACACGCAACTTGCAGAAAGCAGGAGTGCTCAAGCACTCCTGGGAGGTCTGTACTACAACCCTTGAAGGTTGTGGCACTGTTGTCATGGAAGTTCAGATGCTTCAATTCTTGACCATTTAGGGTTGTTTAAATGGAAGGAAAGGATCAACTCTCTATAAAAAGTCAAATTATTTTAAAGAGGATTGCATGGCTGACTGTGCTGGTCACAGGAAGAAGGAAGAGGCTGCCTTTTCCATCATCAGCCTTCACCTTCAAGTCACCTGTTCAGTTCTAAGTTTGCCCAAGTTGCCGCAGAAGGTGGTTGTGGCCTAGCAGACACAGTCCCTTGTCAGGCTTGGCACAGCGTGTTAGTGGGCCAGGACTAACCAGAATACAAAAACGAGTCGCACAGTGTCTCTAGTCCCCTCTTTCCCTGCTGTCCTTATCAGTCAGCTTCCATAGCAAAAGGAAATCTGGTTTTTAAAATTTTGCTACTAATTGGGAGACTCTTTCGACTTCTCCTTCTGGACTCTGGGCTCCTTGGGTTTAGTGATGATTACCTTGGTGTCCTAGTAGCTAACTGGGCAGGTGACATAGAAATATTTTTCAGTAATGTTTGCTGATGTGAAGTGAGAGGTGGGAGGAGGCCAGCCCCCTTTGCTTTTTCTGTCTGCGTGTAACCTCAGGGTGACGTAACACTTTCATCCACTGGCTTGCTTGCAGAAAGCCCTCAATAGGGCCCACTACAGCCTTAGAGAGGGCTAGAGCACTCTTGGGGAGGTCTGTCCTCAAATTCTTATTAATAGAATTTTGATACAAAAAATGTTTTATAATTATTATTTCTTTGGAGACAGAGTTGCACTGTGTTGCCAGACTGGAGTTCAGTGGTGCGATCTTGGCTCACTGCAGCCGCCACCTTCTGGGTTCAAGCAATTCTCCTGCCTCAGCCTCCCAAGTAGCTGGGATTACAGGTGCCCACCACCACGCCTGGCTAATTTTTGTGCTTTTAGTAGAGATGGGGGTTTCATCATGTTGGCCAGGCCGGTCTCGAACCCCTGACCTCAAGTGATCTGCCTGCCTCAGCCTCCCAGAGTGCTGAGATTACAGGTATGAGCCGCTGTGCCCAGCCTAATATTTTATTATTTTGATAAAATTCTCAAAAACTGCTTTTATGTCAAAACTAACAAAGAAGGAAATTGAGGAAAAGGTACAACAAAGGAGCTTGAGGAATTGCTTTCACAGGTTCAGATTAGCAGGCTTCTGAGTGCCCCCCAGTGTTTCTGACAATAGAATCAGGGAACTTTCAAACGTTCAGAATTGAGAGACCTTAGAGATCCCCTGAGCCAACCTCCTATTTTTTATAGAGAGGGAATCCAGAGAGCTAAGGGGTTTGCCTCAACCCATGGGTGAGTGAGCCAGGTTTGGAGGACACAGGCCTACAGGTTCTCAGGCCACTGCATTCTCTGGGTTCGTGGTGTGTCCCTATAAAAGGCCAAGGAAACTCGATACAATAGGCTTCACTCTCTCTGGCACTTCCTAGCTTGGTCCATTTTAATCACAAGCCAGCTGGTCTGAGGGCACAGGGGTATGTGCCAAGGAAGATGGTATGTGGGGGGAGAAATGGGCCACTGGGGTCTGGTCAGGTGTGAGAAGAGGAAGTAGTAGGAGGGAGGGGATGAGGGAAGAAGGGCCTGATGGACTTGTATTGGCACCACTATTTGCAGCGTGCTCTCTCTCTCTCTCTCTCTCTCTATATATATATATATGTATATATATACACACACACATATATATACTGCAAATTCTGTTTTGGGCTGAAGGCCCCTTATCTGCTGTTAGGATTCCTTTGAGGAATCCTTGGGTGGGCCGTAGGCTCTTTTATCAAGGGTCAGCCAATCCTATTTATACTTTAATTTCTGTGTAGTAAGCTCCCTGTTTCAAACAGCCAAAGCTAAAAACGTGGCAGCTGGCCCTGAAGAAGTAACTATGGAAAGTATCCTTCTCAGGATAAGTAAGTCAAGGGCAAAAAATACCCCAAATGTGAGCACCAGAGGCAGGCAGAGCTAAGTCACATTCTGCTCCTCTGAGTGCAGCTGTATTTGTGCACACCAGGAAAGAGTTGGGGGCAAGGTGGGGGCACAGGTTGCTGGGAGTAACTCACACAGCAGTTTCATTTTTTTCACCAATTAAAACTTACCCTTTGGTGTGGATCTCCCAGCCGAGTGATGCGGTGTTGGATGAAGCCCCGTAGTGTGTGCGAGATAGAAATGACATTTTTTTTTTTCTATGTGAATACTACTTTAGAGACAACTCTGGAGCTTGTTTTCAGGCAAGAGTCCACCTCTGCCGTATTTGTTGTTAGATGTGTGTTGGGAACCAGTCTCCGTGTGTATTTGTTGAATAGAATGAGTGTGCATTTACTCAGGGTTCCCACGCCAAAAGGGGCCCAGCTTAAAGACTGTTCACTGCCAGACCTAGTATTTGGGGACAGAAAGACTAGACTAAATTAGTGAAAAGTTAGAATTATAGCCTATTAAAAAACAAACACATTTTTTATTGATTTTCCGAACATAGAGGAATGAAACTAATAAAGTGTTGCTTACTGAGGTATCTCAGGGAAAGCTCCAATGAATAGGCAAAAATGATTCTTGTTCCACATTATCCATTGGGTAGAAACCAGTGCTACCATGTGCTTGGAACTGTTCCTTTGGTGTCGAAATATTACCACACATTTTATTTGCTCTGTTAATTTGATAACCTTCTCTTCTTAGATAGTGAAAATATATAATTCAGCCTGGTTGTTGTCTAAATGATCTGGAATTCCCAGAGTGTGGGCGAGAGGCTTGATTAGGGAAGGCATTTTACCCCATAAGTGTGGACTCTCAGACGAGCATAACTGCTCACTCAGCCCTATGGATTTCGCTTACAGGAAACTAGAATGCTTGCATTTCTGGAATTTTATAAATTCTCTGTAATTAAACGTGTTCATCTGCTGTTTTAGTGGCCGTTGTTCTATAACAACCAGTTGTAGCTTACAGCTATATAGTGATTTATTACAAAACACTTTCTTCCCCTTTTACTTCTTCCTCTTCCTCCTCCTCCTCTTCCTCTTCCTCCTCCTCCTCTTCCTCTTCCTCCTCCATCATCATCACCGGCATCATTTGTTGAATACTGCTGCATGCTGCTCCTCGTGCTGTTTTATATACATTATCTCGTTTACTCTTCACAGCTCTCTCGGGGATGCACTTTTTCTCTCCATTCTACAAATGAGGAAACTGAAGCCCAGAGAGGTTAAGTGATGTATTGGCCTAAGATCTCCCAGGCTGTAAGTGGCAAAGCTAAGGCCAGAATCTGTATCGTGGCACTCTCATTCCAAAGTATTTTCTGTGAGGGTATTCCAAAGTGCAGCCATCTTTGCGAAGAAAATTAGGAAACTTGAAGTGACGGGTGGCTGGTGGATAGTTGCGTAAGCTGAGATGAGAGGCAGGAATAGAGCTGGCAGAAGTGCTTGCAGAGGTTCTGAATTTCCTCTGCTTCCCGGTCTCTTCTGAAGATGGATCTTCCTAGCCATTACACAAGTAGTGGGGACAACCAGATGGTCACACCAAGCCACCACCCACTGTGGAATGAATGTCTAACTTTTCCATATTTACACCCGTCTCTAATGTCCTCTAGTGAGATTTTGTCTTTTGATGGGTTTCATTTTGGGCCTTTTGTGTTTTTCTCAGAGGCCTTTCTTTTCCGTCTCTGCTTTTCTCTTACTTCCTTCGGTGGTTTATGACTCCTTCATGAAGTGGTTGGAAATCTGAGAGATTGTGTCCTCATCCTGCCCGGCCTCAGGCTAGACACCTTCTTTGCCTGCTTTTTACTTCCTGGTCAGTTGCTTCTCCTTACACAGCTTTTCTTTTTTTGTTTCCTTTTAAAGCTTTTCACACAATCCATAATCACGATTTTTGTTTTTCTTAAACCATCTCTCGTGCACATCTTTAATATTATGTGATTTCCAGGAATCTATTTCAGATATTCCCCGATTTTTTCCCCTATAACAAAAGGAATCATCTTTTTTTGACTCCTATCTCGATGGCCTGACCCGACTCGCCTGTTCTAATTTCCCGGAACGAAGAGAGCGTTTTCGCCATCTGACTTTATACATTTCTGATTTTGAACAACTCAAAGGAAGAGAGTCTTCAGAGCAGATGTAGGGAGAGAAAGAGAGAAAGAGAGAGATGTGTTGTGGAGGTAATATGAGGGGATTCAGAGAGCATTATCCACATTTCTCATGAAACAAATGAGGAAACTGAGTCTTGTG
>NW_012112030.1:7346788-7351564 GCF_000951035.1 Colobus angolensis palliatus
CGTAAGCTGAGATGAGAGGCAGGAATAGAGCTGGCAGAAGTGCTTGCAGAGGTTCTGAATTTCCTCTGCTTCCCGGTCTCTTCTGAAGATGGATCTTCCTAGCCATTACACAAGTAGTGGGGACAACCAGATGGTCACACCAAGCCACCACCCACTGTGGAATGAATGTCTAACTTTTCCATATTTACACCCGTCTCTAATGTCCTCTAGTGAGATTTTGTCTTTTGATGGGTTTCATTTTGGGCCTTTTGTGTTTTTCTCAGAGGCCTTTCTTTTCCGTCTCTGCTTTTCTCTTACTTCCTTCGGTGGTTTATGACTCCTTCATGAAGTGGTTGGAAATCTGAGAGATTGTGTCCTCATCCTGCCCGGCCTCAGGCTAGACACCTTCTTTGCCTGCTTTTTACTTCCTGGTCAGTTGCTTCTCCTTACACAGCTTTTCTTTTTTTGTTTCCTTTTAAAGCTTTTCACACAATCCATAATCACGATTTTTGTTTTTCTTAAACCATCTCTCGTGCACATCTTTAATATTATGTGATTTCCAGGAATCTATTTCAGATATTCCCCGATTTTTTCCCCTATAACAAAAGGAATCATCTTTTTTTGACTCCTATCTCGATGGCCTGACCCGACTCGCCTGTTCTAATTTCCCGGAACGAAGAGAGCGTTTTCGCCATCTGACTTTATACATTTCTGATTTTGAACAACTCAAAGGAAGAGAGTCTTCAGAGCAGATGTAGGGAGAGAAAGAGAGAAAGAGAGAGATGTGTTGTGGAGGTAATATGAGGGGATTCAGAGAGCATTATCCACATTTCTCATGAAACAAATGAGGAAACTGAGTCTTGTGTCCTTTAAAGAGCTTGCTTGAGATCACATTCCTAACTGATCTAGCCAGAGTCAGAATCAGCGTTCTGTCCTAGGCCCATGTTCCTCTAAGACCACAGCAGAGGAAAAATGAGGAAAAGCAGGCAAGAATTCAGAAAGCATAGCTTGCTTTTGCAGATTCACATGACTTGATATTAGTGTTCATCACTGCGACTTCCAAGTGAAAGCCAGAGTTCATGTTATGAGATTTCAGAAGTGAAGAAAGAATGCAATGGATTTTGGAAAGATTTCTAACAAAAATGGTTGGCATAAGAATCATGTTAAGTTTTAAAAGGCTAAGCTTCAGTTATGTGGATGACTGATTTATGAAAAGTACTCCCTCATGAAGACATAAAAGAGGTAGCCAATGCATCTTGCAGGCTTGAGGCCTCATGGCCTCCTGGGGGGTATTTTCCCTTTGTACGTGGGAGTCAGATGTACGGAAAACGACTTCATTTCCTGAATGACCCAGAAAGGATGCGTTGCCCTGCTGCGTTCCGTTGGTGAATGTGCTCAGTGGTGTTCGTGTTGCCACAGTGTAGTTCCAATCACCACGTCTTTCGATTTTGACTTGCATTTTGTTCTGTCTTATGTTGTTCTTTGTTCTTACCTGTAAAGTTGACTTCCCGTAAGGGGATTGTAAGGTGCTCGGAAAAGGGCTCTACCTCACTGCCATGCTGTGGATGCTCCAGGGGAAGAGCACAGACAGTGGAGTAGACAGATCCATGACTTCTGGTTCCTGAACCTGTTCAAGTTACTTAATCATGAACCTGTTAACTCATCTGAAGTGGTAATAAAAATGTGTGTCTCTTAGGGTTGTTGGGATATGTACAGTGCCTAATGTAGTGCTTTATACTGCTAAAGAGTTAGTTCTCCTCCTCCTTTGTACATCCTCCATAACACGTGGATCTGGAAGAGGCTAGAGATTTTCTGGTTCTGTGCCCACATTATGCAGTTGGGAATACAGAGGCCAGGGGATGGTTTTTGTTTTTGTTCCTGAGACAGAATCTCGCTCTGTCACCCAGGCTAGAGTGCGATGCCGAGATCTCAACGCAGTGCTACCTCTGTCTCCCAGGTTCAAGCGATTCTGGTGCCTCAGCCTCCCGAGTAGCTGGGATTACAGGTGTGCACCACTCACCTGGCTAATTTTTGTATTTTTAGTAGAGATAGGGTTTCACCATGTTGGCCAGGGTGGACTCAAGCTCCCGACCTCAATTGATCCTCCCACCTCAGCCTCCGAAAGTGCTGGGATTACAGGCGTGAGCCGCCGTCCCCAGCCCCCAGCCAGGGATGTTAATGGCCTTGCTCAAGCTCCTGTGGCTGGTTGGTGGTGCCATCTAAACTAAAATCTAGGCCTCCCGAGTCAGCTGACTCCCTGCACAGTGCTCTTGTCACTATCCCATTGAGTTGTTCACAGGGCTGGGGTCACTCAGTCAGTGCTCAAAAAAGCTCTTATTTTAACTTTAATTGAATACAAGCCTCAACAATAGGAGAGATGAGCCAAGTGCAATTATATGATAATAGCAAATGCCTTTTGCATCTTACAGCAGAATTTTGAAGGAATAGCTAATATGGTTCTGAGTAAGTTTCCAGAGATGAAAGAAAAGGAAAAAAACCTAAGTCTGAAAGTACTGTACAGTGAGTCTAACTAGCATTATTACTCAGCGCTCAAGTATTTGAACCTATTCAGGGATCTGCTCCTTCATACAGTTGCTTATTATTTGTGACTGGGGTGAGACTTGAAAGAGAGCATCAATTCTCTGGTCTGCTTTTGTTTAACAGGCAGTTCCATGTCTGTCTGACCACAGAACAGACACTGTTTGCTGTGGGCTGGTGAATGTTCACTTTCAAGAGCGGGGAGTAGATGGCCCTTCGTGGAAGTTTAATTATACAGAAGAGTTTGAAAAGGCCAAATTTGTTACTTTGGGGCATGGGGAGACCTTCCTCTCTAGCAGATGTGAGGGCACCGAAGTGTCTCTTTTCAGCAGTTGTATTCTTCTTGCTGTGGACCTAAATTCGATCCTAAGTCATTCTTTGTATGTACATAGCAAATGAGAAGATGAACTATACACTGGCAAATGACCCTTTTTTGAGGAATCGTGGAGAAAATGTTACCTACCTCTCCCTCCTACCCCCACGAAATAAGCGTGGGCTACTTCATACTCTTGAAGCAAGAGTTTAGGTTTGGAGAGAAACTGCTCCTCTGATGTCCTTCTGGAAACCACAAGTGGAAGTTTGTGATTTTCTTCTCAGCTGACCTGTCCCCTCTCCCTTGGGTTATGACAGGCCGTGTAACTTTATCTTTCTTAGGACTTACCTCTTTGATGAGGTCAGTAATCCTGCTTCACTTACGTCCCCTATACGTGAGAATGCCACAGCCAAAGATGACATGCTAAAGCATTTCCCGGAAAAAATGAGCTACAGATAGAAATAAGGCTCGTAATTTAAAAAATCGAACCCCAGAGAACAGCCTGTCTCTGAAGTTAACCATTCCCCGAACACTTTCTCTTGTTTCCCTAGTGAAAGTGTGAATCTAGGTTGTGAAAGTGTGAATCTAGGTTGTGGCAGTGGAAGTTCTGGCACTGCTATGAGGTGAGGAAGGAAGAGGGAGGGCCCAGATCTGCCCACCTCACTGCAGGTGTGGCCTGGAAGAATGCCGGGGTCTCTACTGAAGAATCAAGGTCAAGGGATGAAGAGAAGTTGGCGAAGGGGCACAAAAATACAACTGGATAGAAGGAATATGGTATAGTATTCATTACTACAGTAGGGAAATTAGAGTTAACAATAATTTATTGTGTATTTCAAAATAACTAGAAGAGAAGAATTGTAATGTTCCTAACACAAAAGAAAAATGTTTGAGGCAGTGGAAATGCCAGCTACCCTGATCTGATCATTACACATCTGCACAGATATCAAAATGTCACGTGTACCCCCAAAATATGTACAACTATTATATATCAATAAAAAAATCAAAGTCAGGAGGCAATTTAGAATGTGTATGGTCTCAAGCCTAGTGACTAATATGTGGACAGGTAGATCTGCACTAGGGTATACAGGAGGAACTATTATGGAGACTTCATAAAAAGGGAGATGGGGTGGGGTGCGGTGGCTCACCCCTGTAATCCCAGCACTTTGGGAGGCCGAGGCAAGTGAATCACCTGAGGTCAGGAGTTCAAGACCAGCCTGGCCAGCATGGTGAAACCCTGTCTTTACTAAAAATACAAAAAAATTAGCCAACCTGTAATCCCCGCTACTCGGGAGGCTGAAGCAGGAGAATCTCTTGAACCTGAAAGGTGGAGATTGCAGTCAGCTGAGGCTGTGCCACTGCACTCCAGCCTGGGCAACAGAGTAAGACTCTGTCTCAAAAAATAATAATAATAAATTTAAAAAAAGGGAGATGTGGGAGATGGCGGGAATTTGCTAAGCTCCTTTGTTAACTGCTTTAAAAAACTTGGACTGGGGAACTTCTGTCAAATTTATTATTGGTTGTTATTTCCAGACCATTTGTCTTTCCCAAACTGCCCTTGGCCATCAAATCAGACTCCTGCTAGAGTGAGCCTCATTGTAGTATCTCTTGGCTCACCTCTGTGGTTTCACTAATTATTTTCATGTATTGACCTGGGATCACAGGCCAGGCACCCAAAGGGACAGAGCTGAGTTCTTTTTCTTTGGGCCTCTTTGGGTACTCGTAACCCAAGTCCCTGTCACAGGTTTTGGAAAAATGGCACATCTGAAGGATTGGATCTGTGGTGCATTTTGTAATTGCTGTATCCTCTTTTCTTTAAGGTCTTGGTCTGTCACTCATGCTGAAGTACAGTGGCATGATCATAGCTCACCGTAATTGCAAACTCATGGGCTCAAGTGATCGTCCTGCCTCAGCCTCTGGAGTCGCTAGGACTGCAGGTGCACCACCTC
>NW_012112030.1:7351944-7378208 GCF_000951035.1 Colobus angolensis palliatus
GCCATTTTGTCCTTGTTTTGACTTGAGATCTGGGAGATTTTGAAGATCCGTGTCATGAGTTCTCTTGACTGGTGCTTTGCAGTTTTGAGACCCATTCCTGACTAATAGGTCTTGACTGCCACTAATGGCCAGTGATGGCTGGGGACAGCAGGACACTCTCACTTTGCACCTTTTGATCTGGTCTTTGTTCAAAGCGGGGTGAAGCCAGTGGGAGAGTTGTTGTTTTGGGGATAAAGTCTGGGTAACACAGATTCCTCAGGCTGAGTAAGTCTCCTGTTCTCCCCGACTTTGAGATCTGAATGACCTGATTTGGCTGACTACACCTCCAGTCCCCTGGACAGCAGCCAGCTCCTTTGACTTTGTGCCATTTAGTCCTTCCCTTCGTCTGCTGACGCTAATACTTTAGGGTGAGGTGGAAGGAGAGAGCATACCAGTTGGTGAGGTAAGAGTGTTTTCCCTCAGAGAACCGAAGAAACAAAGACTCCCTTTCTGAATTTTGTGTTCTGCCTCTGCATCTCTGAGGCTTCTTGTGTCTGGCAGGGCTGTGAGTGAGGAGGTGAGGGTGTGCTTCTCTGCAGGCAAAAGTCAGCTGTAGGTCAGATGTGGCTTTGGAACACAATGGAATCCAGGGGGAATGTTGGCGAGCACAGGAAGGCTGGAGTGATGATCCTCTAATCTTTTGCAGCGTGCTGTAAGAGTATCTTCAAGTTTCTCCGAGACGGGCAGGGCAATGAGCAAAGGGACCTAGGTGTTAGGTGACATCTCAAGTAGGGCACCTGGTAGTACACCTGTCTTGCGTGTTCCCACGCTTCCCAACACTTTATCTTTTTGAAGCCACCTACCCTTAGAAAATGAACAAGGAACCACTGACATGGACAGCAGTATGTTTACTTACCTTTTGGATGCAAGACAGTTTGCCCTGCTGGGAGAGATGTGGGATAACGCCCCAGAGTGGAAAAAAACCTTAAGAATGCAAGAAGGAAGAAAGGTAGGGGAGCCAGCAGGTCCCACTGAAAGGCCTTGTTATGCCAGCAAAGAGGGAAGAGGGGCCCAGTGGCACAAGTCACTAACATTAGCCAGTTCTGAGAATTTCTCTGTCTTAAAAAACTTGGTAAAATGGCCAAATGGAGCTTCTCTGAACTAGGGGGAATGTCTGTGTGTGCGTTTGTTGTTAGCCATCATGTTCAACAGTCTGATTTAAGGGAAAGTTGGTCTGTGTACATTTTCATTTCAGCTATGGTCTTTGAAGGTTCACCATGGAGGAGGTGTGGGTGGATGAGAATATAGTCTTCCCGCCTCTTGGTTGGCTTATATGTAGGTTGTAGGTGAATGTGAGTTCACAACACAGCCTATTTCTTATTTGGGTGCACTGTTGGATGACTTGCAGAGGTTGGTTTGGGAAAACCCAGTTACCCTTCCTTTATGCACATATTTCTGTCAGACTAAATGCCAAATAGATCATTGGAAAGAATTTTCTTCACAGCCCTGGTCCCCAAATGGGTGTCTGTGATTCTTCCTAGGGTCTCATATTGTGAGAGTGCACTCCCTTTAATCTTTTGGGACCTCAAGTGGGGTCTGTGTGGACAAGATTGTGCTTCTTTGGGAAACTTTGGGAAACTTCTTGCTGCACACTGGCCAGGGTAAGGCAAGAGTTAGTCCTGATGGCTGAGTGGTTCTTGGGCAGTTGATTATGCTTAGCGCTTGAGAGGTTTCTGTTACACCATTTGCCAAAAGGGACATCTCTCAGCTGGTCCTAGTGCCCCAGGGCACAAATGTCAGGCTTTAGGAGAAAATGCACAATTTCAGGTTCAGTCTTTTATCTGCATTTGTGTGCATGAATGGACTAATAATTGAAGTACATTGAACGATTTCTCCATACTCCAACACCTAGAAAGTAGCTTCCTGGGTTAGGGAAAGGTTCCTAGGTACAGCTACCAAAGGCTCAGACTTAAGCACCAACACTGGAGGTTAGAATTAGTATGCTCTAGGGAGGACAGTGAGAGGGTAGCTGACACAATGCCTTTATGGGCTATTTTTAGCTTTAGTCAGGCCTATCTGGAGTGGCTTGTGCTTTCTTGGGCACCGTCCTGCATTTATTCCAGGGTTTGTGCTTGTGATCTGTTTGCATATATGCCACATGTATTGCATGCTCATGGGATGATAAGTTGCAGAAATTATGGCATAATCTGTTTTCTGGCATATAGAGGAAAAGATGACACAAAATCCAGCCTTATTGTGGCGAAGAAACCTAACATAGATGTAAAATATATCTCCTTGGAGGCTTGGCTTTGTGATGGGCTATAAACGGATTGTTAAACAGCAATGTGAGAGGCTGTTAACAAGCTGTTTCTAAGAGCATCTCCCTGGTCTGGTCTGAAAAGGTAATGTGTACATATTGTACATTTCAGATAGTTTGCCTGTGGTGTTTATATGTTGGTAGGTTGTGTGTATATATGTGTGTGTGTGTGTGTGTGTGTGTCTTGTCTGTCTTCAGTGGTAAACTGAAAAAATAATTTAAAGTGTTGTTTATTTGCTCCTGTGTTAGTTTGGAATTACATTCCAAACTGGGCAATACTTTTTTTTTAAGCTGGCTTAAGTGAAGAGGTGTTTGGTCAGCCACAGGGTATGAGTCAACCAAACTTCAAAAAGCTTCAGTATGTTTTTGATAACACTCTTAAGTATATAATAGCCGCTTTAAGGATTTGTGCCTTAGTGTACTTGGATGAATAGGTAAACCACTTCCCCATCAACAAACTAGCATTTGGGTTCCCACATTGGCAAAGCAGGGCTCCTATTATGTGTCTAGTCTTATTTGAACTTCTTTTCACATTCAGGTGACATAGTTGAACATCAGTCCATGCCAGTTTCTGCTACTACTGGGTTTTTAATGGAAGAGAACTCTTTCTTGTTACTATGATGCCATGCTTCTGCTGTGTTAGCAGCTGCTGTATTGAAAAACAGGTGTCTCTTATAATCCTCTGACTGGATCAGTTTGCTAGCCTGGCAGAGTCTTATTATTATTGTTTTTATTTATTTATTTTTGTCCCACATAAGTCAGAAACTGCCAAGAGATGTTGATGAGTGGGGTTAATATGAGAGGAGATGGCAGCTTTTCTTCGTGGAGGTTTCTGTTACAAGAATCTGTCTAAGAGTCTTATGAAGATAGGGCTAAATAAAACCAGGATACAAATCGCAGGGGAGAACCGCCAAAAGAAGGGTAGTAAATGAATGGTTCTGCCAAGTCACCTCTCTGTCATTCTTCTAAGGCCAACTTAAAGCCAGCACTGCCACAAAAACCATCCAGGGCTAAGGTTAGCGAACGGTGACCCTTGCTTGGTCCACGATACGCCAACAGACTCTTCCACTTGTTGCTTCTTACTGCTACTGGAATGGAAGCTTTGCGAGGGCAGGTGTACTGTCTTTCCCAGCCTGCCAGGCAGTCTAGTGCACACTTGTCTTTCTCCTCCACACCGGCTCTCACTGCCTTCCTTCTGGCCCAGGACCTTTCAGTTGTCTCCTCTCTGATCTTCCCAGCTCCATTTTGTCCCCACCCCCAACACAACTTGGAATGATTCTTTGCAGATAAAAAAAAAAAGTGATCTTGTCACTCTCTGTCTCACATCACAGTATAGCATGAACCCCAGCTTCTTATCACCTGCAAGGCCCTTTACTGCCTACCTTTCTAGTATCATCTCCATATTATGTTCCAACCACACAATGAACTTTTTTCTCGGGGGGACAGGGTCTCGCTTTGTGGCCCAGGCTGGAGTAATCTCAGCTCACTGCAACCTCTGCCTCCTGGTCTCAGGTGATTCTCCCATCTCAGCCTCCCGAGTAGGTGACACCACAGGCATGTACCACCACACTAGGCTAATTTTTGTATTTTTAGTAGAGACAGGGTTTCACCATGTTGTCCAGGCTGGTCTCAAACTCCTGGGCTCAAGTGATCCACCCACCTCGGCCTCCCAAAGTGCTGGGATTATAGGCATGAGCCACTATGCCCAGCCCATGTAATGAACACTTATGCCTGGAATCTCCCCTCGATCTTCTTTCTGCCTGGCAGCCAGTTTGTCATTGGAAGTCCATTTCTCAAGCCTCCCTGTCGCTGCTGGGCACAGTGTTCCCGCAGCTCATTGAACTTGCTTCTGTTATTGGCAACAATCCAGTTATCCTTGAATTATCATCCACACTAGACTGAAAGCCCGCTGAGGACAGGAGTCTGATGGGTTCATTTTTATATTTCCAGTGTCCGGCTCAAGGTCTGGCACAGAGGACAGCCAATGGCTATTAATTGAATAGAATTTCTTAATCAGTAGGTAAATACCTAAGCTTAAGCTTAAGCTTCTATTATGGACTTAATTGGTGCCAGGCTCTTTGATATGTAAGATAAAGACCTCACACAGTTGACATCCTGAGCAAATACTCTGAGAGGATTGAGGAAAGAAGAAAGGTAGAGACCTGTGTTTTGAAGCATATCAGGACTCCATGTCAGGGCGAACGTACTGCCACCTCCGATACCTAAGGGGCTCCTGTGAGGCTTAAGTACTGAACAGACACGTACACACAGGGCACTCTCAAAGGCTCTCCCTCTCAGTTGCCTACTTTCTGGAGAGGAATATGGATAGCTGGAGAAGAAGCTTGAGAACTTTCAGGCTGGATGTGCCAGAAACAGCACAGACAGCCCAAGATAAATGAATGTATTAACTGATCATCCTCTTTTTTGATGTGGCCCGGGTTGCCTCTTGGGTCAGAAAAAGAGAGCCAGTGGCTGTTGGTTGTAGCTATGTACGGCCTTGCCACAGCTAGCTGTGGTGTCTGGGACCCAGTGGCAGGTCACCACTATATAGGGCTGCCAGTTGCTCCCTCACCCTGTTCCTCTAAGAGCTAGTTGGGAGAGATAGTCCAAAAGAGCAGCACGGCTTGCTGAAACTTCTCTGAGATCTGTAATTGCCTTTCCATGTCAAGGGAAGAATCCCTGTCTTACTTGAGTCAGCTCTTTCCAGTCTTCTCTTGTATAGCCCATGCTCTCTCCTACCCTATCTGAGATGAAGATCTCTCTGGACCTCTCATTTTACTCCTAATGGATTGCCTGGAGGGACTAAACCAGTGAGAATGACTGAGCATACTATGGGACTAGAAAAACAACTCTAAGTTATGTCTTACGGATGGTAGGACAGCCTCAGCATTGCTGTTTACAGTGGATAGCCCAGTGGCATTTGTTTAAAGAGGGCAGTCTTAAGAGAGTGTGTTAGGGTTATGAATCTGATTAAGTGTGATCTGATAAGTGTGAAATGGACCACTTGGGAGAAATCAATTACTTTCAGATATAAGCAGACAAAACCAGGCCTTCCACACAAGCCCGAATGGCTCATTTTCTCCCTATTTTTGTTGCCATTGATGTACAGCTGGGATTCAGGGCATCAGGATATGTGAAAACTTCTAACTTCCTGAACCCAACCAGACCCCAGCAAGAGTCCTTTTACAGTTTCTCCAAAACCATCACGAGTTTTCCTGACCACCTGCTGGAGGCTGTCTGTTGCAGACCCATGCGGCAGCCGCCTGCCAGCCCTGCCAGATTTGACTTCATCTTGGCTACAGGTGGGTCGGTCTCCATGCAGCTTCTCTTGGCCTGTCTGTCTACTCAGGGCATTTAAGGGTCTTCTTGCTTTGCTCAGATGGGCTCCTAGAGGACTTGTGCAGGAGGTTGAGAGTTGTTACAGGGGTGCTGATCTGGACCACTTAGGGAGCAGAAAGCATAGGTCTGTATACGAATGTGAACATACACATTAAGAAGCTGCTCAGGTAGGGGCAGCCATGGAAGTTGTGCTCCCTCTTAAACACTCAGTGTACACACCTCATCCTCAGACAATGTGCTGCTTACATTTCCAGTGTCCACTACAGTGTCTGGCACAGACGAAGGCCAATGGATGGTAGTTGAACACAGTGTTTTTTAATCATCAGGTGTTTATTAAGCTTCTATTATAGACTTAAAGTTTCCTCCATGAATGCTACCAGAACTCTTGCTCAATGTCTTCACTGTTGAGGCTGTTGAGTGAGAAGCCATTTCCTTCCCCTTCTACTTCCCCTCCCTTTACAGCCTTACCAGGCCCAGTGTTCAGAGGACACGGGGACCTCAGGCTTGGTGCTCATGAACTTAGGGTTCCTGAGAATTAGTATGTCACAATCTAATCTGGAGACTCCCCCATTTGGTTCTATGGCGGATTACAGTCTTGGTTCTAGCAACCTGCTGAAGAACAAACCTGGTGGCTTTTTTTCTTTTTTTTGAAGTGGGAACTTCCCTTGTCTCCCAGGCTTGAGTACAGTGTCATGATCATAGCTCACTGCCTCGACTTCCTGGGCTCCAGCGATCCTCCCACCTCAGCTTCCCAAGTAGCTGAGGCTACAGGTTTGTGCCGTGATACTTGGCTAATTTTTTTTTTTTTTTTTTTTGAGATGGAGTCTCACTCTGTCGCCCAGGCTGGAGTGCAGTGGTGTGATCTCGGTTTACTGCAGCCTCCGCCTCCCAGGCTCAAGCAGTTCCTTGCCTCAGCCTCCCGTGTAGCTGGGATTACAGGTGCATGCTACCACACCCAGCTAAATTTTGTATTCTTAGTAAAGATCAGGTTCCACCATCTTGGCCAGGCTGGTCTTGAACTCCTGACCTCGTGATCCACCCGCCTCGGCCTCGCAACGTGCTGGGATTACAGGCGTGAGCCACTGCGCCCAGCCAGTTTTAAAATTTTTTGTGGAGACAAGGTTTCACTATGTTGCCAGGCTGGTCCTGAATTCCTGGACTCAGGTGATCCTCCGGCCTCAGCCTCCCAAATTGCTGGGATCACAGGTGTGAACCACCACACCCAGCTGAGAACAGACTTTCGAACTACCACAGCTGTAGGTCTGTTGGATATTGTTTTCACTTGAAATTGCTTAAAAATTGACCTGCCTTGGAGAAAATTTCATGAGCCTTTTCTTAAAGAATGATGGAAATGTCAATGGGAATGCAGTAAGAAGTACCCTGTGTAGCTGTGTGGGAGGGACACCCTTCCCTCCCTCCACCCAGCGAAAGCTGACTTACTTCCCAAGTTCTAAATTGTGATGTGTGACTTGGTAAAAGACTTTGCACTGTTTTTTTTTTTTTTTGAAAAAATTGATGTGGTAAGCCTTACAAAGGGATATGTCGTTATATTCTCACAAATTACTTCTATCGAAAAGAGTATCATGTGAGATTAGGACTGTAGAGGAACAACCTTTCAACTAGTCTTCCATGTGGCAAAGGTGGCACCCAGTTTCCAAAGACAGCACAGACGCTGAGGGTCTTTTCTGAACTTCTTCCATTTTTATAATCCCCAGCAGGGTCGGAGAAGGGCTAGTTAGTATGTTTTTGTTTTTCTTTCTTCTGGATGAAAGTTGCAAGGACACTTAAGCCTTATGCTTCAGGGTGGAATCTGATCACAAGTTGAGATCAGGAAGAAATGTTCCCCCTGTGGCTTCCTATTGCACAATTGCCCAGCCAGGTGTGCTACCTCTGTTAAACAAAGACACACACAAGCACACACCTCCTTACTGGCCATCTTCAGAGCAGGATGTTGGACGTTGTGGGCCAGCAGCCCGGTTCCTTTGGCACGTCCGTTCGCTCAAAGACGGGAGGCAGCTGCCTGTCTGCTCTTGTACTTGGCTCTGTGTGCTGTACTGAGCTCAGGGCCACGTCTTCAGATCCCTACAACTCTTTGCAACTCTCACTTTGTGGGAGAATTAAAATTAGGTCTAATGCTGTACACACTCACATGCACATGCACACATATCTTTTAAAAAGTTTTCCGTAAACTTGCTTCCCCTTTCCTGGGCTTTGCTTCCCCCTTCCCGGGCTTTACACCACATGAAACCCATATACATTCCCAAAACATCAAAATACTGTTCACAAATCATAGTAGAACTCTTTAACCATGAGGTCCGCAGTTGCCAATCTCAAGCTTGGATTGTAAGCGACTTTGAAGTCTGATCCAAAAGACTGTGGGAGGAGGGGGAAGGGACAGGGATGGACTTCTTTCCTTCCTCCCTTCTTCCTCCCTCCCTCCTTCCTCCTTTCCTCCTTTCCTCCCATGCTGCCTTCCTCCCTCCCCCTTCCTTCCTTCCTTCCTTCCTTCCTTCCTTCCTTCCTTCCTTCCTTCCTTCCTTCCTTCCTTCCTTCCTTCCTTTCTTTCTTTTTTCTTTCTCTTTCTTTCTTTTTTCTTTTTCTTTCTCTCTTTCTTTTTCTTTCCCTCCCTCCCTTCCTTTCCTTTTTCTTTTCTTCTCTTCTCTTTTCTTTTCTTTCTTCTTTTTGAGGACCCAGCTGCGCTGCCTCTTGTGCAATAGAATAATTATCAGCGAATCCCAGGCTTACCTGCTTTTCTGCCTTTACATCTGTATCTCCTGTGGTGCAGTACTTCCTTCTGCCTCTATTATTAGCTTATTTAGCTTTACCATTCAGTTCTCTACCTTCCCCCGGGTCCCTCCCCGTCTTCCTCCAGCCTTTCTTTCCTTTCACCTCTGTAAAGGTATTTTGGGGAGCTACCATTCATGTTCTATTCATACAGGAACCCTCTTTTCCTTTATTAATATAAAATAATCTTGGCCCTCCCTCATTTTATCATACATTCATTTGTATTCCCAAAATAGAAACCGTCGTCGCCACCAGCGCATCATGTCTGGTCTGTAAACCTTTAAAGCAGGATGTGCTGAAATGAGATCTTCACAAGCAAGTGCACCTCATCCACTGACCTGCAGGCCCTTCTTCCCCAGCGGCCATTCACTCATCTTCACACCATCTTCTTGCCCTTCTCTCTGCTTTTCAATGATTCTACCCCAATCATGTTCCTTCCCAAAATTACTGTGTTAGTACTTAATTGTTCACCTGGGCTTATTCATTTTGTAGTTCATTGTTTCCTTTTTTCTCTTTAAAATTTTCTTGTTCTTCGGGGATACACTGTATTCTTGTAATTAGAGATTATATCAGTTTTCATTGCTGAAATTTGCCAAGTGGACATAATAGTGAGTATTTGGTATCAAGCATGCCTTTCTGGAAGAAGGGAAAAACAGTAGATTTTGGGCAGGTTTTGATTACAATAATTTCAAATTTCTAATAACTGAGAAGTACTTCTTGTGATTCTTGTAGAGTAAAAGCTTAAAAATTACCCTTTTCTTTGTAATCGATATGAGTCTTAGTTGGTTTGGGTAAGAAACCCAGGTTGACGCTACCAATTTTTCGAATAGTGGTCTTAGAAACTAATTATTGCTGTCATTTCAGTAACTAAGTATGCATTCCTATTCAAGGTTGTACTCGAGTAGTTACATACTTTAACTATTGTTACTCATTTGTAACATTTTTCGCTATAAGGATAGTGCCGCCCTGTTTATAACACACCCTGTCCTGGGAATAGGTGGAAGGGATTGAGGGAATTCTGTTGGAGTCTTACCCCACCACAGGGCAGCATCATTTTAGGAACAAAAACAGAGAAGCTCACACTCTTCTGAATATAATTGGGGAGAAGATTTAGGGAAGTGGCTTGTAGGATCAGTTTTAAGACCAGATCAGACATACGCACAAATTCTCTCTTTGTAAATGAGAAGTGGCCTTTAATAGCTTTCTTATGGATAGATGGGTAGGTGAAATATTATTCCACCTAAAGCATGACATTTCAATAAGTACTACACTTTGAAACTTGCCTTGCAGGGTTTTAAAAATATTCTTTTCTGGATTCTAATCATTTATAATGAAGAGTCTCTAGCATTTTATTAAAACCCATATTTTTTGGAGAGGGATATTAAGTGAGCGGGGATTGTGGGTTGTTCTTGCTTTTCCTTAACTGTCTTGCCCCTAAAAAGTGATAGGAATAACCCAAACCTTAAAGGTTCCTGGGGCTTTTTTTTCCCCCAAGACAGGGACCTCGTCTCCCCTGTTGTCATCCCACTTGTTCCTGAAAAAGGGTAGGATTGGTGAGTGGGGGGGAAGAGAGAAGGAAATTAGGGTTCTAGCTTAAAACTGCTGCTAGAGTGGCTAGTTCTGGGAGCTTTTTGAGAGAGGCCCAAGGTGGCAGCCTTGTCTTTTTGGCCTCTTTCACTTTTGGGTCTCCTGTCCCAAAAATAAAGGATTGTGGTAAGTATCATCCTGACATCTGTCCAATCGGTTCTGACTGCGAGGCACTTGTGATTCAGAAGATAGTCATTAGATTTAGATAGAAAGAAATGAGATTTGATGTTCAGTAGATGAGTAGGGTGACTATAGTTCATGTTAATTGATTGTACATTTTAAAATTGCTTGAAGAGAATAATTTGAATGTTTCCAGTGTAAAGGAAAGAGAAATGTTTAAGGTGATGGATATACCAGTTAACTTGATTTGGTTATGAATGTTATCAAATCATTACGTGGACCCTGAAAATATGTACATCTAATATGTATCAATAAAAATAACTACATAGAAAGTCATTAGAATAACAGAATTTAGACATTTATAGTTTTAAGGAATTTCGGACCAATGCCCGAAGCTCAGTTAAGTGACCCACTGAAGGACCCAAGGCTATAATTGCCACGTTAGAACTAGAAGTCAAGTCTTCTGACTCCCACCAGTGTATATTGACTTTTGACCCAGCAGTTAGTTTTATTTTAGGCTGTATTTTCAAAATAACAGATTGGCTCAAGTCAAAGTAATCTTATTAGTGTGAAAAACTCAACCAGGTGAACTGAGTGAATGAACCTACTTTTTAATTGGGTGTTTTTAGGTCATGTGGAAAAAAACAAAAAAAAGACAGAAATCAGAAGGTCCTGTGTGCTTCATGTTTGGATCTGATCTTTTTTTTTTTTTTTTTAAGCTCAAAATGAATGAAGGATGGTGGAGTAGAAACTAGGCTGTATGCATAAAACAGTAGTTACCCTTCTGCCTTGTCACCTGCATTCTGGTGGGGTGTTCCTAGGGCTCATTGTAAGGTGACAGGTGACTTCTGGACCCTTGACTACCTTGTTCCTTCTGTTGAAAAATGTAATCAGGAGGTTTTTATTTGACAGTGTACTCTGAGTATTGGAAGGAACCAACTCCCAACCCAAATCGAATCGCCTCTGAGATCCTATTAAACAGAAAATGCCCTGAACACCAGTATATGAAAATGCTTTGCTAGGATGAGCTCAAAGCATTTCATCCTCCAAATAAAATCTATCTGCTCGCACTTAGATTGTTCAAAGGCAGATGGTAGGCAATTGAAACAGAGAGACAAGCTGGCAAAAGGAAAAATAAAACCACAAATATCTGTACATGAAGGTGATTTACACTCTTGCCAACCCCCCTCCTAACTTCGTTAACACAACGACATAGCAATTAAGTAACATGGGAACTCAGGCTCAGATGGCTAATACGGTTGTCCTCCGTTAATGGGGTGAGACAAAGCTCGCGTATAATATACAGTGCTCTTCACCAAAATGCAGAGCTGAAAGAGATTTTAAGAGATAATCAGCAACATAGCCTGTAAATCATGCTGCTCATAGCAGACGGCCACCTTATTGAAATCTCACTGACCCCCACCACACACGTTAACAGCGGGGTCACTGCTATGAAATATTAGCTATTACCGAGTGGCCGAGTCTTAAGAAAGGGACCACTTGGCAGTATTGAACTTCAAAGTGGAAGTAAGATCCCCTCGGGGTGAGGGAAGGAAGGTGGTGAACAGGGTGGATCAGAACGGTGGAAGAGTCCAGAGCAGATGCTTTGTGGAAAACCCTGAATTAGCCAAGAGCAAAAGTTATCACCATCCTACTGCTCTGGGAAGGCTGCCTGGTGGAGAAAACCTCTGTGTTCCCTCAGTGTTTTCACTGACTGGAGGACTTTCCAGACGAAATCTGGCACTTCTCAGTAACCTTGAACTTGAACATTCAGTGACAGAAGGGAAAGGGAGAGGGTTTCAGCTGCTGGAGCTGGGTAATTGTGCAGGGCTCTCGCAGCGGGCCATTTGTGGCTCTGATGGTGCCAAGCTACAGTGTTCTGAGGGTGTGTGAATGAGGGTGTTGATCCTGGCTGCGGAAGGGGCAGCTTTCTGAGCAGGTGAGAGTGGTGAAGGAGGAGGGGATTTGGCAGAGCAGGATGTGATATGAGTTTACTCTGCTGGGAAATAATTTGAAGATGTCCATGAAGAAGAAAGTCTGGATGACTATTGAGGGAGGGCTGATGTTGGCAAGAAGGGGCTCATACTACAAACCAGAATAAAATAAAGGATGTCTTAGTATCAAGGGCCGCTGCCCAAGTATCTGAGGAGAGACCATGGAAGAGTTCTATATGGAATGAACGAAAAAGGCAGTAAAGTCAGGTCTAGACCTGGAGTTTTTAGTAATACAAAGTTTACATAGGAAGTGTCTGGGAATAGAGGGAAAGTATGTTGGACGAGTGAATCATTCCTTCAGAAATCAGTATTTTTTCCTACTAGGCCCTCCAAATGTTATCTTTGTAGTTGCCCAAATACATCAGTTTCTCTCTTATGTAAGAGAGCTTGTCTCATGTTTATTGCTGTATTCCATTTTCAAGGGTCTTCTTGTGTCATGGTCCTGTATTTGATCTTGGCCAGATATTGTCTGTGACTGTTGTTAATGATCCTTTTCCTTTCCCCTGATGTAGTCAGACTGTGTCCATGGTTTCTAGACTGAGATTTGGCAGTGATTCCATGGCCGTTGTGAGTGGAGTTGGCTAACAAAACTCAGGAATGGAATGGCCATATTTTGGAATTTGGTTGAAGCAGGTATAGTTTTTATTCCTCTACCAATGCAAATCTGTCTCAGGGAATTTCTTTCTTCAGAAAGAATGTCCTCCATCCCATCTTTCTCTAAAAGATACAAATGATGATGCATATTTGACACATGAGTTGGCTTTTACCTTGGGGACTGGCAGACCACCCCACAGATACAATGCACGGAATCTAGCAAACAATGAAGAGCAGTGTGCTCGCGTGGCCAGATTGTTTGCTTCCTTCCTTTTTCGCCTTCATTTTTGGGAAGTCCTTGCCTCGTTAGTTCCACAGGCCATGAGACATAGCAATATAAAATGCCAGAGGATGTTCAAATGGGCGTGTGGAGGAAGAGGGAAAGCAGGAATTCTGGGCCAGAGAGCAGGTGGCCAGCCAGTGACCTAGGAAGGGAAGCTCAGGCTTTTAAACAATAGCAATGTTTCTTTTATGTGCAGTTTTCATTAAGGAGTACCAAGACTCCGAGTTGGAGGATTCTGAAAGTGGTCCTCGAGTTCCTGCCCTCGAGATTTACTGTCCAAAGAGGAGACGGTGGTTTTAATATAATGAATATAGGCAGAAAACAGCCAGACATGATAGAAACACTTTGGCATCTTCTGTGACGCTGCTAAAATGTGCACTGTAGCTCAAGGCCCATAGGGGTTAATGTAGGGGTTATTTGTGTGTGTGTGTGTTTGGTGTTTTCCCCATCAAGACTCAGGATCTCCTGAGTTTGAGGCTGCAGTGAGCTATGATCATGCCACTGTACTTTACTCTGGGCAACAGAGTGAGACCTCTGTTTCTAAACAAAAAGGAAGGAAGGAAAGAGGGAAGAAAGGAGGAAGGGGAGTGAGAGAGAGACAGAGAGAAGGAAGGGAAGGGAAAGGGAGGGGGGGGGAAAGAAAAAGGGAGAGAAATTGATGAAGGTCAAAGAAAGAAAAGAAAAGAAAGGGAAAGAAATTGAAGGAGGAACTGGGTACCTAGAAGTGGCTGAAGGAAATTATCCTGTGAAGTAATCGTTTGGTGTACGACCCTGCGAGAGCCAGCTGCTTTCTGCTCTTTTCCAGGAAAGCATGAGTGTCCACCACCTAGAGAGATGATGGTGTGGGAAGGGGCAGGGAGAGACCTCTCCGGCTGCCACTCTCTCACTGCCCCAGGAGCGGAGGCCCCTGGTGCTCAGGAGGCCTTTGGCTGTGTCTGGATCCACCAATTCCCCACTTCCCTAAGGATGACAGGGATAATCTGGTGAGAGCCACAGCCCTTCTAATGTTGCAGGAAAACTGGAGCCCCCTCAGTCAACATTTATGAAAGGCATTTAATGCATCATGGGCTATGAAGGTACAGCCAGGTCCTCCGTCAGCTCTCTGAGATGGGCCTTGTCTTTTTGCATGCATATGTCTGTTAATAGTTGTAGACCTAGCTGCAGCTATGGGGGTAAGCCTAGTCTTCCAGCCCCTGACAGTTTATTACCACAAAGAGTGAGAACACCAGGGTGTTTTTTTTTAGATGTTCATTTGTAACCCCCAAGCACCTGTAGTTCCTGGGTGTTTTTACGTTGATCTCAGAATTACCCAGAAAACATTCTTTGAAGACCTTGTAGAGTCTGCCATTTGTATTTCTGCTATAAGGAGCAAAAATAAAACAAATAAACAAAAAAGTTCCTGGAAATCCTTTAGTTATCCCAATACATATTTTTAAAGTATTATCTGTCACTGAGTAGGGGCATCTATACATTTCAATACTTTTGGAAAATATGCTTTCTGAAACTTCATGTTGTATCCCTCTAAAGTTAGTTGGCACATACTGTACATTCAGAAGAAATGTTCATTTATAGCAAGGCATGGGTTTTTTTCCTCTAAAGGAAATTTGGCCAGGTGTGGTGGATCATGCTTATATTCTCAACATTTTAGGAGGCCAAGGCGGGAGGATCACTTGAGGCCAGGAGTTCTAGACCAGCCTGAGCAACAAAGTGAGACCCTGTCTCTATAAAAAATAAAATAAATTAGCTGGATGTGGTAATGTGTGCCTGTAGTCCCAGTTACCCAGGAGGCTGGGGCAGTAGGATCTCCTGAGTCTAGCAGTTTGAGGCTGCAGTGAGCTATGATCATGCCACTGTACTTTACTCTGGGCAACAGAGTGAGACCTCTGTCTCTAAACAAAAAGGAAGGAAGGAAAGAGGGAAGAAAGGAGGAAGGGGAGTGAGAGAGAGACAGAGAGAAGGAAGGGAAGGGAAAGGAGGGGGGAAAGAAAAAGGGAGAGAAATTGATGAAGGTCAAAGAAAGAAAAGAAAAGAAAGGGAAAGAAATTGAAGGAGGAACTGGGTATCTAGAAGTGGCTGAAGGAAATTATCCTGTGAAATAATCTAAGGTTCCCATCTCATTCCTTGCCTTTTATTTCTCGCCATCACCTATGGCCACTTCTTGCTTGTTCATGTCACTTTCGTTGTTAGTTTGGAATGGGCCCTGCTTGGCTGATGGCTTTGGAGAGGACAGCAGACAGTCATTAGAGACTAGAAGCTGCCAAGCAAGGCGACGTGACAGAGCACACAAGCTTTATGCCTTTTTCTTAGTCTACTCTCAGCTTGGAAATGTGGGAGTTATAGTGACACAGCTCAGTCAGCCTCTTCCTCCCCCGATCCTGGATCATCCACTCTGCCTCTCCCTCCCCCAATCCCAGATCATCCTGTTTTCCTAGACCATTCCTTGCCCTGACAAGTCTCTATTACCCTCAGGTTAAAGCCCAACTAACCCTGACCAGGCTGCACGGCCCTGCGTGATCTGGCCCTGTCCCTTGCTCTTTGTCTTGGACTGCCCTTGCCCACACCAACTCCTTAGCATTCTACGGAGGTGCCATCCTCTTCTGTCCTGACCTTTGCCCATGCAACTCCCTGAACACTCGTTCTATCTCTCTTCTCCCAGTTGAAGACTCTTTCCTAGGTCTTATCTCCCTGGGGTCTTTTCTTGGACTCCTCAGATCTGGATGAGATGTCCCTCATATGTGCCCTCATGACATCCGTTGTGAAACTTCTATCACATCATCTTGTTTGTGCACATCATTTGTCAACAGGCACACAAGATCAGAGCCCATCTTGGTTTTGAGCTTATGAACATAGTGTTTGGAGTAGGGTTGGTGCTGCATAAATGTCTGTTGATTGGAGTAGTTCGTAGAAAACAGAATTTGGCCTTTGATTTTTTTCTGTGTTCGGCTCAGTGTCTCATGCTCTCCCCAGCATTCTTATCAGTCCACAGGACTTCGCAGGACTATTAGCAGAGGATAATGCATATCTGCAATATTGTCAGACATCGCCAGTTGTTACAAGTTTGCTTATGCAGGAAAAACAAAATGGAGTTTTAAATTTTTAGTTGCAAATTCAGAATATTGAGTTACACATGACCTGCAGTGGTTTGGTTTTTAAAATGAGTTTCTGCTTGTTGTTAAACCCAACCCGAATCAACTAAAGGGAGGGCTCTTCTCTCTACAAGGACACTGTGGCTCTCTGGATATTCCTGTAAGACAGGAAAAACGATCACAGATCAATTCTAGTTGCTGCCTCTGAGAAGGGAGAACAAGATAGATGGGTCTGGCTTTGTGAGGAACATTTTTCTCTCTCCTCCCTCCTCCTGCCTCTCTCTCTGCCAATAATTACAAAGCTGAACTGAACTGCTACTGAGAATCCAAGTTCTTTCCTGGCTCTGACTAAGAGAACATAGATAGCATATGCATCTAGATTCTTTGGCTGTATACGGACATATATACATGCATACACACATACACTCTGTCTTTGGCCTGAAATGACGGCACTACACTAAGACCCGTTGTTTGTTTCTTAAGCAGATGGATGGCTAGATTTTTCTTTCATGATTAGTTTTACTGGGACGGAGCTAAAAGAACATGGGATATGAAGTCCAGTAACTTGGATTGATTGGAAGTATGCGTATTGAGCACCTATTTTGTGCTAGACATTATCGGAATTGTCCAGGTGAAGAAGATGAGGCCTCTGATTAAAGTGGCTTGCTGTGTAGTGTGGTTACACTAGTGCCACTTACTCTATAACTTTGGTGGACAAAATCCTGGACCTCTTTAAATGTCCCATTGCTTAACCATGAAATGAGGGTAATAACACTTACTTTATAGTGTTTCCAAGAGCATCTACCATGATAATGTTGGTAAAATTCACTTGACATACACCTGCTCATCCTTGACATCTCCCAGTGCAGTCACCTGAGCGCTTCCCAGCATCCTCTGGCACAGGTAGGTACTTCCCCTTGTGCAGTTCTCTGCTTGGACACTTCACTCCGTGCTGTCAGCACCCTTTGCTTCGGTTTGGCTTGTGCCAAACCCTTTGGATGAAGAGCCTCGTTGTGCCCGTCTCTGGATTCCTAGTGCCAAGCATGGGGTCCAGCACTTGACACATGGCTGTTACTGAATAAATTAAAGAACAAGGATTATGGATGGCCAGGTACCATGCGTATCACATCATTATTACAAGAACTTTGGCCCAGAAAACAGAACAAAAAGGGAGAGTGCTTTGAGGCCCTGGAGATCAGAGCAAATCTCGGCAGTATCGCACTCCAATTTGAAGGCTGTAATTGTGTGCCGCTTTTGAGCATGGATGCTGATCAACTACCCGAGGTAAAGGAACCTCTTGAGGTCAGGAAGGAGGTCTGTATGTTTAGTCTGGAGGTCAGTCTACATTTTGGTTAGCTACCAAAACTAACAGACCTAGGTGGTTGGCAATCAGAGGCACATTTTGATTGTTTTATGCCATATACTCTAGAACTCACCTGGCAACACCTTCTTCCTCCTGGTTTCCTTTCCTTTCGCAGGAAGAAATGTGTTTCTCCTTTTCTTGGAATCTCCTTTTCTGCTCTGATTATATCTCTTTTTTCTACTGTTCATACAACTTCAAGAATATGAGTTATTATATTAGTGTTCTCCAGAGAAACAGAACCACAAGGAGATAATGTATTTATTTATTATGAGAAATTGGCTCGTGTGATTATGGAGACTGTGAAGTCCCATAATCTGCCATCTGCAAGTTGGAGACCCAGGAAAGCTACTGGTGTCATTCAATCAGAGTCCAAAGGCCTGAGAACCAGGGGAACTGATGGTATAAATACATCCCAGTTTGGGGGTTGGAGAAGATGAGATGAGATGTCCCAATGTGAGCTGTGAGGCAGGGGGAAAAAAGGGAGTGACTGGTGAATTCTTCCTTCCTTTGCCTCTTGTTCTTGTTCTGTTCAGGGCTGTAATGGTGCCTGCCCACATTGGGGAGGGAGACTGCTTTACTGTTCAGGAGCTAATCTCTCCAGAAACGCCCTCCTAGAAACACCCAGAAACAATGTTTAATCTGGGCACCCCATAATCTGAGTCAAATTGACATATAAAATTAACCATCACAGCTATTAATGTCATTGAGGTTGAAAGGAGTGTGTTCTTGTCCTTAGTGTGTGTTTGTGTAAGTACAATTTCTAACACAATCTGAATGTGCAGGAAATAAGGAATAAGCACTTTAGGGGAAAAGATCATGTCTCAAAGGATTTTTTTTTTTTTCTTTACCCACCCCTTTGACTTTCAGCATTGAAATCAAAGTAAGGCCCCGAGCAGCTGTATAGTAGAAGAAAAAAAGAAAAAAGTAAGACCAGATGGTTGTTTGGGAAGAAACAGCCACTCTTAGCAGTTATGCACAGCGTTCTAGGTAGAGTAAGTTCTTAGCGCTCGATAAATGAATCAATGGTTGCATTTTTAAGAAAGACCATTTCTTCTTCGGTAGAGCTTGCTAGTTTTTCTTCTCACAGATTCTCTTTTCATCCCTTCCATAGGTTCTGCAGACTGGTGAAGGGTAGGAACAGACTGATCTTTTCTTTCCTTCTTGCTGGGTTTGCCACAAAGCACGTTGAATGGTCTTGATGTTTCTCCGGTCTATAAATAAATACTTTTTTAAATGGAGCCATCATGGGATCCGACTCTATTTATTCTTGTCGCTCTCTTCTCTCCTCCCACAGGGAAATGGCACATTTAGGAAGAGTTTCCATTATTTGTAACATTTGATGGTTTGTGTCTTTCATAGACCATGTGTCAGAGCTGGAGAAACAGCTTCTTAACTTTCAGACTTGCTTGTTCTTGACCCCATGAGTGGTCTAGGAGAGTTACCCCATTTCTGTAGGCCTCCATCAGTATGTATCCTCTGTATTCACACGCCTTCTCATTATATTACTCTTCTCAAGTTTACAAATCTCTTCTCATTGATTTCATTTTAGTTTGGCATCACGGTCTAGTGAGACTAACACTTGGCTGGGAATTAGGACTAGCTGTGTCCTTGGATAAGACGCTTACCATTCTGGGATTGTAGTTTTTCTCTGTAACAGTTGAGACATCCAGCTTGATAGTTCTCTGGCTATAAGGGCATTTGGACCTCTGAATACTGAAAGGATGCAGGTAGGGGTTGCAATCTTTCATGCTCTGTACTTTCCAAGAGTAATTTGGTCAGCCTTCTGATGCATTCCCATGGGAACCAAACAGAACTACTTTGGCCCCTTCAGATGGAAGCTGTTAGAAATAAAAAGTTTACAGTTGTTGGGGGACAGGCAGTATATTTTACATCTGCTGATAATATGCTAGAACCAAATTGCAAAGTGGACCCATGTATACTATTTAGTATTTTCATTGTTAACATTTTTCTCATTTCTAAACTATGTTGAATAGTGGAGTATTTTGCTTCCTCTGGTTTTGGTTGAGAACCTCTTATCCTCTTAGTGATGGTGCTGTAGCTATCTTCGGCCCAAAAGGTCCATACTATATGTTCAGCTAGGACAGGGACCACACCAGGGCAGGCATCTCGTATTATTTGACACAGCCCTAATACATTGATTTTCTTACAGCCAAGGATTAACTCTCTCCATTAAAGACTCATGTGAGGGGAAGAACAGATAGCAAAGTGTTTGTTAAAATGATGAGCTGTCCCTATTTCACCTTCAGGCAGCAAAATCATCTGCTTAGAAACTAATTAGAGCATTTCCCCAACGGCGTTGGTGATCTACTTCTACATGCCTATGATCTCTTAGACAGTAGTTGCACCATGTTCAGGAACTGGCCACAAAGCAGCCCTCTCCCTAGCCTGTCTCCCTCTAATAGAAGAATGCTGAGAGTGGCTCATTCCTTCAGATGAATCTCAGACCTTTTATTTCAGATTCATTTAAGGGCATTTACTCCTCTGTGATGCTCCTTACTTTCTGTTCTTTAAAATCTTCTTTGCTTTTGGATCCCAGGGTAGACAAGGAAAATGTTGCACCATCATATATAGGTAGGTAGGAGATGTTAAGGTGCTCAAAGCCTGGTCAACATTTTCTGTGGCACAGATGAAACCATTTTCTGTGGAAGCCTGCTAGGCCAGACTCTGTTCTGCATCCCACTGAGTCTAGACCTAATTTCTTTCTAATATGGATGGAGGAATAAGCATGATCATTTATCATGCTAAGGCATCTGTAAGCCATCTGCATCTGGGTTCCATTGCAATTGGAGCAGTAGCAAATCCATTGGGTTTCTTTGTTTTGCAGGGTAATTTTCTTTCCCTTATAGTGTACTACAGATTTGGGGTCTGTGGTCTTAAGCGAACATTTACATGAAGTTAGCTATTGGTGATTTTAAACAAATTTCATGCCCCTTTCTGCTGAGTGGTTGCTATTTTTGGTTTCCATGTATCATAAACCACAGAAGTTCAGTGACTTCCATGGAATGATGTGGAAAATCAGGAAGTAAGACTGAAATTAAGAATGAAAATTCCTGACTATATGTGTCATGCTCATTTTCACCACTGATTAAGGACTTTCAGACCACAGTTTAGTGAATAAATCCATACAGTAAATTTTTTTAATTCTCACATGTTTTATTTATTATTATTATTATTTATTATTATACTTTAAGTTCTGGGATACATGAGCAGAATGTGCATGTTTGTTACATAGGTATACACGTGCCATGGTAGTTTGCTGCACCCATCAGCCCATCATCTACATTAGGTATTTCTCCTTATGCTATTTCTCCCCTAGCCCCCACCCACCAACAGGCCCCAGTGTGTGATGTTCCCCTCCCTGTGTCCATGTGTTCTCATGTTCAGCTCCCATTTATGAGTGAGAATATGTGGTGTTTGGTTTTCTGTTCCTGTGTTAGTTTGCTGAGAATGATGGTTTCCAGCTTCAACCATGTTCCTGCAAAGGACATGAGCTCATCCTTTTTTATGGCTGCATAGTATGCCATAGTGTATATGTGCCACATTTTCTTTATCCAGCCTATCATTCATGGGCATTTGGGTTGGTTCCAAGTCTTTGCTATTGTGAACAGTGTTGCAGTAAACATACGTGTGCGTGTGTCTTTATAGTAGAATGATTTATAATCCCTTGGGTATATACCTAGTAATAGGATTGCTGGGTCAAATGGTATTTCTGGTTCTAGATTCTTGAGGAATCGCCACACTGTCCACAATGGTTGAACTAATTTTCACTCCCACCAACAGTGTAAAAGCATTCCTATTTCTCCACATTCTCTCCAGCATCTGTTGTTTCCTGACTTTTTAATGATCGCCATTCTAACTGACATGAGATGGTATCTCATTGAGGTTTTGATTTGCATTTCTCTAATGACCAGTGATGATGAGCTTTTTTTCATATGTTTGTTGACCGCATAAATGTCTTCTTTTCAGAAGTGTCTGTTCATGTCCTTTGCCTACTTTTAGATGGGGTTGTTTTTTTTCTTGTAAATTTGTTTAAGTTCCTTCTAGATTCTGGATATTAGCCCTTTGTCAGATGGATAGACTGCAAAAATTTTCTCCCGCTCTGTAGGTTGCCTGCTCACTCTAACGATAGTTTCTTTTGCTGAGCAGAAGCAATTTAGTTTAATTAGATCCCATTTGTCAATTTTGGCTTTTGTTGCCATGCTTTTAGAGTTTTAGTCATGAAGTCTTTGCCCCATGCTGATGTCCTGAATGGTATTGCCTAGGTTTTCTTCTAGGGTTTTTATGGTTTTAGGTCTTACGTTTAAGTCTTTAATCCATCTTGAGTTAATTTTTGTGTAAGATGTAAGGAAGGGGTTTCAGTTTTCTGCATGTGGCTAGCCAGTTTTCCCAACATAACTTATTAAATAGGGAATCATTTCCCCATTGCTTGTTTTTGTCGAGTTTGTCAAAGATCAGATGGTTGTAGTTGTGTGGCGTTATTTCTGAAGCCTCTGTTCTGTTCATTGGTCTATATATCTGTTTTGGTCCTAGTAGCATGCTTATACAGCATATTTCTGTTTGCACTTTCATTGTGAATGCTAATTGTTTTTACTTAAAGATTCTGCCTTGATTAGATTCAATAATTCAAAATGGACATGAACATGTGACTTTATTTTTTATTTTTATTTTTTTTGAGACAGAATCTCGCTCTCTTGCCCAGGCTGGAATGCAGTGGCTTGATCTCTGCTCACTGCAGCCTCCACCTCCCAGGTTCAAGGAATTCTCTTGCCTCAGCCTCCCAAATAGTAGGGATTACAGGCATGCTCCACCTTGCCCGGCTGATTTTTGTAGTTTTAGTAGAGACGGGGTTGCACCATGTTGGCCAGGCTGGTCTTGATCCCCTGGCCTCAAGTGATCCGCCAGCCTTGGCTGTTCAAAGTGCTGGGATTACAGGCATGATCTACCGAGCCAGGCTGTGTTTGAATTTTTACAAGACTAATTTAATCTCACATTTCATAACACATAGACCTAGCCACATTTTTCATATTGGCGCCTCCATGGTAGATAAGACATTGAAACTATAATGAAACTAAGATGAAGTTTTTTAAATGTCAGAAGAACTTTAATAAATACATTTGCTCATCCTTTTTTGATGGACCCTAACTATGATCAGCTTTTAGCCAGGATTGTATCTGCCACTAAACTGTATTATTTGCTCATTTAACATAGCTTCGCGGTGCTAGGAACGGAAAGAGGAAAGGGGGCATGAACTGCTCAAGACTGCTTTGTAAGTCTGTTTCTTTCTTTGATTCCCATACCTCAAGGAACTGAGAGCAAACTTTGAGCCTGAGTGTAAAGTTTGTTTTCCTAGAAATGTCACCAGGCCGTAAACTCAGAAACAGATTACCCCCAAAAATTCCCTAAAGAGCTCTTTACTTTTTTCTTATGTTACCTTTTTTTCTGTGGCATTCTATCTCATAATATGAACTTCATATAGTTGCCTCCCAAACTTTTCTGTTTAGCTTTTTTTGTTTTTTCCCCAAGAGGAATTTCTTTAAGTACACTATGGAAATGTGCATAAAGATGAAAGCCTGACTTTTCTAAACACTGTGTTATAAAATGAATTGACAATTAATTCAACAGATGTGTATTGCCTCATGGATAGAGGTAATACATGGATAGAGGTAAAGGTGATCATTTGTCACTGACTTTGACAACTGAGAAAAAGGTGATTCCAGGGAGTCGGCCCTGCATGTAAGAAATTTCAGGAACAATGTGGTCAATTAATTTTACTTAAGATGAATGTAAACATCATGTGTACATCTAGTTCTTTCAATAAATACAAAATAATTGTAAACGATGAAGTGGGTTTTTTTCCTTAGTGGCAGATAAATCAGTGCCTCTAACAAAACCACCTCTGTCCTGTGGCATTTTTTGAAATGTCACTAATTTCACAGACTAAATGAGCATCTCGTGTTATTTAGCTTTTAAAACATATTATTTGTGGTTTGTTCCTTTAATATTTTGCTTAGAAAGTCTCTCTAAGATCCAATAAATATCAGTTAAGTAGATGGAATATTACCTGTTTCATTTTTACATTCAGGCCTTAAGATTTTATTAGCGAAACTTCCACACATATTCAGAAGTACTGAGAACGGTCTAATGAATTCTATGTACTCATCACTGGGCTTCAACAGTGATCAATACGTGACTAATCTTGTTCTATCTGTATCCTTATATCCTTCTCACCCTTCCCCCTATTATTTTGAAGTATAAGTCACTCATAATTTCAGCTATAAATACTTCAGGTTGTGTCTTTAACAGACTTAAAAACCAAGCAAGCAAAATGTCATTATCACACCTCATAAAGCTAATGGTCATGTTGTCATATTCTCTAATTAATACCTAGAGTTCACATAAAATGCCTGGTATTTTTGGGGCTGAGGATACAACGCATGAAAGTAAGGCCGTGATGTTGTAATACCCAAAAGCCAATATTCTAATGTGAGGAAACAGACAAAATATAAGTAAAATAAGAACAAGATAATTTCTGCTAACAGTCAGTGCTGGGAAAGAAACACAGTGGGTAACAGAGAGAGTGACGCAGGCCCGGGGGATCCTATTCCAGGTTGATGGTCAGGGTAGGCCTAGGAGGTGGCGTGAGTGTGAGGACCAGGTGAAGGGTGGGAGCTGGCGCAGGGGACAGTGTCCCAAGCAGAGGGATTTGCCACTGCATGAAGAGCTTGGTGGGCCTGTGGAGTGTCATCTAACCAGGCACCTTTTCCCCTGTTAATGCTGGCTTTAGTTATAGTCATTTGTAATGTGTAGCTTTTCAGTGTCTTAACTTTTCAACAGGGTAAATAGGACCATCCAGAGCACACTTAGTATTGAGCTTTGTGATACCTTTTGGTCGATTTGTTGATCAGTTATGCTTAATTGTCCCTGAACATTTCAGAAAAAAAAAAAAAAGAAGAAGAAATGGAAAATTCAGGCTACTTAAATCACACCTTTGAAATCTAGAAACACTGAGGGGCACAGACCCTTCGTGTGTATTAACAGAGCTCTATTTTCTGCGGGGAAGGTTTCCTCTTGAGATTTGGGACACTTCCTGATTTTTTCTGGATAAAATAAAAGTGACAACTTTTTTTTTCTTGTGACTTTTTAATACTTTTTCTTCTCTGAGTAAAAACCAGGAAGTGGGAAGCAAATGTATAAAAACCAGCAATACACACACACGTGTGTGTGTATTTTCATGTACATATGAATGTATGTGGATGATAGGAAGAAGAGAGGATGCATAGAGAAGATGTCTCGATCAAATTTGATGTAAATGTAATAGCAAATTAGAGTACATTCTTGTCTTAATCTTTTCTGTAATAAAGATAAAATGGGGCATTATGTTCTTATGATTGAACAAAAGTGGATGATTTCAACCTTTTTCTTCTTAGCCATTAAAAGAAGAATTTGAAAGAAACAGTCTTTGCATATATATACAGAGAGTTTGTCAGCCTTTCTTCAAACACAGCCAGCCACAGTCAGACTAAACATTCGAAGACATTAAATTTAGTCCACAGTGGAAGTATTTGTTGATTCACATATTTTCTTTTTACAAGAAAATCTTCAGCGTTAGTATTCACCCCTGAATTGAACACAAAGTAAAATTCCATTGTGTTGTAAGACAGCTTAAAATGTTATCTTTGATTTAATCCAGACAATTCTGTCACTCTTACTTCTGTAAAAGGTGCTGGTATTTTAGGTTTACCAGTCAGCTACATTAAAAGCTGTTGATAGTTTTGCAGTTTATGAAATAGTTACTCTTCCTCATTTGTCTTCTTGATTTGCCCAGCATCAATGCTCTTGTGTTTACCAGGGACTCGTGATTTTATTTTTCTTCCCAGTTGGTGGGATAGGATACCAGTAGGTGGGATAGAGAGTTTATGATAGATTCAGTTTGTCTTTATTTACTCAAGCACTCTTCCAGGGCCTGGAGCTGTCAAAAGTGAAGTAGGAAATTATTGTATACATCTGTCAGGAATTCACCGTTCTGTCTTTTATGAGCTTTCATGCCCTTTAGAGATCATTTTGCACACCTTGATTGTCAGAAAGGGGTCTGGGATATTTTTGGAGTGGTACAGAGATGCATACAGCAACTTAGACTGTCATGACGTTTTTTTGAGATGCCGTCTTGCTGTGTTGCCTAGGCTGGAGTACAGTGGCGTGATTTTGGCTCACTGCAACCTCTGCCTCCCAGGTTCAAGACATTCTCCTGCATCAGCTTCTCGAATGTATGGGACTACAGGCATGTGCCGCCACACCTGGCCAATTTTTGTATTTTTAGTAGAGATGGGGTTTCACCATGTTGGCCAGGCTGGTCTCGAACCGCTGACCTCAAGTGATCTGCCTGCCTCGGCCTCCCACAGTGCTGATATTAACAGGCGTGAACCACCATGCCTGGCCCTGCTATGACTTTCAATGCTCTGTTGTAGTTTTTTCTTAAAATTTAAGTTTGCTTGGCAATACCCTTTTTTCTTTCTTTCTTTTTCATTTTAGACAGAATCTAACTTTCACTCAGGCTGGAATGCAGTGGCACAATCTCAGCTTACGGCAGTCTCTGCCTTCCAGGTTCAAGCGATTCTCCTGCCTCTGCTTCCCCAGTATCTGGGACTACAGGCGCACGCCACTGCACCCAGCTGATTTTTGTATTTTTAGTAGAGACGGGGTTTCACCATGTTGGCCAGGCTGGTCTCAAAACTCCTGACCTCAAATGATCTGCCCGCTTTGGCTTCCCAAAGTGGTGGGATTTAAAGGCATGAGCCAT
>NW_012112030.1:7378274-7425063 GCF_000951035.1 Colobus angolensis palliatus
CCCCGCCCCACCTTTTTTCTTTCTTTTCTTTTTTTTTTTTTCCAGCTTACTGCAACCTCTGGTTCCCCATTCCCTGCGCCCCACCACCGGGTTCAAATGATTCTCCTGCCTCAGCCTCTCAAGTAGCTGGGATTATAGGCACCCGCCACCACGCCTGGCTAATTTTTGTATTTTTAGTAGAGATGGGGTGTCACCATGTTGGCCAGGCTGGTCTCAAACTCCTGACCTCAGATGATCCTCTCTCCTCGGCCTCCCAAAGTGCTGACATTACAGGTGTGAGCCGTACCCGGCGCCCCCTTTTTTTTCTTAATAAGAAAATGAGTGCCCCTCACTCATGTAGTCAAGATTGCTGAGTATGAGAAATCAGTAAATTAAGTTAATATGAAGAACTTAACACCGTTCTAGCCAAAGTAATGCTTGATAAGTACAGTATTGTGCAATTATTGCTAAATAGCATACATTGATTGTGTTCCTCCATTTAAGACACTTTCAAGCATTGTAGGGAAGGAAAAGCACATAAACTGTGGTCTTTAGCTTTAAGCGACTTGTAGCCTAGTTGAGAGAAGCCATATGTGTAAGATGACGAGTAATAGCACAAAGCAGTATGTGATCAGTGCCAAATGCAAATATGTACTAAAGGGGTTTAAAGCACAGAGAAAGTTTGTTGTGAACTGGAATAATGATACCAATGGCAGTGACAGTAGCCAGTATTTACTGAGTGCTTCCCATGTACTACGTACTGATCAAGTCTCTTACAGGTATTCGCTTATTTAATCTTTATGTCAGCCGTATGAGAAAGATGTTTCTATTAGTATTCCTGCTTTACAGCTCAGAAAACTGAGTGAGGTTAGCTAACAGGCCCAGGGTCCCACACCAAGGAAATGTGGGGTCTGGGCTGCCTGTTAGAGTCTCAGTTGCCTGACTCCAGAACCCCATTCTTAGCCACATCAAGGTGGTCTAGGGGAACTGGATCAAAGTAGGTCCCTTACCGGCAAAGGAAGCTGACTACCTCACGGAAGAGTCTGGTGTATACAGGAAAAGAGTGAAAGGTACAATATTGGGCCATGATTAAAGGGCCTGTAGTCCCTGCTAAAGGCCCTTCGACCTGATCCAGAAAGCAGTGGGAGAACCAGCGAGTGAATTTAGCAAGAGGAACATGGGGTGCATTGCCGGGCAGTCACTATGGCTCAAGTTGGGATTTTCTGATGCTATCTGCTTCAGTCTCGTGGCTGTGCAGTGGTTTGGTTTTCCATTAGCCCTTTCTCCCTTGGCCTTGGGGGATGAATATCTACAAAATCTCACCTGTGGGGCAAAACCTCACTGTCCCACTGGTGATGAGCTGGGCTTCCCAGCAGCTCATACGAGGCCTGTGTCCTGCTGTGTAACCTGCCTCAAGACTGCAGAGGGCAGAGTTAGATGTCCCTTCCCCTCAGGGGCCTCTTTATGCTTCTCTGGATTTGGGGCCAAAGAATCTACAGTCTAGGGCAACCCTAGAAACCCCAGGAGGGGTGTGGTGGCATGTGGGGACCCTACTGAGATAACCATAGCCTTAGCTGCTCCTTGAGGTCTGGCTCTGGGTCCCAGGGGCTGCTTAGAAGGATCCTTAGTGATCCCCTGGTCAAGATCTCATATGTTTAGAGGGCAAGGTTAGAGGAGTTACCACAGTTTTCTTCTACATGCTGATTAATCCAGGATTTAAATACAGGCTCCAAAATAAAGTGTAAGTGGTGGTAGCCCTTACTTTGAAGAAGGAAACCAAGCTTCACATTAAATGACATGGGCTTCTGAAAATGTGGGAAGGACTAGGAACAAAGTCTACTTACTGCATCTATAACTCTCCTTAGAGACAAAGAAAATATGTGATTAGGAAATGTTTTGGCAAGATCTCACCAAGATTATTTACTGCAAAGGAGGGCCAGGACTCAGCCAGGCAGGGAACATGGGGCGTGTTTGCTGGGAGTATGGAAGAAGAGCATTTTAAAGTATGGAAGTGGACTGAACCCCTGTGCTGGGGCTGGGGACAGGGAGTACTGTAATACAATTTTATGTTGTTAGGGCATCTCTGCAAAACCCAGAGTAAGTAGAGGAAGGAGTCTGCTTGAAATTAGGAATAGTAGGGTCAGGGTCCCGATGGAGGTGGGGAGGAGTGGGACTCAGACCTGACCTCTGCTTCTCTAGGCATGGTTTGAATAGTTAAAGACACAGCACAATACGTTTGCCATTTTATTTTGTTTGTTTTGTTTTATTTTATTTTATTTTAAACCATGGCTAACTCTTCTCCAGTCTTCTCCAGGAGAAAAACTTGATTGTCATCCTGGCACGAAAATGTCCACAGTTAGGCTATCAGGCAAGCTTCCGTGAGCAGATCAAATTTGCTGGTCTGGTTCCAACATTCAACTCCCTAGCTTTTTTTAAAAGAAAAAATAAGCTGGCATCAACTGAAATTTCAGGTTAGGGGCTTGGTTTGAGGATGTTTGGAGAAGCGGGAGCTCTCCGCCATGTCTTTTGTGGACATTGGATGTGTTTCCGTGTTCTGGTTGGCCACACTTCCCCCTGGGGCAGATTCTTCAGGATCATTTGTCTCCTACTGGGAGTCTTTTCCCCTCCCCCCTTCCACCCCCTTTGTCTTTTTCTCTGACATCTGCCACACACTGTCTCCAGGGCATACGGTCCAGACCCTCCTGGGAGAGCTTCATCTGCTTACTATAACTTCTAACAGAAGATAGAACTGATGGATTTTCGTGCGCAAATACAGGTTCACAAGGGTGTTCTTGCCAAAAGCTCCACGTACTCGGTGTCACAAGCATGAATTTATGATGCAGTTTGAAAAGGGTCAGAATATTCAGAGGTGAGATTAATGCCAGCCCATGAGTGCTTTGTGGTGCTGAGGTAACGGAAGTGCATCTGGCGGTGTCCAGAGCTCAAGTCCCCCCTGCAGATGCCAGGAAGAAAGAGGTGGCTCTGCAGACTGGGAAGGGGCGTAGGGATGCACAGTGCTTGCCTCCTTCCACTTGATAATTTAGATAGAGGATGGCAGGTGTAAATCAGTTTGTGGCAGATGCAGTGTGAGCTGTCCTTCCTCCCCCTTCCTTGCGTCCTTACAAGACACCTGTCTGCTTTGTATAGATTCCGGCACTGTGTTATGATATTCTTGTAGTTTCATTTTTTTGTTGTTTCTTTTCTGATACTGGACTTCATATGCAAAGAATGGGATTAGTCGTAATCTTCACAACACATTATCTTCATATTTTTAAGCCAATTGTGATGGCACACACCTGTAGTCTGAGCTACTCTAGAGACTGAGGCGGGAGAATCACTTGAGCTCAGGAGTTTGAGGCTGCAGTGAGCTATAATTGTACCACTGCACCCTCGCCAGGGCAACAGAGCAAGACTCTGTCTCTAGAAAAGATAAAATGGGCTGGGCACGGTGGCTCCATGCCTGTAATCCCAGCTCTTTGGGAGGCCGAGGCAGGCAGACCACTTGAGGTCCAGTTCAAGACCAGGCTGGCCAACATGGTGAAACCCCATCTCTACGAAAAATATGAAAATTAGCAAGGTGTGGTGGTGGGCGCTGGTAGTCCCAGCTACTCGGGAGGCTGAGCCAGGAGACTCGCTTGAACCTGGAAGGCAGAGATTGCAGTGAGCCAAGATTGTACCATGCACTCCAGCCTGGCAACAGAGTGGGACTCTGTTTTCAAATAAATAAATAAATAAAATGAAATCAAATAGTGTAATAAGCAACTATGTAGTCACTTCAGGCTGCTATAACAAAACACATAAACTGCGTGGCTTATAAACAACAGATTTGTTTCTTTCCGTCTGGAGGCTGGTGGTCTGAGGTCAAGGTACCCAAATGGTCAAATTCTGGTGAGGGCCTTCTCCTGGGTTTCAGGCTGCTGACTTCTCACTGTGTCCTCACATGGCAGAAGGATGAGGGAGCTCTCTACGGCCTCTTTTATAAGGACCTAAATCCCATCTATGAGGGTTAGACCTTCATGACTTAATCACCTTCTAAAGGCCCCATCTCTAAGTACCATCACATTGAGGGTTAGGATTTCAACATATGAATTCGGGGGTAGCATGAATCTTGTCTATAGCAGTGACCATCAACCCATCCCCCAAACAAAAGCTAGGACCTGGAGTATAACTTACATCTGAGCAGATTGCCGTCCTTCCCACACCTCCTCTCCCTTCTTTTCTCTACCCAAGGTAACTGTTGTCTGAATCCTGTATGCATCTATCTTTCCTTTTCTACACTTTATTTCACTTACATATAGTTCTAAAATGGAACACATAAAAACATAAGACATATACACATAAAAAGTATGTAGCTATATAGATATGTATTTAATTTTTATCACCTTTCAACTTTGTAAAAAGGATATCAGACCATATATAATCTTTGGGGGCTTGCTTTTTTACTTAACGTCTTGATGGCCAGCATTCATCTGTATTGCTACTCATCATGGTACTTAATTTGCCTTGTCTGCTGTATGATGTTTCATCATGACCCGATTATACACAATTTATTAATTCACTCTCTCATTCATGGGCGTTGAAGTTGGTGCTAGGATTTTGGCAATTGCAAACAGGTTTGCCATAAATATATTCATGTATATATAATCAGTTGTCCACATGCAAAAGAGAGGCCTTTGTGCTCTTGACTCTATTATTTTGAAAGCAGCAGTAGTACTGCACGCTGGTAGAATGTTTGTGGAAAGTACAATAAAAGTAAGTCCTCAGTACTTCGTATTTCAGTTTGGTGTGAAGAAGTAGCATGTAAACTTCATAGGAGACAAGACACTTCTATGGTTTGAGTATTTGTCTCCTCCAAAATTCATGTTGAAACTTCATCACTCAATCCCCAGTATGGCAGTATTGAGACATGGGGCCTTTAAGAGGTGGTTGGGTCCTGAGGGTTCTGCCCTTATGAATAGATTACTCCATTCATGGGCTAATGGATTAATGAGTTATTACGGGAATGGGACCGGTGGCTTTATAAGAAGAGGAAGAGAGACCTGAGCTGGCATGCTCTGCCCCTTACCTTGTGTTACCCTGCACTGTCCTGGAGCTCTGCTGAGTCCCTCTAGCATGAAAGCCCTCCCCAGATGGGGCCCCTTGACCTTGGACTTCCCAGCCTCCATAACTGTAAGAAATAAATTTCATTTCTTTGTAAATTACCTAGTTTTAGGAATTTGGTTATAAGCAACAGAAGACAGACTACATATCTTATTTTAATTCTGTTTCCCTCACTAAATTCCCAGCCCCGCAGTGCTTGGAGCAACTGTTTCTTCAGTCATGACTTCAGTATAATTAATGCCTGTTGACTTCATCTTATGTTAAATTCTTTGCAGGAAGATCAGTCTTTTTTTTTGTTCCTCTGTGTGTCTAATCAGGTCAATTCTTTGCGTTATTTTATTTAGCATCTACCAGGAACTAGGCAGGCACTATTGCCTAGTTGAAGAACTCTTGCTGTTGAAGAACTTGCTATCTAGTTGGGAGCGGCAGTATGCAAACTAAGATTCAGAATGCATTATGAGGCCAGTGCGGTGGTTCACGCCTGTAATCCCAGCACTGGGAGGCTGAGGTGGGTGGATTGCCTGAGCCCAGGAGTTCAAGACCAGCCTGGGCAACGTGACAAAACTATCTCTACAAAAAATTAGCCAGGCATGGTGGCAATGCCTGTGGTCCTAGCTACCCGGGAGGCTAAGGTGGGAGAATCACCTGAGCCCAGGAGGTTGAGACTGCAGTGAGCTGTGATTGTACCACTGCACTCTAGCGTGGGCGACAGAATGAGACCCTGTTTCAGTAATAGTAGTAATAATAAATTTAAAAATAACATAGAATGCATTATTATATGTACCTCCTAGAACTTAGGTCTTAGAGAGAAGAGTGCTTACCTCTCCTTGGGAGAGAAGACCTATGGCAGTGGGAGATAGTGTTACATCTGGCAGATAAATTAGGGAAGGCACATGGGGTGGACGATTTCAGAGAAGTTAGAGGCACGGAGAACATTTTCTGCTCAGGCCCTGGCAGATGGTTGACTTTGACTGTAACATGCAGCATATGCAGTTCATGGAGGCAGATGAGGCAAGTCATGCTATGCTTGTGTTTTTGTGAGTCTCTTCAGTTTTGGGGTTTGTAGACAGGTCATGTTCACTTACTCCTAACCTCTCTCCCACCATAGTCATCTGGGTCGGTGCTACTTAGTGTCATCCTCTCACTCTTTCCCTTGGTGGCATATCCAGTTGGCTAAGAGGACAGGCCTGACCTTGTGCCCAGAGTAGGGAGAAGATCCCGATCACCTCTGGTCCTTGTCAGGCTGTTTGCTTGGATGGTAGAGTTCACCCAAGTTAGGACTCAGGAGCGACCTGTGGTCATGGAATAGTGTTTTTCTGTCCAGGATCTGGACCAAGATAACCCCATCACAGGGGTAGCAACAGTATGTGCTGGGGCAATTCCGCTGCCCACTTCTGGTGTCCTTCAGTGCTTTCCCTGCACTATCTCTGTCCCCAGCTGCTTCCATCCATTTGCTTTCTAGTGATGAAGCACTGGGGGAAGCTGCAGGGATGGCTGCTGCACCCACATCCATTCCTGCCCATCTGTTCTCAGAGACTCTATGGCTAGCAGAGGGAGTGATGATATCAGGGAAGAGTACCAGAGAGGGCCAGTGGATAGCAGGAGTCTCTCTTAGAGAAAAGAGCTGGTCCTCTGTGACCAATTCTCCCTCAAACTAGAGAGATTATACAGCCACTGCATACACAAACACACACGCTTGCGAAGGTAGGATGGAGTTGTACCAAATAAAAAGTTTATTGAAAGGGATGATGGTAGAGAAACACTGTATCATGCCGTGGCATAACAGGGTATTATATTTTGGATGGCTTTTTGGAAATCATTTTAGGTCAACCTTATTAGAGATCTAATTTATTTGTATTCTTGTAGCTACTTAGCACAGTGGTGAGAACACAGACCAACGTTTGGTAAACCTTGGTTTGAACTCTACCCCTGGTGCTTCTGAGCTCTGTGACTCTGCATATTATTTAACCCCTGAGGCTCAGTGTCCTCGGTTGAAAAATGGGCCACTAACTTAGTATGAAGGCTATGTAAGATGTAATGCACATGCCATGTTTTGTAAATGCTTCTTATGGAATTATCTGAATTGGGGACCCATCTGTTGCTTTTATAAAAAGTTCACCCCTTATGACAAGTCAGTCTGATAGCCATGTTTAAACCAAATGCACTGTCTTCTGTAATGCTCAATATCTTTTCCATGTCATTGAGTGCAGAGAGTAGGTGGGAAGATGATCATGTATAGAATGGGCACCACTCTGCCTAAACATGGCTCTCCCTTTCAAAACAGTGCTTTAAAATATCTCCTCCCCTGTTAAACTTTTCCAGTGAAGACTCTTTTTTCCACCTGGTTATTGTCTCTGTGTTTGTTGCAGCCTTCTCTCTGCTTTCAGATATTCAGCTCTGCAAAGTTGTCATCATTTATCCACATGTACTTTTGTGTGTGTTCATCCCATTTCTCGTCTTAGAAGACATGTTCCTGCTGGTGCTTGGAATAAGATGTTCTTTCCCTCCCCATGGAGATGCTATTTTTCTTCTCTTTAAGGAGCTAGGAGATAATTTGGTTCAACATGTCTTATGTATCAGTTTAGCACTGCGCTTTTCTTCCCTTAGATTGACATGTGATTTAAAAAAAACAAAATTTGGAACCTGTCATGTAAAGATGGTGTATGTCACTTAGTGTAGGTCATCTTTGTACCTTTTGTATACTGAATTTTGCTGTGACCTGTCAAAGGATACCGAAGACAGGCCCGTGCGAAATATTTAATTTCTGGCATTTTTGTGCATGTGAGACTCATCTGATGTGAACTGAAGGTATGCTTTCCTTCCTTTTAATGATATGAAATCTGGTCCAAATTCATATGACCCCTTAGAAAATTACTGTGATAGGAACAGATTCTAATGAACTGAAATAGAGATTTCTCTCCCTCACGTACTTAGGATTTGAGAGTTAAATAAGAAAGTCAGGGATAGGGTCAGGGATAGAATGGCATGGAGAAAGTTGGAGAAGAGAATACTGAGGAGAGGAAGGGAGTGACAGCAGCAAGGGCCATTGCTGTTAAGAAGAGAATTCTTTCATCAGACACTGGAATTCTCCTGCCAGGCACTGGGGTTTGCCCTAGCTTTTTTCTGCTTTTACTGCATCCTGGGTCCTCCAGTTGAAGTGAGCTGTATTACAGTCCCTTCCAGTTTCGCACTTCAGGGAAGTGAAATGGAGCAAATCCTAATGGCGCAGGCTGGAGGGAGAAGGACTAGTTTCTTTAATGTGACTCAACACCTGGCAAGGCTGTCTTTTTCTCAACCGGGTTTCGTCTGCTAGTTCTGCAACATGCAGAGTCAGATTTTGAGGAGTTTCCAGCTCTCGCCTTCATGGCTGCCCTTGTGTTTGTGTCTGTGTTCTCCAGGCGCATCCTTCTCATCACTCTTTCTCCAGTGCTGGAGACCCAGGGACGTGCATCCTGGGGGATTGTGAGGAACCTCAGCTGCTCCCCTGGTCCTCTGACCAGGCGGTGGGCTCAGGGAGCTTTGGAGTCTCATGCGGTCAGCAGCCCTTAGCATGTTCAGTTGGCTTTTTCCATATCTCCAGTGACATCTTTCTTCTTCCTAATCATCAACTCATGGAATATTAGAATTACCAAGACCCCTGCAGTTCCTGTGGTCTAATTCCTTCATTTTAGAGATGAGGACCCCTAAGGCCTGGGGAGGGGAGATGATAGGTGTAGGGAAATAAAAGAAACTTTTTCCTCTAAATAAGATTAGCAAAACGATAAATTAACAGAAGAAAAATAGAGAATTTATTAACACATGCAGCACACATCACATGGGAAAAACCTCAGTGATGAGTGACTCAAAGATTCAAGGGCTTTTCTTTCTTTTTTCTGTATAGCATTTGTCAGTCTCTGATACTGATTTTTACTTGCTTCTTAATATTTGTCTCCTTCCATTAGTACGTACACTCCATGGGAACAGTGATTTTCATCTCTTTGTCACTGCTTTATTCCCAGCGCATAGAGCTGTGCCTAGAGTGGTGGGCAGATAATTGTTAAAACAATGAATACATGAACTTTGGGCAAATAACCATTCTGTACTTCAGTTTTCTTGTGAGTAAAATAGGGATAAAAATAGTGCCTACTTCATGGAGTTGCAATAAAGACTAAGGGAGTTAATCCATCTAAAGTACCTATAACCCACCTGGCCCATAGGAAATGCCCAATAAACAGGTTCGCAGCCAGGTGCAGTGGCTCACACCTGTAATCCCAGCATTTAAGAAGCCGAGGCAAGAGGATCACTTGAGGTCAGGAGTTCAGTACCAGCTTGGGCAACATGGTGAAACCCCATCTCAACTAAAAATACAAAAATTAGCTGGGTATGATAGCAGGCGCCTACCTGCTGAAGCAGAAGAATTTTTTGAACCCGGGAGACGGAGGATGCAGTGAGCTGAGATCATGCCACTACACTTTAGCCTGGACAACCGAGTGAGACTGTGTCTCAAAAAAATAATAATAAAAAAAATAAGTTGCCTATTATTATAATTATTAAATATTTTACTTCCTCTCTAGAGTGCAAACTCCTTAAGGGCAGAGACTATTTCTTACATCATCATTTTATTTCTGGTAGCAATTTGACTGACACATGATTGATATTCAGTGTTTGTTGAACAGATAGATAAATTATAGAAAAATTGTAGTTGATACCTCTGTAAATAATTGTTAAATTTAAGTGAATAGATTTCTTTCCTGTCTTTTTCCCTAAGCTGCAATCAGTGAATCTACAAGGATTATGTAGATCACGATTACACTGTGCCTTAACTCATCACTTAGGCAGTGGAGCCGATAATGTATTTTGTTGCCATGACTTGGCTGAAATTTCTTGGGGATTGACAGCAATGGCAGAAACTTGATGGGTCATGAACGTCACCATAGCCTGTAAGCTACACAGGAGCCACCTGCGAACTCCTCCATTCGTGGTTGTGACTTCACAGAAAAGCTTCCCTGTCAGAGGAGGTACTTAGCAGAGGCTGCAGGCATCTGAACAGACAGATGCCGGAAAAGATGAAAGGGAAGGTTAAGGGAGAAACATACTCCTCATCTCCGTTCTCAAGAAACAGATTGTAAAAGGATTCTGCTTTTAAGCTTGAGTCACTCATTTGACTTCTGTGGGCCTTGCAATTTCTCTGGTAAAATTAGAGAATATGACCAAGATTATCTCCAAGGACCTGTCTGTCTTTTTAAATTTCCTAATTCTATGAAAAATGCTTAAGAAGGCCTCAGACTGATTAAGAATTTAGGGGTATAAGTTTAAGTGGGGATACTGATAAAAGGGCAGGGGGTGTTACTGTAAGAGCAATGCAAAAGGGTCTGAAGAGCATAGAATATCCGTTTGTGAAAAGAGCCGAAAAATTATAGTAATTAATTAGAAAATGAAGGCAGAATCCACATCTTCACAAAAGTTTCCCGTCTCCTGGTTTGGATGAGTATATTTAATGTGAACTAAGTTGCATGTGGGCTGTTCAATCTGGGCATCTGACTTGTGAACCTTTCCCATAACTAAGCCCCGAGAGATTTCCAATCATGCCCGTAAGGTAATGCAATTTGGCAAGAGGATTTGGACTTGACGAAATCTCTTGCCCTATTTGGCATCCAGAAAAGGCTGACTTGCCTAATTTGAAAATAAATTGAAAACAAAAAAAATTCAAAACAAAACCTCTGGTTGTTCCTTGTTTGATGAAATGCCATGGAAAACTATTAATCTTTTTCCATACCCCATTACTATGGAGAATATGTTTTTACCATTGACTCTTCTAAGTATCTCTCCTTAGTTTCCTGTCCTTCTCTGCCACAGTGTTCCAAGAAGGCTAAATCACTACAGCATGGTATTGAATCATAGAAATACATGTGTATTTTGTACCACGTGGGTCTGCTTGCATTCCTAATGTCTATATTAGTATTAGTTTTCTATTGCTGCATAACAAACTGCCACAAATTTAGTGGTTTAAAACAACATCCATTTCTTATCTCAGTTTCTTTGGGTCAAGAATCTGGACACAGTTTATCTGGGTCATCTGCATAGGGTCTCAGAAGGCTGTAATTAATGTGTTAGCCAGGGCTGTGGTCTGATCTGAGGCTTGACTGAGGAAGAACCCACTTTTGTTAGCAGAATTTAGTACCTTGTGGTTGTAGGACAAAGGATTTCAGTTTCTTATTAGCTGTTGGTTGGAGGCTTCCTCTGTTCCTTACTATGTGGGCCTCCCAACCTAGACACCCACAACACGGCAGCCTGCTCCTTCAACACTAGCAACGGAGTTTATTTCCTGTAGCTCGTATTTCTTTATAGATGTGACCTCAATTTTTCCCCTAATACCTTTGTAAGATAGAATTAGGGAGAACCAAAATAGATGCAAAAAGGCTGAATGAAATGCCTAAGATTGCAAAGCAGCTGGTGGTTGCATTGAACAATATAAATTGATTAATAACAAAATGAACACCTATGTGCCAGGCACTGTGCTAAGAGCTTCACGTCAGTACATTCTTGTTTAGTTCTTAGCAGAGCCCTCTAAGTTAGGTATTACTACTACGAAACTATTTAACAGGCAGGGAAGTTGGGGATTAGAGAGGTTATGTAACCTGCCTAAGGTTCACAGACAGAAAGTGCACAGCCCAGATTTGAACACAGGCAGATTCCAGAACCCACTATCATCGCACTCTGAAGGTCTCTCCATTAGAGCACGATGCTGCCATGTTCAGGATTCTTCCTATCTTTTGTTAAATACTTAAGTTCCTGCAGTATTGCAAAGGGATAATTGTAATAGGTTGCCCCTTTCAAAGTGCTTTAATAAAATGAAGGGACAACATTCTTTCTTTTCTACTTGGGCCAGGCTTTCTCATTTTTCTAAAGACATCTAGGATAAATGGAAGGAAACCAGAATTTAGTGGGGTTTGCATGTATTGATAACAGTTTTGCTGCATACACATCTAAGAGCTAAAACATGCAAACTCTTCAAAGTTGGTGGAATACAGCTTGCTCATTTTAATTCATTTAAAATGTTCATTTTAATTAAGCATTACCCATTTTATTATTCCATAAAACACAAATCATCTGGAAAAGGCAGCATAGGTCTATTTTTCCAGCCTATAAAACTGTATGTAGATGGATCTTGATGAGGGATGTACAAGATTTAATTAGAAACTGAAATTTTAGAGTAAAAAAATGCAGGGGTGTGTGTGTTTCTTCTATATTTGTGGAAACCCAGAGAGCTATCCTGCAGGATACTTGAAAATATATATAAATACAGAGGAGAAAGAAAGTGTGGAGAAGGTTTGTTGATTATTGAGCTTTTTCATGGGCGATAGAATGGAACAGCTATAGGGTGGAGGTAAAGAGGATAGGAAAATGCTCTTCAGGGTCAGACCCAGCCCCACATCCCAAAATGTTGTGGCCACCCTCTGTGTTATGGCAGAGACCTTCGAGTATACTGCGTTCCCACTCCTCATTCACTGGGGAGGACGCAAAGGTGCAGATGGGCCAAGGTCATGCATTTGACTTCCTTCACTAAACTGTGATGAATTTGCCTTCCCTGAGCTCCTGTTGGAAAACTGTCTTGAAGTTACTGTTGTCGTTTCTCCTACTGAGTTTGTATTTCTTTTTATAAACCTTAGTCCAAGTCAGCCCAGTGCTGTAGTTATTTGTGTATCTGTGTCATTCTCCCTAGGATGCCCTGGGCCATTTTTAATCAACTTTGATCCCCTTTCAGTGCCTTGCATGAGGCCTGGAACATTGGAGGTGCACACTGTATATTGACTGGACTGAGTGAAAGGTATTTGAATATACAGTTGATCCTTGAGCTACATGGAAGTTAGGTTGCCGAACCCTCATGCAGGAAAAATATCCGTGTATAACTTTTTAGAAAATAAATTCGGTGGTACAAGTGCAGTTTTGTTACATGGATATACTGTGTAGTGGTGAAGTCTGGGCTTTTAGTGTAGCCATCACCCTAATAGTGAACGTTGTACCCAATAGGTAGTTTTTCAACCCTAACCTGCCTCCTACCTTTTGGAGTCTCCAATATATATTATTCCCCTCTGTATGTTCCTGTATACCCATTCTGTAGCTCCTACTTATAAGTTAGAACATGCAGTATCTTACTTTCTGTTTTGGGGATTTCTGAGTCCCCAAAAACATAACTACTAATAGCCTACTGTTGACTAGAAGATTTACTGGTAACGTAAATGGTTAATTAACACATATTTTGTATGTTATATGTATTATATACTACATTCTTACAATACAGTAAGCTAAAGAAAAGAACATGTTATTAAGAAAATCATAGAGAAGAGAAAATATATTTACTGTTCATTAAGTGGAAGCGGAGCATCATAAAGGTCTTCATCTTCATCGTCTTCATGTTGAGTAGGCTGAGGAGGGCTTGGTCTTGCTGTCTTAGGATGGCAGAAGTGGAAGATGCAGAGGAGGTGGGAGGAAAGGCAGGCCGCTCAGTGTAAATTTATTGAAAAGAAGTCACGTATAAGTGGACACACGCAGCTCAAACATGCTGTTCGAGGGTCCACTGTATTTCATCTGTTTCCTACTGTATTCCACAGTAGGAAACACTAAAACTAAAGCTTCCAGGCTTTAGTTCTAAAACTTCTATTTTAAGGCCTTGAGGAGGATCCTCTCATTCCAGTAATCTGAGAGTTGGTAAACAGATTCAGAGCCACTATATCACTATCCTTTATGACCCTATGTTTTGTTTTTGGTTTTTTAATTAATTTTTTGCCGTTTCTTTTTTCTTTTGCACTTTAAAAATTGTGGTAAAATATACATAATATAAAATTTGCCATTTTAACCATTTTAAGTATACAGTTCAGTGGCATTAGGTACATTCACATTCTTGTGTAACCATCAGCACTCTCCAGAACTTTTACGTCTTCCCCAGCTGAAACTCTGTCCCCAACACACGCTGGCATGCCCTTCTCTGCTCCCCCAGCCCCTGGTCATCAGGGGTCTTCTTCCTGTTTGTGAGTTTTGACTACTCCAAGTCTCTCCGTAAGTGGAATCTCATTTGACCTTTTATGACTGGCTTATTTCACTTAGCATGATGTTAAAAGGTTTATCCATGTTGTAGCATGTGTCAGAATTTCATTCCTTCTTGGCAGCCCTTGTCTTAAGACTAAAGAGTTGAAGTGTTTTTAGTCGTTGTAGCCAGAGGTAGATTTTTCTTCCAGCTCTGTGCTTGGGCATTTCCTAAAGCGAAACTTCCAAAGGCACATCCTGTCTTCCTGAGTGGTATTCTTTGAGGGAGCTGAGTAGCAAAACTGAGGCTATTAATGTTCGCTTAACAACTGAGCAGCTACTGTGTATCAGGGGTTCTGCCTGTGACCAGAGAGTACACGGTCTCGTAGAACAGAAAACCGGGTACTTGGCTAACTGTGGTACCGTGTGCTAGGTGCCAAAGGAGGAACAGAGGGCCCTGCGTGATCTGCTGAGGACCGTGAGGGAGAGGTAAGAAGAGTTCAAAGGAGAGGTCATATTTCAAACAGACCTTGAAGCTGTTCAAGGCAGAGAAGAAAGGGTTGGTGTTCCACGAATGGCCTGAGCTAAGGCAAGTGGAAACACAAGGTTTGTTGGAAGAATAGCAAGGACAGCGTGATGTTTATGGAGAGTGGAGAGAGTGTGGGGAATGACATTAGGGGGGTGTATGAATGCCTTGCTAAGGATTGGGGGACAGATAACTTGGAGGCCTCATGCAGTTAGACTGACCCCGTTCAATCTGTGGGTTGACAGGGGGATGTGAATGGATTGGAATGGGAGAGACCACTGTGTGGAGCAAGTGGGAAGGGAACATGGTTGCAGCATTTAGGCCAGAGATGATGAGGGCCTGATGCAAGGCAGTGAGAGAGAAGAGTTTGCTTTATGGGCTGGGCGCGGTGGCTCATGTCTGTAATCCCAGCCCTTTGGGAAGCTGAAGTGGGTGGATCACAAGGCCTGGAGATCGAGACCATCCTGGCCAACACGGTGAAACCCCGTCTCTACCAAAAATACAAAAAAAAAAAAAAAAAAAAAAATAGCCGGGGTGGCAGGCATCTGTAGTCCCAGTTACTTGGGAGGTTGAGGCAGGAGAATGGCGTGAACCTGGGAGGCAGAGCTTGCAGTGAGCCAAGATTGCACCACTGCACTCCAGCGTGGGCGACAGAGCAAGACTCCATCTCAAAAAAAAAAAAGAGTTTGCTCATGGTCAGGTGCATTAGGCCTGTTGACAGCAGAGTTCGTTGGACTGCTCCCACCTATTGCTTTTTGTGTTCTGAAGTTTTTATAATTTCAATTCCAGTTTAGAGGTCTGTTTTTAGAACACTTCTCAAATCTTGTTATATCCGTAGTGGCAAGAACGAATTGATTTGTACAAGATAGCTGGACAGGTTCCTGCCTTCAGGCTTTCTACCCAGTTGTGCACTTGGAAGGATAGTTTTTCATAGTCTTCATGTGCTAAGTGATTGTATGTAATATACAGTAGCTGGAGTCTAACTGTCATTAAAACAGGTTAGCCAAGCTGCAGTAGAAGTGTCCCCCCCAACCCTGCCCCCATGACCCTCCCCCACTGCCTGTAATCTCTTGGTAACAAAAGAACTCAAACACAATTTTCATGCAAGGGTATAAACATACTTGGAGTCATCAGAACCTAGCTAATGGTCCATAGAACCTTGGCTCTTCATGAAGGGCTTTGATAATAAGCTTACCAGGAAGACATAGTCGTTGCTCATATGCAGTTTCTATTCTGAACTGTAAAATGTCAGAAATTACTTTGGAAAATTAGAAAAATGTGAATTTAATCAGGATCCTTAAAAGGTTACATTTATCAAATGCCTGTAATCCCAACAATTTTGGAGGCTGAGCCAGGTAGATCGCTTGAGCCCAGGAGTTCAAGACCAGCCTGGGCAACATGGCAAAACCCTGTCGATACAAAAAATACAAAAATTAGCTGGGAGTGGTGGCACATGCCTGTAGTCCCAGCTGCCTGAGAGGCTGAGGTGGGAGGATGACCTGAGTCCGGAGAGGTTGAGGCTGCAGTGAGTCAAGATCGTGCCACTGCATCCCAGCCTGGGTGACAAAGTGAGACCTCCTCTGGAAGAAAACAAAGAAGTGACATTTATAGGAGGGTCCCAAACATAGAAATATGGTAAGTGAAAGTACTACTTGCTACAAGTACTGAAAGAAAATACTCACGAGTCGTTATTCGACTGAAAGCAGACTGAGGAGAAAGTGCTAAAATATACTAAAAATAATGAGTTTCAAAGAAAATCATCTTTTGTTAACCTTTGCATTAGTCAGTCCTTATTTTTTTGTTTTAGTCATTCCTTTAAAACAATGTGTATAAATATAGAAGATCAAGAGAAGTGTGATAAAAATAATTTTAAGATATGGAACATGGGTTTTCAAAGGAAAGGTTAGAGAAATTTGGGGACTAAAATGGACTGACTCTATCATCTTCAATATTTAAAAAATCAGAAAGATACTTACGAGCAAGCCAATGAAGTGATACCAAGAAGTTTATAACACACACCCTGCCCTTACGGGGCTTTCACCTAGTGGCCACGTTTCCATTGTGCAGTTAACTACTCGGTTATTTTTTGTTTCCACTAAGTGAAAGCAAATGCATGTTAGGTTGTGGAGGCTATTCTAAACGATCAATAGAGCCCACCAGAGTCCCTGATAGCTAACTACCCATCAGGAGATGTGGATTTTCCTTCTTGGGGATGGAGGGGACTGAGTCGGGGAGCTTCCTGGATGGGAGTTTGAACCAAATGATCTTAATTATGTAATTCCTTTCAATTTTAAGATTTTAGGGCAACTTTAGAAAGAGATAAGTAATTGACTGACCAACTTTAGAAAGAGATCAGTACTTGACCGCCCTTTGAGTGTAAGAGTCAACACCTAGAATAAATGTATATTTCTAATATTTTGAAAATAGAAGAAAAAGGAAGAAAGGAGGAAAGACAAGTTATCTAGTGGAGACGATGAATTTTCAGGTCATCCCTCTGGTTTTTATTTTAGACTTACGTCTTTCATTGAAATTATTACAACTTGCGTGTATTTTGTCTGTTTACTCATTATTTCGTCTGTCTCACCATTGTAATGTAAGCACCACGCAAACAGACTGTGTCTTTTTAGTTCTTTACCGTGTTTCTGCCATCAAGCCCAGTGTTGACACGTGGAAGGTACTCAAGACATGCTGGCTGCATGAATTAGTGAGTGAAGGTGGACCATGGGGAGAAGAGTGCTGCAAATACCAGTGAAGGAGAGGAAGGAAGTGGAGGGGGTAGTGGAGGAAGGGGAAGAGGAGTGAGTTTACAAGGCCTTTTTTTCTTTTCTTGACAGAGTCTCACTCTGTTGCCCAGGTTGGAGTGCAGTGGCATGATCTCCGCTCACTGCAACCTCCGCCTCCCAGGTTTAAGTGATTCTCCTGCCTCAGCCTCCTGAGCAGCTGGGATTACAGGTGCATGCCACCACAACTGGCTTTTTTCGTATTTTTAGTAGAGATGGGGTTGCACCATGTTGGCCAGGCTAGTCTCAAACTTCCAACCTCAAGTGTTCCACCCATCTTGGCCTCTCAGAGTGCTGGGATTTCTGAGCAGCTGGGATTACAGGTGCATGCCACCACAACTGGCTAATTTTCGTATTTTTAGTAGAGATGGGATTTCACCATGTTGGCCAGGCTAGTCTCAAACTCCCAACCTCAAGTGTTTCACCCATCTTGGCCTCTCAGAGTGCTGGGATTACAGGTGTGAGCCACCATGCCCAGCCTTCAAGCCCTTTTAAAAAATAAATTTTATTGTTTATATTTGAGATTTACAACATATTATAGTATACATGTAGCTAATAGAATGGGTTGCTATACTGAGGTAGGCAACCATTCTCACAGGAGTTTACCTGTGTGTGTGTGACAAGAACAACTAAAATCGACATATTTAACAAAAATTCCTATAGTTTTATTAAGCCTTAAAAAAGGAGATCTTGCCATTTGCCACAACATGGATAGACCTAGAGGACATTATAAGTGACATAAGCCAGATAAAGAAACATATTGTATGATCTCACTTATATCTGAAATACTTATTTTAAAAGCTCAAATACACAGAGACAGAGAATGAAACAGTGGCTAATGCAGGCGGAAATGGGGAGATGTGGGTCAAAGGACACAAAATGGCAGGTGCGGAGGATAAGCATGTCTAGAGACCTAATGTACAACGCAAAGACTCAAGTTAACAAGGCCTTTTCGTTCTGTTGCTGTTGTTGCATTACGTAATAGTGTGCTAAGAACGGGAGACACATAACATCATCTAAAAAACGGGAGATGAAGTGGGCCGGTGCCCAAACATGCTAGCTCTGGGAAACAATTCAGGATGATTTGCCACTGAGTCAGGTTTGTTAATTTTTTTCTATAATAGCCAAAGGCTCTCAAAAAATCAAGGTTTCCTGGTTTATAAATAATCTCTGGAGGGGTGTGTGTGTTTCAGGCATCTGACTCCTTTATTTATATTCTCTGCCCTGGCCTTCAGATGATTTTCGAGCAGCTTTCGATTAGATTATCTGCTTTGGGATAATGGAGCAATTTTGCAGCAAACTGCTTTGGACTGTTCGACTTTTCTTGGCCTGAGTAGCCAAAAAAATAATAATAACTTGATTTAGTCTGGTCTAACCTGCTGTAGTCTGACTTAAGGATATAATATCCCAGACCTTAGACACTTAACTTAATACATTAACATATTAACAAAAGGGTAACACAAAATACTAGAAGAAAACAAAACAAAAACACCTTTTTTTTTTTTCCCCAGGCATTTGACTTGAACCACAGGGTGCCCTCATAATGAAAAGAATATTCCAAGGGAAAGATGAGAGGGCAATTGAGACAATTCTAAGCCCATGTCTGCCCACCCAAACCCTCTGGCCACCACCGTACTCTCTCCACCATGAGAAAGCAGGCCAGGAGTCAGGTCAGCTGCCTGTGTTTAAGTGCTTGTAATATCCGTGGAAACACAGAGAAATGAAAGCAGGAGCTTTGAATCTAGCTTTTTCCAGAATCCTTTTGAGAGACTTATGGCGGCGGCAGGAGCTCCATTTTGGGGGGTTGCCCCCTGAACTTTGATGGTTTTCAGATCTTTGGAGGACCTTGGGCTTAGTGGTTAAGAGGTCCCCTGCCAGGACTTCTTCAGGATGGGGATGATAGGAAGCGAATGTTCTTCTGTCGAGGAGCATCAGCCTTGCATCTGAGTTCTTGATGTCCTCCGGCCTGGCTTCCCAGTTGGTTAAAGGAATGAAAATAACAATGCTTTTCGTTGGCAGTGCAGCTTTAAAAATATTTGCTTTTGCTATCTCATTTTATCCTGATAATAACCGTGTGAGAAAAGCAGGATGGCCGTCTTAACTGTCCTTGTACACGTGGAGAAGTAGATGCACAGAGGTTAAGTTGCCCAGTTGAGTAAAGGGCAGAGCAGGGACTAGACTTCAGGTCTCTTCGCCGGGAGAGCCCAACACTATCACATTGCGAGATTGTTTCTTGTAAAACAGTCCTGCATAAAAATAAAAAAGAGTAGAGAGCATAATGTGAATTTTAGCTTTTGGAGCTAAAATTGTTTGTTTTTGGAGCTAAAATTGTTTTTTTTCATAGGTTAAATAGTGAATCAGTGTGCTCTGAGCTTCCATGATGGGCAGCCCTCCTTACCTGGCAGGTTACTGAGTTTTCTAATGACTTCAGTTTTAGGTGCTAGGAGACAGAAGGGTCACCTGCACTGTTTTGTGAGCAGGACAGATAAGAGACAAGTGGAGAGGGTGGGAGAGCACTGGCTTGCATCATACGGCCCAGCCTGACTGTTACAAGCCAGGTATTTCTAGGACGATTGCATTCCCGGCTATGTCTGTTTTCTTTCAGATGGGGCATACAGTTTACCTTTTGAGTTCTGTAAATGGAATCGAGGTGAAATCTTTACTCTGATGCACATATGACTTGCAGGTTGATGCTGCTCGCTTGGGAAGCCCTCTGCTTCACAGCGAACAGTTTGTACTGTCAGGTAGACCTCTCTGCCAGAGGGCCAACTCCTGTGTGTTTGAAAAGGAAGACAAACCTGTATTTTGTAGAAAGGGTCTATTGTTCCCAGGGGGTGGTTGTGGCCAACTTCTTGGACTCCTTTGGCTGACTCTGAAGACGGAATTGAAGTCAGAATGCTAATCACTGACTTGCACAGGCCCCAACAATCAAACCTCAGGGAACTCAGAAGAAAGTAAACAAGAGCGCTCAATTGCAGAGTCTTGAAGAAGAGCAACTGTGTAAAGGAGGCTAGACGTGAAAAAAACGTGTTGGAGAGGAAAAAAATCACATTCCCTGCTTCTCAAATGGGAAGTCTTAAAAATAATAAAGAATCCTGAGCAGCGGGCTCATTTCCCATGGGCAGGCTTGCTGTGGCAGGCAGGCTCACCTGCTGGAGGTGGTCTCCTGGCTTAGAACGGGAGCACGCCTGTGGGAATCGCAGCCCTTCTCTACCTGAACTGGACGTAGGTTTTTTTGAAAATCCTCGTTGTGCACTGCATTTCCATCGATCCCTTTCATGCTCTCACTTGTTCCCTTTGGTTCCAAACAGCAGGCTGGTGTTGAGAATTCTGTCATCATGGAACGTTTTCTTCTAAACGTGAGACATTTCAGAACCATGGGTGTTCTCAGATTGCTTTAGCCTCTGATGACTTTCCTTGTTAGTGTTAAGGAAAGACTGATTTTCTCCTCAGTTTCTACCCTCTAACCTCCTGCATGTAGATGTATGGGTTCTAATCGGGACCTTTCTTTGATTCAGTGCCAGGTACACAGGCTCCGAGTCAGACGTGGCAAGTGGCCAAGGTGTTCTGTCCTAGAGAATGTCGTGGCGGACAGGCATTGGCCATGGAGTGGTGATGCCTAGCTCTGGTTCTTCTCCGTCCAGTGACCTAGCATGTCATCTCACAGGGCCATATTTACCTGTTAACTGAGGGACTGAACTAGAACGTGGTTATGATCATTTTAATCTCACCTTTCTCTCCTATCTTATGGCAGTAAAGTGACGTTTTAGCAGGATCAATTTATAAGCCGTTTGAAGTCTATCCTTTCTTACCTTAGCAGTTGTATTTGTGATTTTCTCAGCCCGATTTTAAGTTATTCCATTATAATTTGGAATATTCTGTTTATGCTTCTCTCTGTGGTGAGCATACATCGAACGCTGTACATTTCCTTCAGGGTAACCTTTGTTTCCAACAGGAGAGAGCTCTCACTACCACATCCAACCTTGACCTCTTTCACCTAAATTGGAATAAGCCAGACAAAGCTGGGGTTCATGGGACAGATGGGAGCATCTCAAGTTTAGGGTTGGGGAGTCGCAGTGGAAAAAAAAAAAAAAAGAACAAGAATGCAGACTTGGAATTTGAAAACAGATAAAGCAGACCTCACTTGTGCCCTGCAACGGAGTCCTGTTGTCCTCCAAGCTATTGAACAGACTGGGTGGGAAAGCTGCTGAAAGACTGGAAATTTGGGGACTTGGTAAGAAGTGTCATGGTGCTGTAACTACGTTTTCTTAAGGAAACTTGGAGCTGAGGTGCCACCTCCCTGGGAGGGACTTTTCCACTGGCTGCTTGCAGTCTGGACATCGCAGACTGCCCAGACTCCCCCCATCTTGCGTACATTCCCTTCTGCAAGCCTCGCTGTGTTATCACAGGTACCACTTGTAGGACAGTATCGTGGGGGATGGGCATTGTTTCATTCTGGGCACATTCAGGAATCACAGATGTACCCTGCCTGGCTTCTGATCTCTCAAGCCAGCTTTTGGAGCTGTTAATGACTTCCAAAAGCTGAGACCCAGTGCCACTCAACCAACCCTGCTTTTCTGCTGGTTTATTTTTGTTATTCCTACCCCAACTCATCTTGCTTTTCAGCCATCAATGAGAATTTATTGAGTTTCTTAGACACTCAGACCCTGTGGGAGAGTAGAAAGATGTGTAAGAAACTGTCCCAGAATTTTAAGGGACTTAAAATCCATTTGAAAAGGCAAGACCTAAGCACATGAAAAGTTACCTAGCAATATCAGCTCATGAATGGACTAGACAGTTGATCAGAGAAAGAGAAATGTCTGTTCAGGAGTGGTCGGGGAGGCTGCATTGAGGTGATGGACACGCATGGCCGGAAAGCTTGATTCCTTCCCCCACATTGTATTCTATATATAATATTTGATACATACGCAAGAAGCTATGTGAGTTACAAAGCATGATGCTACAATGAACACCTGTGAACTCACCGCCCAACATAAGAACCAACATGACTTATATTGATACCCTACCCTATATTCCTCTACCTTCTTCCTCATTCTGCTCCCCCGCCTTCCAACCCAGTTAGCCAGTGTCTTAAATTTTACAGATTATTCCGTTCCTTTTTTCTCTGTTTTGAAATCCTTTAATCTTTTCTTTTCTCTCTCCTCTCCTCCCTTTCCTTTCCTTTCCTTTCCTTTCCGTTCCATTCCGTTCCGTTCTATTCCTTTCCTTTCCTTTCCTTTTCGAGATGAGGTCTCGCTATATTGTCCAGGCTGGTTTGGAACTCCTGAGCTCAAATGATCCTCCCACCTTAACCTCCCGATAGCTGAGAATATAGGCGTGCACCACCGCACCTTTCTAGATCTCATGTTTTCTTTGGAAATCTCTTAATTGTGATACAGGATCTCTGAATGCCGAACACCTAGGGCACAAGTGATGGTTAATTTTATGTGTCAACTTAGATGGGCCACAGTGCCCCTATGTGTGATCAGACATTCTTCTGGATGTTTCTGTGAAGGTATTTATAGATGAGACTAACATTTACATTGGTGGACTTTGAGTAAAGTACATGGCCCTCCATAATATGGGTAGGCCTCACCCAGTCTGTTGAAAGCCTGAATGGAACCAAAGAGGGAATGCCACAGCAGACGGCCTTCAGACTTACACTGCACCACCGGCTCTTCCGTGGGTCTCCAGCCTGCTGGCACATCTTGCAGATTTTGGGCTTGTCTGCCTCCATAAGCAATAAGCCAGTTCCTTAAAATAAATATTTTTGTCTGTATGTGTTTATATATACACACACCACCCTATTGGTTCAGTTTCTCTGGAGAACCCTGACTAATACAGCATATCACACCTCTTTGCATGCCACATAGGTAGCACTGCAGAATTAATTTGCAGCGTATTCTCACATCAGGAGATCAGCAGTATATTAGTTGCATACCAGAAAGGCATTTGGATGATTCTGGCCTACACCATGGAAGAGAAACCTTGATTTTCTGTTAAAGAAAGGCCAGCTTTTTTTGGAGTACTCTTTTCTCCTTTTTAGTGTTCTGTCCGCTCCCAAAGCTGCATGGCTTTCCCTGGTCATTCAGAGACCCTTACTCCCTCCCCAACACACATGCACACTCATGTCTGTGCTTTCCCATACCTTCTGTGTGGAGCCCTGGTTCTGCCTGTTACAAGGAAAGGCATTTAGTTTCTCTGACCTCCTGTCTCCTCATGTGCCCCAGAGATGAGGGGAGATGTCAGTCTATATTTATTATGTGTCACCGTGTACCAGATACTGATTTAAGTGCTTTGCCTGTTTATTCCATGGTATTTTCACAATAATCCCAGGTGGTAACTACTATCATTATGTTCATTTTGTAGTGAGAAAATGGCAAGAAAGTCATAGAAATGGGATTTAAGTCCTGGTAGTCCAACTTCAGAGCCCTTGCTTCTGATGCTTCTGAAACATTATGAACTGGAAAGCATTCTACACATATAAGCTACTGTTAGTATTACAATGCTAGTATTACAGTGTGCCTGTTGCCTTGGGGCCCTGTGCTCTGCTAGTTGATAGCTAGGGCATTTTTGGAGCTGATGCAGGCTAATGAGGGTTGTTGTTAGGAAAGTATTGCTCTGGTTCTTTGACAGAAGCCTTCTGGTGGCCACAGTTCCTGAGCCCCAAGAAGAAATCCTGTAGGGTACCTCTAGGACATGATGGTTAGTGGATGTGTAGGGTCATGAGTCTCATCTCTGGTCACGTCAAGAAAACTGCCCCCTACTTTGTTTTTAAGCAGATCTGGAGGCTGCAGGATAGCCCACTGAGACTAAGAGGAGACTAGGCATCTGTATCTAAGCAGAGACTAGGCATCAGGTGAGGAAGCTTTAGCTTGGAGGGTCGTAGGCCTCAGCTAGACTTGGTAAATATTTGGCACTTCCTCTCCCTCACAGGACCATAGCAAATGTTAAATAATCACAGCACTCCTTAGTTTGACCACCACTAATCGATTGAGTTGGGCAAATAGCATGGAAGGTCTTTGCCCATTCTTTGGGAGCTCTGAGTGTCCCCAGAGAATTGAGTCTGGCATTAAGTTTTGCCTGTCCTTTCTCATTTTCTTTTCCCAGCCATATTTCTCCAGGTTTTCAGCACAAACTCAGCCCATTATTTTTGTTTCTTCAGTGTTTTTAACTCCTTTCCTGCCTGTTGAGATGGAGTCTCACTCAGTTGTTTAGTAATGACAATACATTGAGAAGACCGTCACATAGCAAGAGTTCTACGAGTTTCTTTGCCTGTGAGGTTAGTTTTCTGCATTTCATTTGTGGAGGGAACAGAAGTTATCCCATTTAAGTGTGGAAACTTTCTTTTTGGAACATTTTCCTTCCTTTTTCTTCGTACATCGTGGTTCCTTCTCTCCTGCAGTCTCACATAGACGCCAGTATATAGAGATACTGTTTCTAATCCTGAAATTCCTTTTTTGAAGGAAAGAGAACATTGTGTGCCATTGATTTTTTGCGGGAGATCTAGGCTGCTCTTCTGTTTTCCAAACATTTATCCTTAAAGCATTTTCAGATGTCAGCTAAACAAGGGAACAATGGCCCCTGGGTCCTGTTAGGGACATACTCTTAATGACTGTAAAATGAATAAGGTATAGAGGAATATTTGTCTGAAGTCATGATTTGTACGTCATTTCCTTGCTTTCTTCAACATCATTATTTTTGAACCAGAAAGTATTTTGATCAACATTTTGGAGGAAGAATTGTATGGTATTTCCCAACCTTCCCCCCGTGGGTGGAATTGCATCACTGAATCACTTTTCTCTATTTTTTTCCACTTTCTGTCTCCTGTTTTGTCAAGGCTCCAGCAAACTCCAGCCTTTTTTCTGTGTTTTTTAGTCCTAAAATTCTAGCCTGGCATCTGCGATTGTGTTAGTTTCCCATCATTATTTTCTAGCCTAACAAGGAAGCCTCATGAAAACAAAGCGTTTTGTTTAATCCTCAGGTGGACGTTTGAACCCCGGTAAACACTCTCCCTTCACCCCCCGTCTTACTTTTGAGCAATCTCAGAGATCAAAAAGATAATCGTCTCATCCAGTGTAGACGAAGTGAAGTACATTCCTTTCATTTGCCTTGGCTGTAGTCCCTATTTCATCCATCTAATCCGTTTTAAGGGGTAAAATTGCAATTACAAACATTTCGTGTGTGGTCAGATTTTTAGTATTTTAATCTGGTCTGAGACTTAAGATGAAACGGCAGTTCTAGCAGAGGTCCTGTGTAGAAGAAAGGACCTGGGTGCCAGTCTCTGTCCAGTCCCTTCTCAGACATGTGACCTTGGAAAACCTCTCAGAGACCCATCATCTCGTCGAAGATGGGCATAGTATTACAGGTTCTCCAAAGGAACAGAACCAATAGGAGATCCACATCGCTGTTGATATCAATAGATAGATAGGCGTATATGTAGGGATGGCAGGCTGGAGACCCTGGGAAGAGTTGATATTGCAGTCAGGAGGCTGAACTTCCTCTTCCTTGGGGGACCCCAATATTTTTCTCTTAAGGCCTTCAACTGATGGGTTGAGGCCCACCCATGTTATGGAGGGCAGTCTGCTTCACTCAGAGTCTACTGACTTAAATGTCCATCTCATCTAAACAGCATCTTCACGGTGTTCAGGCAGACATCGGTATCACGTCCTAGTCAAGTTGACACCTGAAATCAACCATCCCCCCTCTCTCAGGAGTTTGTGAGCATCAGGTGTGAATAGTCAGGAGGTGCAGGCATGCACAGAGGAGGCCACTGTTCTTCACGCTTGAGCCTTTCTCTCTCTGCCTCCTTTACTTCCCTTCTCTCCCCTCACTGTTACCCTTGTCCTCCTACCTCTGACACCTGTTCTTCACCTCCCACCTGCTACCTGAGATGGGAGCCACACGTGAAGTAAGAAGAAGGGGGAACGACCAGGTGGGTGATGAGTTTAAACTGGAAAGAGAACAGATCCTGATGGAGTCAGGATGGAGTTGGTCTAGCTCTTACATGATCATGGGCAAGTCAACATGCCTCAGTGAGCCTCTGATCACTTTCTGTATGAGGATAATGATATTTATCCTCTAAAACGAGGATAATTATATTTATCTGATACAGTTCTTCTGCCCTAACATATACGTGTGCATTGCCTTTGCTTTCAAATGTTGGGTAATTACCCTTTTAGATTTAAATCATTACTCAAATTGAACTCTCCTTCAGCCTTTGTATGTCTAGACTTTCCGTCAAGATTAGATTACTTGTTTTACAATGATTGTAAACCATTGTTTCCATGAAGTCTCGTAGCGAATGTTATTTTGCCTTTCCTCTTTTGTTATTAGTTAGTCTCTTGGTATTTCTCAAACATGTCAAGCACACTTCTCCCTCAGAGCCTTTGCATCTGCTGTTTCCTCTACATGGAGCTCAGATGACTGCATGGCTTTTTCCTAAACTTCTTTGAGGTATCTGTTCAAATGTCTTCCACTCAGAGGGGCTTTCCCTGACCACCTTATAGAAAATAAATAAAATAATATAATATATGCTTCACGTTCTGTTGCACTTGCCTTGCTTTGTTTTTCTTTGTAGTCTTTATCTGGAATATATATTTATTTCTGTCTACATCCTCCCACTAATACAGTGGTTCTCAACCTTGGATGTTCATTAGAATCACCCTGGGAGTTTAAAAAAAATCCTCTCCTGTGCTTTAGAACAATTAAATTCAGTAATGTTAAGGAAGAGACTCGGCATTGGTATTTTATAAAACTCCCAGGAGATTCCTATGTGCAACCAAGGTTGAGAACCAGTGTTCTAGTCTAGAACCTTACTTCCGAGAGGATGTGGACTGGTGGCATCAGCATCACCTTTATTTGAAAGCTGAGTCCAATTCTTCTCTTTGGCAAGACCCACAGATGATGCATATGACATTAAAGCTTGAGATGCACTGCACTAGAATGCAGGGGCGTCATTTTGCTTGCTACTGTATCCTTAGTGTCAGAACAGTACTTAGCACGTGATAAGCACTCACTAAATATTTATCAAATGAATTAACATTGGAGATGAGAGGAAGAAGGAGGTAATGATGGAAAGAGGATAAAAAAAGAGAGGCAAGGGAAGACAGAAAGAAAACAGATTTGGCCTCCCCACATTTCCTGGGCACAGGTATAACTGCTCTCTCTTGCTCTATGCTCCCAATCAAAACTCAACCAGCCTCATGTCCAACATCTCATGGGCTTGCCTCCAGTTCTCTGTACTTTCCAAAGTGATAGCTGACTAATCAAAGATACTGTGATAATGAATTGCCTAACTGCACAGCCTGGCTTCTTCTCTATTAGCATGTATTTGATTAGGGGCCTGCTGAAACCAATTAAGTGAATAATTCAGTATGACTTTATGAACTACCTGCTACATGCATGGCTTAACACAGGCAGGATCAAGAGGCTGAGAACCAATGATGGAAAAGGCACAAATTAGAGGCTTATAGTCCAGCTATAGAGACAGACTTTTAGGTAAGTAATCATACCTTGAGGCAAAAAAATAAAAAATAAAAATAAAGGTCAGTGATGTAAGACACTTACAGACACATAGACAGGTGGTGTGGAAGGTCTAGAGTAAGTGACTATTTCAGATTGAGGGGTCGGAGTAGACTCCTGGTGAGGAGGGCAGGGGCATGTGAGTTGAGTATGTGAGTGGCTGGAACACAAGGTAGGGAGACGTGCTTGTGAGCTTTGACAATCACAAAGATGGTTAGAAGGCAGTTAAAGGGTTGGACTATGGTCGGTTCTGTGTTTTGAAGAGATGACTGACAGTCATGGAAGGTGGATTGGAGAAGGAAGACCATGGACCCATCACACCCAGTTTGGAGATGATTAAAGATAATACCCACGTTACATGACAAAGCCGTGGCAGGGGCAGTAGGACGTAAAATGTGGAGATAGTTTTGAGATTTTTCAAATGTGGAAGACCATGTCTTTTTTTTTTTTTTTTTTTGAGACAGAGTCTCGCTTTGTCGCCCAGGCTGGAGTGCAGTGGCGCGATCTCGACTCACTGCAAGCTCCGCCTCGCAGGTTCACGCCATTCTCCTGCCTCAGCCTCCCGAGTAGCTGGGACTACAGGCGCCCGCCACCATGCCCGGCTAATTTTTTGTATTTTTAGTAGAGACGGGGTCTCACCGTGTTAGCCAGGATAGTCTCAATCTCCTGACCTCATGATCTGCCCGCCTCAGCCTCCCAAAGTGCTGGGATTACAGGTGTGAGCCACCACACCCAGCCAACCATGTCTTTTTTATTTAACCCAAATGAGCAGGAATTCTTGGGGTGACATCAAATTCGATAGTTTTATGAGCATATACACTGAACACTCTACGATATTACGGAAATACAGGCTATTTCTCTTTCACTGGCCTTTAGATAGACTGGATTAGTGGAGAGTTGAGCATTCTTCTTTTCTTAGAGCCTTGAGTAGAGATGGATCCTACTGATTATTTATTTTGACTACTTTATTTTGAAGATGAAGAGAAGGAGGCCAAGATGTGAAACGATTATCAGAACCAGGATTGGAGCTTGAGGTCAGGATTAGTAAATAAATACTGAGTGCCAGGTGGTTTAAATACTCATTATCACCTTCCATCTTCACAACCATCCTATGAAATCGGGATGCTATGTTTATTTTAGGGATGAGAAAAACCAAAACTCAAGGAGGTAACTCGCCCAAGGTTATGCAGCTAATAAGTGGTACAGCTGGGATCCAAACCCAGGTGTGTCCCAGGTATGCTGTGCCATTTACTCCTCTGCCTTCCTGATGAGTGCTCCCTGATGCTCCTGATGAAGAGTCGAACTTACAGAGGTCATACATTGTTTTCCTTGTTTCTGGACGCAGTTTTGTTTTCTTTGACAATCATGAATTGAGGATTTAGGACAGCCGATTTCTCTCTGTTACTTTGGTCACAACTTCACAACGTGACCTTTGGAAGTAAGGGCTTTGAGTTCCTTAAAATAGCTAAATTGAGGGGATAAAGGAAAACTGACTCAAATCAGAGAATTTCCATCAGGTCTCTGTAGGTTTCTTATAATAGTATTTAGCAATTCTTTTTTTCACATAAATAGGAGAAAAACAGTGTCTTTGACCTGATGGTGTTAAGCCTGCGATCTGCGTGCGTAAAAGGGAATTTGCTGAACGCTCTGGATCTGATACCGAAAAGTTGGAGCAACATCTTGCTTATTACCCTTGTGTTTAAGACCATTCAGGGCCGGGTGCGATGGCTCACACCTGTGATCCCAGCACTTTGGGAGGCCAAGGCAGGCGGATCACGAGGGCAGGAGAGCGAGACCATCCTGGCTAACACGGTGAAACCACGTCTCTACTAAAAATACAAAAAATTAGCCAGACGTGGTGACAGGCACCTGTAGTCCCAGCTACTTGGGAGGCTGAGGCAGGAGAATGGCATGAACCCGGGAGACGGAGGTTGCAGTGAGCCGAGATTATGCCACTACACTCTATCCTCGTGATAGTGAGACTCGTCTCAAAAAAAAAAAAAAAAAATACGTTCAGAACCAAATATGTGAAGATCAGGTCTGTGATCTGGTGAATTGGGAGTGATTTAGGCCACCCAAGTGACTTGACCTGAACCAGTGGGGTCCATGATCCTGCTTCAGTTTCTGCACTGGCATTCATGTTAGTATTTGGTGGAAGTTGGTTCACTTTTGGCTGAAGTTGGTGGATGTGGGCAGAGCAGGACTAGTTCCTTTCTTCTGCCTTCTCTTCTAGTAATGCTCCAAGGATGCTTTTGAAGACTCATTATTCAGAGCTGCAGCTGGACTGCCTTAGACATCTGCATTTCTCTATCTCTGAAATAAGGGACTCAAACAAGAGCATCACTCTTTTCCTTTCCAGCTCTAAAATTATATGATTTTTCTTTCACATGGTAAGTGAAATAGTCATCGAACTGCTGTGGTAGGTTGAGCTTATTGCATACCAGATCTGTGTGGTTCAACTCTGTGTTCATGCTGCCCAGTGCCAAGGGCACCTTTGTGGCCTTCACAAACAGTTGTACACAGTCTATAAACTGCTCAGCCACTTCTCCCAGTCTTCTAAGCAGGCAAAGACTCTTTATCTCTTAGATCTAAAATCATTAGGTAGATTTTGATTCCAAGGGTCAAAGCACAGCATGGTAAGCAGCAAGCTCTCATCCAAGCACGTATTTCAGCAGGTGATGCTGAGGTGCTTTGGGCCTTCAGTGGACACAGATAGATGCTTCCCCTGAGCCTTAGGGAAAGCTTTATTTTGCCCACGTTGTATTCCTTCCTGCATCGTATATGTTAATGTTGTTCTGCCACTCCAAACACAGCAGCGTCTGCTCAGTTCCATTTTCTTCCTTTTGCAAAGAGCAGGCAACCGGCTCTGCCTTCCTGAGAGTAGACAAACCTGGAGCCAAGGGTGCCACATTTTCAGCTTCAGTGGCAATTGCTGCAGCTCCCTTATTTCATCACCTATTAGGATGCACAGGCGGCGCTAAGTGACACATAGCCCATAAAACATATCTGCTTCCTGCTGATTTCATGGTTCTGGAGGACAGGCTGTGCACAGGGATTCAGACAGACTGTAGTAACAAGCAGGGGTGCTATGGAATATTCATTTATCCTAAATAAATAAACATCTTTTTGGCAACTGCTTTTCCCCATAGTGTAATACGGTAATGCTATGGGGCATGTGTACATGTGTGTGCTTAAGGAACATCTGTCCATCTCTAGCTGTCATGTCTGAGAACGTTAATAAAAGGCTCGACTTCATGTGCCAGCAAGTGATCACAAGACAGTTACTGAAGCACTCAAAGAAGCAATGTCTTTGACATCTGACTCATTTTGAAAAAGCTTGAGAATGCTTTCCCAAGGCCATTTCTTAGAAAATACACCGTGGGACATTTTTCCTGTAGTTTATTGTTGACGATCATCAAGAACTTTGTACCCAGAGAGACTCTACACTGTGAGTGTCCCCTGATATTCCCTCCTGCTCGGCCTGATCAGTGGTATCTGACCTCCAGCTACTCGCTGCAGCAACACGTTCTCTAGCTGAGTGGGCCTGGACTTTCAACAGAGAATTAACAGCCTGGAAGTGGAGTTCTCAATCTCAACAACCCCTTACCTCATGCAAATTTCTTGGCTGAAAAGAACAAACAAATAGAATGCCACCTTTTAAAACAACCTTCTATGAAACATGGGGGAAAGTCAGATTTTGTATAAATCAGAGAGAGAGAGAGAAATAAGGCCCATAATAAAAACTTGAAATAGATTTGGTAAGTTTCCGAAACTTCCAAAAACTAGTGGTCCAAAGTGGGCAATATTTTTTGTTTGCATTGAGAGGCCCTTCCTGGTTCCTTGATCCAAGCTGGTGTCTTGCGCTATTCCAGGAACCCTGAGCTCCCCTGTGCTGAGCAGCCCCCACACCTCAGCGCGAAGCCTCTCCCCTTGCCTGACCACGCCGCATTTCTTTTGGCACAGCTTCCCAGACTTACAAGATGTCTTGAAGTGACTGAATGGAGTTAGTGTTCGGCAGGACTGGCTATATAACTGGTGGGACTTGATGCAGAATGTAGATGTAGGGCTCCTTGTTCAAAAATTATGAAGAATTTCAAGATAGCCACAGAACATTAAAACAAATCCAGGCTGGCTAGGTGTGGTGGCACACTCCTGTAATCTCAGCACTTTGGGAGGCCGAGGCTGGCAGATTGCTTGAGCTCAGGAGTTTGAGACCAGCCTGGGCAACATGACGAAACGCCGTCTCTACTTAATTAAAAAAAAAAAAAAATTAGCTGGGCATGGTGGTGGGCGCCTGTAGTCCCAGCTACTCGGGAGGCTGATGTGGGAGACTTGCTTAAGCCTGGGAGGCAGCCTGGCAACAGAGTGAGACCGTGTCTCAAAAAAATTCTCAGACGAGCATAGGACCTCTGTATGACTGCACAGGTTACAGGTCACACGCTCACAAAGCCAGCCCAGTGCTCCATACTGTATTTTAGAATAAGCAGGAATCAGTTGAGGGCTGCCAGACTTGCAGACCAATCACTGTGGGAGCTGATGGCAGATCCCTGATCTGTGATTCAGAAAGAATCCTTCAGGCAGGCATTGCCCAGTGTCTGGGTTCTCTCTCTTCTGAAGTTGTTGAGGCTGTTCAGAAGGTATGTGTTTCGTGTTTCATCCAGTCTGTTAGGGTAATCAGTGTGATTTCTCTGGCATCTCCACGACTGGAAGCAGACCAGATGTAATCAAAGCTGTTGAAGCTGCCCAGGGGCTGGCTAAGCTGCCACCCTGTTAGTGAGGCCACTGGGGAGAGGGAAACTGAAGCCTGCACCACAGGGAGCTGTATACTGGAGTCTGGAATCCATTTGCTCCACGCAGGAGGCCTGCATCTCAAGTCAGGAGGCAGTGCCTGGAAATCTAGCATCATATTGATACTCTTTGGTGAAGAAAATGTGGTCCTTGCCCCATGTTATCTCACAGTCTCTTTGGGCAATGTCATGCATATTAAAAATACCGACAAACGCAGAGCCACGAAAGATCCTGATCTTTTAGGTCTGTCATGCGATAGAGACAGTAAGTGCTCTGTATAGACGTCAGGAGATTTTCTTCCCTGAAGGACAAGCTCCTGTAGCATTTTCCTGCACTGAGATGCAGTCACGCTAGCCTGTCTTGCACTCACCAGGGATGGCAAGGAAGGACCAGCTGACAAGTAATAAAGCAAACCAGTTTGTAATTTTACAGGGCTCTGAATAAAGATGCATTTATCTCTGGCCAACACCAAGAGGCCTCGATGTCTCTCACAGGGAGAAACTTGGTGGGCTGTGGCGTCTTCTGGGGTTGCTAGGGCAGAGTCAGGCTTGAGTCTGAGAAAGGCAAGTCCATGCATTAAAATCCAGCAGGAGGATGGGTCTGGGGCAAGGGACAAAAGAAGCAGGAATGGAAGGCAGGGATGAGGACTGTTAACAGAGCCTCTGCCTCCTTCCTTCCTCTTCCCTCACACTGGCTCTTTCAGGCACTTCCCTCACTGAGATAGGAAGCGGTCCTGTGGTGACGCCAAGGGCACAGGCTTCTGCTGTCTGGGCTCCGGCACAGTCGTTGGCTCTGAGTCATCCAGGAAGGAAAGGCATCTCTTACCGCCCCCTCTCCCACCGTGGCCTCAGGCTCCCACCATGCAGGAAATGCCTGGTCTCCCACGAATCAGAAGCTATAAACAGGACTGGTGGCAGTTCATACAGATTTGGCAAAAGACGAGAAGCTGCGGGTTACTGGTATCAGTGATTATAGAAGGGAAAGAGTTGATATCTGAAGATAGGAGAAGGGGCTTCTGAGGATGGCGTTAGCATGTTCAGGCACAGCCTTAATCTTTGAGTCACAAAGAGCCATCAGCACAGTCATCTCCGTAATAAGCCTAGAGAGCGCTGTCAAAGTTCCGGATGGAAGTAAGAAACCATTGAGGCTGAGTTGTATAGTTAAACAGCATTGTTTTTTGGGAGAGGCAAAGGCAATTGTGTGTTCAGCTCTTAGTTCTGACACTAATGAACTCAGATTTAAGTTCGCTGAGCCTCAGTTTCCCTGTCTGTAAAATCAGGATAAAAATTTCTTGCTCAAGGCCAACAAAAACAAGCAATGGTGTAAAGGACTCCCTATTCATAAATGGTGCTGGGATAGCTGGCTAGCCATATGCAGAAGAATGAAACAACCCTTACCTTTCACCATATACAAAAATGAACTCAAGATGGGTTAAGTCGAAATCTAAGACCTCAAACCATAAAAATCCTAGGAGAAAACATTGGAAATACCCCTTTTGACACTAGCCTTGGCAAAGAATTTTTGGCTAAGTCCCCAAAAGCAATTACAACAAAAACAAAAATTGACAAGTGGGAACTAATTAAACTAAAGAGCTTCTGCACCGCAAAAGAATTAACAAAGTAAACAGCAGCCTACAGAATGGGAGGAAATATTTGCAAACTATGCATCCAACAAAGGTCTAATATCCAGAATCTATAAGGAACTTAAATCAATAGGCAAAAAACAGTCACTCCATTAAAAAATGGGCAAAGGGCATGAACAGTCACCTCTTAAAAGAAGACATACAAGCAGCCCACAACATGAAAAAATGCTTATCTTCACTAATCATCAGAGAAATGCAAATCAAAGCCACAACGAGATACCATCTCACACCAGTCAGAACGGCTATTATCAAAAGTCAAAAAATAACAGATGCTGGTGAGGCTTGGAGAAAAGGGAACGCTTATACACCGGTGGGGGAAGTGTAACTTAGTTTGGTCATTGTAGAAAGCAGTTTGGAGATGTCTCAACTTAAAACAGAGCTACCATTCAGCCCAGAAATCTCATTACTGGGTATATATCCAAAGGAAAATAGATCATTATACCAAAAAGACATATACACTTGTATGTTTACTGCCATGCTGTTCACAGTATCAAAGACATGGAATCAACCTAGGTGCCCATCAACAGTGGATTTGATTTTTTTTTAAATGTGGTACATATACACCATGGAATACTACGCAGCCATAAAAAGGAATGAAATCATGTCCTTTACAGCAACATGGATAACCATGTTGGAAGAGCTGGAGACCATAATCCTAAGTGAATGAATGCAGTAACAGAAAACCAAATACTGCATGTTCTCACTTACAAGTGGGAGCTACACATCGAGCACTAATGAACATAAACATGGGAACAACAGACACTGTGGACTACTAGAGGGAGGAGGGGGAGGGAGGTAATGAGTCAGAAACTACCTCTTGGGTACTGTGCTCACTACCTGGATGCAAGATACCCATGTAACAAACCTGCACACATAAACCCTATGTCTGAAATAAAAGTTGGAAAAGAAAAAATATTTCCTAAATTGTTCTAGAATTAAGCAAGATAATATTTATAAGATATCTAGCAGAGGGTCTGGCACCCTAGCATGTAATAGATGCCTAATGAACATTAGTTTCCTTATTTTTCTTATGAGAGTAAAATATTAAGATGTACATATTCTGTTAGGTCATAGAAAGTTTGAATGGTGGGAAAAGTCAGCTCTTAAAATGCTGTGGGATCACTTTTTGAGCCTTTTCACCTGTGATCAAAGTTGTCCATCACCCTGGAATTTTTGAGAGCTATAATTTAAGGAAGAATGTATCATAGGTTACCTCTGTGGAAAATCTAGAATTTGAATATTATGCCCCTGTTCACTTGTACACTAGGCTGTCACTATGAAGTTAGGCTGACTTGACTGTATCGGATAATTAGGGGCTGGGAGACCACGGAAAATTGAAGCCATAGATAATCCCAGTGTCTTGTTTTAGCCAATAATAATTCTTCTCCCACCAAGTCTTTATCAGAACTGCTAACAAGGAGAAAAGTCGACTGGTTTGAGTTTCCTCACCTTTTATTCTCCCCTGAGTACCCTCAGTACAGGTGCTAATGAACAGTGAAATGGCCAAAAGGTGAGCAGCTCCAGGGAGGAGAAGCAGGAGGCGCAGATAATCCACAAACTGTGTAATCACGTTGAGTAATTGAATTAACTCCAGTAAAATGTAGAGATACATTCACCTGCTAGGCTTTGTTGGACGCTACATTAACACGTTGGAAGCAAAACTTTCTTTTAAGTTTCATTTTTAATCTAATGGTGGATATTTGGGGACACTGCAGCCTATTAAATCTGCTAACCGACGTTCAGATGTTATGAAGGAGTTAAACTATTCTAAGAATATTCAAGGCCTGTTATTCTCTCCTAGTCTTTCTACATCAAAGAATAAAGTCAGAAAAGCCAAATTGATTTCTCTGAAAATGAAGAGAATTGAAGTTACTCTCCCAAGCTCCAATTGTAGGCCAGGCCTTAAACTGAGAGAAATGGACAACCCAAATATTTTGACCTTTGCCCATTGTCAGGTGAGGCCGGATCTGGGGAGGAAGTGGTGTTTTCTTATCTGCCTTAAGGTAGGCACTACGTGGAGAAGCACTGTAATGTGATTAACGCAGTGGTGCTCAAATTCTGGTATTCCTCAGAATCACCTCAAGGGCTTTTAGAAACAGTTGCTGGGCGCTTCTCTCTGATTTGGTAGGACTGGGGTGGGACAAAGAATTTGCAAATCTGAGAAGTTCCCGGTTCCAGGGACCACACCTTAATAACCACAGGTGAAAGCAATGAGAAGCTGAGCTCCGAAGTCAGACTACCTGGGCTTGGATCTCGGATCTCTCACTTGGTAGTTGTGTGACTGGGTAGTTGATAGTTTACAGAATCTCTTTGTATCCCCGTTTTCTCGTCTGTAAAATGGGAATCCTACTATCTCATACGATTGTGAGTATTAAATGAATTAATATGTGATAAGCCCTTAAAATATTGCCTGCTGTATGGCAAGTGTGCATTGTAGGTTGGTATGACACAATTATAGACTCTCTGTAACAATGAATATTTTATTCATATTTTATTGAGCACTTACTATAGGCCAGAGATTGACTCAGTACTTTGCAAGGATTATCACATTTAATACCCACAACTCATTCTCCCTCCTTTCCCATGTGCTGGCTTGCCTTCTTTCTTCCACTTTCTCTCAGTTATTCCTTCTCTCCCTTCCATTCTTTCTTGCTCTTCAAAAGCCATATTGAGACAAAATTCATAAATTCTAAATGAAAAAGAAAATGTACATTGGTTATAAAGTATGACCTTTGTGAGTTTTTTCAGGACTGTTCACCTGTTGTTTGCTTTTTATTCCAGCATGATACCCGGCACATAGTAGGAGTTTGGTGAACATTAATTACTTGGATCTCGTTATCCTTACAAATCAAACAGGGTTTATCTGTCAGGGTTCCCTTCTCCTCCTTTGTCTTATCCTGGCCTCTCCTTGACCAACACATTGGTAAATTTGGCCTCTGCTCTTTCTTTTCCCCAACTGCAGGGGCCTGCACATCAAGACAAGGTGGCATCACCAACCATTGATAAAGCTTTTATTTCACTAGCTTCTACCTGGACCACCCATCAAAATCTTTAAAACAAGTATTCCTTGGGACAAGGCCAGGTGTCATTGAGAGTCTCCAGGAAGAGCATAGGAGCCCTGGTCTGGAAGGGCGGGACCTACACTCCCGAGGGTGCCCAGAGGAAGACACCCACTGGCCCAGTGCGGTGGCGGCATACTCCCTCCCCAGCCCCTGACCTAAGGGTGCTGTGTGTCAGCTCTCCTAAGTCTTGGTCTCATTAGGGAAGTTGGTTGTCAAGTACTGCCCAGTTACAGTTGGTTTAAACTCTCAACTAAAGGATTGTAAGCAGGTCAGCTGCCTGAGTCTCCAGTTACTCTTGCAGCTTAGGTTTCCTCTTGACAGGTCCTGATAGGGGCTACTTTTGCACCATCGATGTGGCCAGGACTTACAGCAAGGTGTAAGGTTTCCATGCGCAGCCTTCTTGGCAGGCAGCTCCCAGAGAATGGAGTATGTATGGTTTGGGAGGAAGCTGCAAGGCATGTTTGTGGATCTTTAGTATTTTGAGCCAATCTTGTGGAGTGGGTCTGCCCATCAGCACCAGGAGACTTTATACTTAGGGGAGAATCTGTAAGCGATGTGATTTTCCAGGGTCTGTTTCCTCATTGTTTCTCTTTGCTTGCCCTGCGGCTGAGGATTAAATGAACACTGAGAGTCTACTCTGTGCCAGTTACTCTGCTAGATACTAGCAGAGATGGAGGGTAGGATACAAACACAAATAAGGCCTAGTCTTTAGGAAGCCTGTATTTCTGCTCTGTGTATCAGAAGAGGGTTGAGTTGGTGACAAGAATAAACAGTTGAGGGGAGTGGGGGACTGAAAAATAATAAACCTTAGAGAAGATTTATTGTTAACTTGGGAAAATTGTTTAAACAGTTCCTTAAGATATTTGTAGTAGATATGTCTCTAGATATGAGGGTTGCCTGGCTGTGAGGTCCATGCACGAGACCCTTGTAGGTTTCTCAAATCTATTTGGACTGGGTGCCCTGTATTGACGTGAAATTGTAAGGCAGACCCTGAATATATCACAATGGAGTTTCGCTTGTGGCTACTCCAGTGTCCATACACATAGGTCTCATCCTCCTGCCCTGGGGTTCTTCAAATTTGCATTTGGGAAGTCTAGTTTTATGACTGTTTCTTTTATCGTGAACTTAACGGCCACCCCATTTCCCTGCCTGTTTCCCCATCAGCTTCACCTTGGGTTGCGGTACATCTTTTCTCCAGAACGTGTTCCCTGCCAAGAATCTGCAGGGAGCTCTTAAGACTTATCTTTCTTTTTAGCTTTTTTTTTTTTCTTTTCCACTCAACTTCTAGTCTAGTGCTAAGTACTTATATGTCATGCTGTGAATATGTGTGTGAATGAATTGGTCAGAATTCCAAATTTTAGTTGTAAGAAAATTCTTTTGTAAGAAAATTCTTTTGTGCAGCGTGCGTGGCTCAAAATGAGAGAAAAGACACTGATGAGGGCTTGGCAGCCCTGGGCTTTTCCTTGGGATGCTTTAATAAATTTGGACGTATTTTGTAACAGACCAGGTTGGAGTTCCCCTTTTACCTGCTGTTTCAACAAAGTTAAGTGCATTGAAGGTCTATCTCAAAGGCAATCTATATTTTAAAAATTTCAGAATCCTCTTCTGAGGCTGAATTATGGCTTCTTCCTTTCCCATAGGATTTACATATACACTCATCTGTATGATTTCAAGTGTTGCTGCTGTAGTTTGGATGTTTCTCTCCCCAGACCTCCTGTTGAGATTTGATCCCCAGTGCTGGAGGTGGGGCCTAATGCAAGGTGTGTGGGTCATGGAGGTGGATCCCTCTTGAGTAGATTCCTGTCCCCCCTGCGGTGGGGTGAGTTCTTGCTCTGTTAGTTCTCACAGGAGCAGATTGCTAAAAAGAGCCTGGTTCCTATCCCCGCCTTTCTCTTGCTTCCTCTCTTGCCACGTAATCTCTGCACATGACGGCTCCACTCACTTTCCGCCATGAGTGGAAGCAGCCTGAGGTCCTCTCCAGAAGCAGATGGTAGGGCCATGCTTCCTGTAGAGCCTGTAGAACTGTAAGCCAAATGAACCTCTTTTCTTTATAAATTACCCAGCCTCAGATATTCCTTCCTAGCTGCACAACATGACTAAGACATTTAACTTCCCATCTGACTCCCTCCAGTTGCTTCAAGGGTAGGCAAGAATGGTATCTTAGCTATTTCTACATCCAGCTGTGTATCCACAGTGCCTCTTATATTTGGCATATGGTACATACTAAAGAAATGTTTATGTACTCTAGAAATGTACTCAAGAAATGACCAAATGAATGGATAACTTGGCTCATGAGAATTCTTAAGGGCATTTGAAATGGCAAGGGGTATGTTTGGAAGGAGTGTGAGGAGCTGAAGGAAAAGAGGGGAGACCAGCTGTGTTCAGAACCCACAGTCGTTTACTCAGGAAACAGTACCAGATATCCTTGGATGTGGGGAAATGATCCACTCTTTCAGTAGCCTAGGCCACAGGTAATTTTGTGTACCCGCTATGCACTTAGCTCATACAGTAAATAGTAAAAATGGAAATGGCATGATTCCTTCATAATCTAGGTGGGGAGACACTATAAATACACAAATAATTTAAAAGTACAGGGCTGAGCACAGTAGCTCACACCTGTAATCCCAGCACTTTGGGAGGGCAAGGCAGTAGGATCGCTTGCACCCAGGAGTTCAAGACCAGCCTGGGCAACAACATAGTGAAACCTCATCTATAAAAAAAGAACAATTAGCCAGTTCTTGGGAGGCTGAGGTAGGAGGATTGCTTGAGCCCAGGAGTTCAAGGCTGCAGTGAGCCGTGATCACACCGCTGCACTCCAGCCTGGGTGACAGAGCCAGACCCAGTCTTAAAAGAAAAGTACAGATTATTTCAGGATTAAGTAAATGAGTACTTAGGCTAGAGAGAGGCAGAGAAATGGCTCCTGTGTTCCAGACACTGTATCATACTGGAGTGGGAGCCATTGACACACACGTACGACTTCACTTCATCTGCAAAGTCTTTCAAGATAAGTGTCTTTATCTCCAGTTTACAGGTGAGGAAACCGAGGTTTGGGACCAGGTCACTTGTGCAGATCACACAGCTGGGAAATATCATTGCCAGGATATGAATCTGAGTCTGCAGCAGTTCAGAGAAAGGGCACGCACAGTGGCTTTTGTGTCAGGGAAGAGACATTGTCTGTACTGGGGGGGTAGGTGACCTGCGGCTGGAACACCAGCATGCAGAGGACTTGCCTTTTAGCTCTGAGGAGGTCGCCTGCCCTTGCGTATCTGTAAACAACCACCCTGGATTGAGAGCCGTTGAACGGGGAGTTTGTCTGACTCCCAGAAGAGAGCACGGTACAGGAGAAACCTTATATAACGCAGACATGCCCGGCATCCCGCAGGCGGGCGCAAGCCAAGCGCACACCTCGCAGACCCAGCTTTTGTTGTGTAGGCGCTGTGGTGTAAAAACCATCCTTTAGGGCCCTCTCCCTCGTGGTGGCAGCGTGCCTGGGAGCTTTCTGTTCTATTTGTGGTATCTGTTCCCTTTGATCATTGTGCATTGCTTTGTTCCTCATCTCCCTCTTTGGTGTCACCTGTGAAGTCACTGGAGCGCCATAATCATCCTAAAGAAAGACTCAGAGGAGAAGAAATAAGACCTAAGAAAACAGACCCTTTAGGCTCTTTGGAGCTGGTTTTCTAGTTAAGAGGCTTGATTAAAAGTGTGAGGGGAATGGATCTGTGATGTCCATGGTCATGAAAAGTGAAGACGGCATTACAGCACGTCTGTATAGGCTGCATCACAGGTGGGGAAGAGGCCTAAGGGCTTGGTGGCCCACAGGTGTGAGCCCCTCCCGTGGCTCCATGGCAGAAGGCCCTGTGGGAGAAAGTAACTCCCCTTTTTTATTTATTTATTTATTTATTTTGATACGGAGTCTCACTTTGTTGCCCAAGCTGGAGTGCAGTGGTGCAATATCGGCTCACGGCACCCTCCACCTCCTGGGTTCAAGCAGTTCTCCTGCCTCAGCCTCCCGAGTAGCTGGGATTTCAGACATGTGCCACCACACCCGGCTAATTTTTAAAATTTAGTAGAGACGGGGTTTCACCGTGTTGGCCAGGCTGTTCTCGAACTCCTGACCTCAAGTGATCTGCCCGCCTCGGCCTCTCAAAGTTTGGGATTATAAGCATGAGCCACTACTCCCCGGCCTCCCCTTCTTATAACACTTGCGACCTGTGCTTCAGTTCGTGGGCCTTGTGTAAAGGCTTCTGTCACCTGTCTACTCCTTCTTCAACCTGGCTGTTTATTCAGCCCAGAGGAGTAAATTACGGGTGGATTATGCAGTGACAAGCACTTTTATACCCCCTGTGAGAACAGTCTACACCGGGGTCCCCAACCCCTAGGCCACAGACCAGTACTGTCCGTGGCCTCTTAGGAAATGGGCTGCACAGCAGGAGGTGAGTGACGGGCAAGTAAGCATTACCACCTGAGCTCCGCCTCCTGTCAGATCAGCGGCAGCATTAGATTCTCATAAGAGCACGAACCCTGTTGTGAACTGCACATGTGAGGGATCTAGGTTCTGTGCTCGTTATGAGAATCTGACGATAAATGTCATGTGCTTGAATCATCCTGAAACTATCCCTCTGCCTCCAGTCCGTGGAAAAATGGTCTTCCACCAAACCAGTCGCTGGTGCCAAAAAGGTTGGGGATTGCTTGTCTATGCCTTAAAAAAATTAGGTCCATTTGCAGTCTTAGAGGACGCAGGGCTGGCCTTGAGGAAATCTACCTAGAAATCCCCTTCAAGTTAAGATTTATGACATTAGCTTCACTATTGAATTGGATCATAGACATCTATAATTAAAGGAAACCATTTACACTTTATTGTTCATTAAATGTTTAAACCACCTGAAAAGATTTAAAAAAAAAAAAAAATTGAGCCTTTTTACATAGTTACCAGTTACCCGTATCTGACTTCAAGTCTTTAGCGGTATACTTACATGGTTCCATAGTTATCAATGTTTATTTACAATTTAATATTCTTTAGCATTATTTAATATCAAAATAATAATATATACTATGGTAGGTTGGGCTTTACAGCTTACAGAACACTTTGACATACATTCTCTGTTATTTTTGATGGCTCTGTGACATATCGAACTGAAGCAGCAGTTTAAGGCTATTTTTAAATTGGGCTCTGCTCAAGTGTGAGAAAGCGTGACAATCAACGTGAACTAGGTTTAGCCTTATCACTGTTTCCTGCTCAGGCAGGTAAGATCTGCTAAAGGAAGGAACCGTTGCCAACTGGCCAGGTGTGCCAGTTCATAGCCTAGAAGGGGCAGCTGTCGGTTGAACTTTGCCCATGTTTTCAGGATTTTATCTCAACTCCTGAGCACTCGAAATTGAAGCCTGTTCAAAGGCTTTGTGCCTTCAACTGAAGAATTTTTTGGAAGGCCCTTAGAGCTGCCAGGCAGCCATCTGGGATCAGGTGAGGGGCCTGGGCTGCTGTGTGGTATATCTGAGTTCATGTCTCATAAATGGACTCTTCCAGAATCTGAGAGGGTTGCTCCCTAGGTCAACTACTTTGTGATTAATGGAAAGGAGATGTGACAGGAATAGCCAGTTTCCCTGTCCTGTTTGGTATGACTGCTGGCAATTTGATGATTCCTTCCTTAACCTTGAAGCAATCTCAGTTTGACTGACTCATACTATGGGGAAGATAGTGGCCTTTGAACTCTTGATTCAATACAGTCTCTTGACCTTGTTAGATGCTATCTTGACCTCTGGATAAAACTGTACCCTGCATTACTATTTTATTGATTGTTCTCTCAACAAAACAACTGGTTTCTTTAATTTTTTTTTTTTTTTTAATCTTACATGCCCGAAGTAGAAGGTCACCTTTTTTGTAGTGAAAAAATAACTATTTTCCCCGTGGTGTGCTGAATGCATGGGTTAAAGCAGGTAGACCAGCTGTCCTGGGTTTTATCCCTATGTCTTTTTTGCTGATTCACAAAGGCATTTAATTTCTCTCTACCACACTTTCTAGCTCTGCAAAATAGAAAGGGGAGTTCATGACCATCTATGCGTTACTGGGGGATTTTTCTGTGTAAGGGAAAATTATTGATGCAACCAGAGGACTTGCTGCCAGCTTCGAGGGGTGCATTTTACTCCTTCTGGAAAGAGGCCAAGAGTAATGATAGAAACACAGTGCATTTGACTCTGACCTTACTTTTGACAACTCTTCCTCTACAATTCTTAGAAGTTTTAACATGCTGCACCATTTAAGAGACCAGCAGCAGGCCTTTAGCAAAGCCCATGGTCTAGGCCGACTTTGTAGGCCTCTGGGATTGTGGTGAGAAAACCTTATCACTCTCTTATTTCCTGATATCTTTACATTTTAGAGGTGTCTGGAAAGAAGGGTGGCAGAAAAGCAGCATAACCTGCTTGACAAGTCCTGTACAAACAGAAGTCCAATGAGGCTGCTGCTCTGGGGTTGCCAGGCTCAAGGAAGCCAATTGTAGTGTGCACAAAGGTGCAAGTCACCAAGGCCTCGGAGAGCTCTAAGGAAGCGTGTGCAAAGGCAGGATTTAGAGTTCTAAGGACGGGACGTCCAGCGCAGCCCAGCAGAGAACCTAGGTCCATGATTGTGGACTCTCCCATGAGGGAGCCATGTTGCTGTGTGGACATCTGACAGTTGTCCCTGCCCTGTGAACCTGCAACCTCATCCTACAGGTGCAGAGAATGGTTTTGGCAACTCTCCCCACCGCAGAATGTGGGCGGACTTCTGAGCTGGATTTGATTTTCCTCTTTTGCTTTGGAGGGTACAACAAAGCAAATGCTTTGGAGGAGTTCTAAAGGGTACAACTCCTTTAGAACAGAAGTAGAGGAACGGAAGACTTTCCCATGGCCCAAGACCCTTCAGTGGGCTGCTGTTTGCTCTTCCCTAGAATATAATAATGTTCAATTTATGCCTCCAGGAGACCAGAGACACACGTTTCCCAAGTGTGGGTACGGGTGGCTTTAAGCTGTTTCTGTGAGTAGAGGCCAAGTGGCATGCTCCCCAGTGTAACCCCCTCCTTGGTTTCACATCCCCTCTACCTGATTCTAGGCCAAGCCCCTCCAGTGTAGCTGGTGACCCAGAAAGGGTGAAAGTGAGGCTGCCTTTTGTAGCACTGCTCTTCGTGAATGGGAAGTGCTGCTGGGGAGAAATGATATTCAGTGTGAGCTTTTCTGTTAGGGCCAGCTCTCTTTCTCCACTGCAATAAGAAGAATCATGAGTAAGTCTAGAAAGGCAGGTTTTGATCTTTAGGATACTGTGACGTGTGAAATAAAAGTATGTCCTTACTCAGTGTTGTATTGTCAGCACCTAACACAGTGTTTAATTAAAGCAAAAATTTTTGTATTGAAAATATAACTAGGTGGAGGAGTAAGTGCTACTTAAGTGCGAGTGTTTGTCTTTTCTGATCAGATGGTTTTCTACGTACTCAAAATTTCATATAGTAAGAATGTAGGATGCTTATGGAGAAAAGTGAATGTTGTTTGTTTCTCTGTAATATTTATATATAAAAGCAAGAGCTTATGAAACTTTTAGGCGTCTTTGGAGGTTTGACATTTCCCACTGTTATTCTTAAGAAGAGAAGAAAGAGAATAATTTTTTTCTGTCTTCTTGGCCTTTAAGGAAAAGCGAATTTCAGAAAAACACGGGACGGAACAGGAAGTGTTTACAGGTTTAGTCATACTTGTTAGGTATGAAAAAGCCCCACTGCCTTCTCATATTGTTTCTTTTATGAACTTAACACTTCCTACTTTGAGAATACCTTCCTCCCCAACGGCTCAAAGCCCTTTATAGTCATTAATTTTCATCTTGCTTCTTTTCTTAAAAAATTAAAACGTTAACTACCATTTAGCTGGTATTCTACCAGCTAAAACTTCCAGCTAAATGCATTTTGTCTGTCTGCATGTATTAGCTCTGTTGAAAATGTGATCCTACTGAAGGCAGTAGGGTAACCAGCTTGTCACAGTTTCCCTGGGATTTCGGTTTTAGTCCTGAAAATCCCACATCCCAGGAACCCGTCCAGTCCCAGACAAACCAGCATGGTTGGTCACCCGAAAGGGCGACCAGTTCAGGTAGTTCTGCATCAAGACAAGATGTTCCACCCTGCAGTCCTAATGTTAAATCCAGCCAGCTACCTTAGAATTGACCCAGACAGCAGTGTGTGCACGGCTCAGTACAAATCTTTAACATCACCTGGTAGAAGACAACGCTGAGCACACAGTCGCAGAACTAGTGCAGTTCGAAGTAAGTAGAGACGTCTACTTACAGGAATATTTCTGGTTTCTTGTTTTTTTTTTTTTTTGTCTGCCCTTTTTCCCTTTACTGCGCTATATGGTGAAAAACGAAAACAAGAACTGATAACTACCTGATTTCCGAAACAAGAAGTGTGATCACAGATATTTCTGTTGATTTCAGGTTTTTCATCTGAAAAATGAGGATGCTGGTCTCAATTTCTAAGGCCCCTTTCTGCCCAAACTTAGTACGAGGCAAGAAGCTGGAAGTAGAAAGCAGGAGAGGTCAAAAAGAAAATGGATGCATCTCCTTTAGTGAGCTCTACTCAGGAGAAGGGCGTTGTCCTTCAAGTACAAACCTTTTCCCTGACTTGGGGCATTTCCCCCCGTTGTATCCCACCCCATCTTTTTCTGCCGTTCTGTACTGTGTCGTTTGAATGTGCTGTTTGGCAGGGTTGGGGGCTGCCTTGGTGCTCCAGCTTGACCACATCTGACACACAGATACCCTTCCTCCTTCTGCCTCTAGAGGACCTAGAACAACCCCTTGCTCTGAAAGCACGGTGTCCCTGAGCCTGAATGCATGACCCTGGATGTCAGGAGGTGCTCTCTTTCATTTCAGTCGCCCAATTCCAGCTCTGTAATCATCATGTTAAACACTGGAAATTTCAAAAACAAAAAGAAAAATCTTTCTAATAGATTTTCTATTATCTTCCTTAAGTCCACAATGCCACTTTCATTCTTACTCCTCATTTTGGGGTGAAAGTGTAGACAGATTATGGCTTTAGAATCTGACGTCCTTTGCTTCCAAATTCTAGCACCACTGTGTGAAATTGGGAAGCACGTTCTTTAACCTCACCCAGACTCTGGTTCTCCATTGATGAAATAGAAACATACAGTATCTTAAGTGTCTGGTACATGGAAGGTACTCAGCATATTAATATTAACCACTCTGGGATGGGTGCGGTGGTTCATGCCTGTAATCCCAGCACTTTGGGAAGCCGAGGCAGGTGGATCACGAGATCAGGAGATCGAGACCATCCTGGCTAACACGGTGAAACCCTGTCTCTACTAAAAATACAAAAAATTAGCCTGGGCGACGTGGCGCACGCCTGTAGTCCCAGCTACT
>NW_012112030.1:7425113-7476254 GCF_000951035.1 Colobus angolensis palliatus
GAAGCCGAGGCAGGTGGATCACGAGATCAGGAGATCGAGACCATCCTGGCTAACACGGTGAAACCCTGTCTCTACTAAAAATACAAAAAATTAGCTGAGTGTTGTGGTGGGCGCCTGTAGTCCCAGCTGCTTGGGAGGCTGAGGCAGGAGAATGGTGTGAACCTGGGAGGCGGAGCATGCAGTGAGCCGAGATCACACCACTGCAGTGCAGCGTGGGCCACAGGGAGAGACTTGGTCACAAGGAAAAAAAAAAAAAGGAAAAGAACACCTTATTTTTCCTTAGCCCTTCAAGCCCCTGCACCGTGTTTTCTGGCGTATCATCTTGTTTTCATCCTTCCTCCTGTCTTTAATTCCAGAGGTTACAGAAAAGGTGTAAGTTACAGGTAAAGGAGAGTAAGTACACTGTGAGTGGGTGCTGACAAAATATCACAACAGGTTCTCATTCTGACAACTCATACTAGGCCATGCTTCCCCAGAATATTTGTGGAACTAAGTGGGAAAAAGGATCTTTAGCAAAGATCCAGTAACCTCCATGCAGGGAATGAAATGTGTTTATTATTAGAGCAATCTGGTTTCCATACAGCTACCAATATACACACACCCACATACCCTGGTCAGCAATACTGAAGAGTTTACTTGTAAATCCAGGTGAGCCGACGCTGACAGATGGCCCTCTGTACTGATTTTGTAAAACCAGCAGAAAAACCTCTGCTCAGCAGACCACTTGATGTTTTAGTTGTAGCCACTAACATGTTAATCAAAAGAAGCAAATACGTGTTTTTCCCTTGAGAAAACATGGATAGCAGTGTAACAGAAATTGTCTTGAATTATTCCTCCTCAAGTGTCTATCCAATCTAGATAGATGGATTATCTGATCGTGCCAGGAGATGCAGACCTGGCAGTGGCTACTTCTGTTGCAGCATCTTTATAGGAATCCGATCTTTGGATTTCCATTTTCCCATTTTTATTGTTTTCTCCCTGCTAAAAAAAACAGTTTGCAGAGGCACTTGAAAGTGATATAAACTCTGTAGTAGATAACAGTTGCACGTGAGCATTATATCTTTGATCATATAGTCACCTATGGAATTACGTCATAGCTTGAGCCTAGCACTGACCCATCTCAGAAATGACCACATCTGGGCTGGGCGCAGTGGCTCATGCCTGTAATCCCAGCACTTTGACAGGCCGAGATGGGTGGATTGCTTGAGCTCAGGAGTTCGAGACCAGCCTGCGCAACATTGATGAAACCTCGTCTCTACAAAATATATAAAAATTAGCTGTGTGTGGTGGTGCTCACCTGTGGTCCCAGTTACCTGGGGGGCTGAGATGAGCGAAAAAAAAAGAAATGACCATATCTGTATGTCTGTACGTAGGTATGTAGATTTACCACAATGCTGGCACAGGTACTTTTGTCATTCATGTTTACTAAGCTTTTTATGCTCCAGGCACTATGCTAAATTGTAGGGCATTATCTCCTTTAATCCTCAGAATCTTATGCAGTAGGGCCAGTGTTGCTATTACTCCGTTTTATAGACGAAGAAACTTAGGCTTGGAGAGTTTAAGTAACTTCTACGAAGGCACGCAGTAAGTGCCAGAGCCAAGATGCAAAGTAAGCCTGGATGCTTCTAAGCCGTAGCTCTTAACCATTATGCTATACTGCTCAAAAATATTTTTAGAACATCTTAGAACATCTAAGGCAAAGGAAAACCTGGTCCCTAATGGTCTTTTGCGATAACGATATGAAACCTTTAGTCTCTAAAATGTCATGGAATTGAAACTTGAAAGGCTCTGTTCTTCATCTTCTACTTACTAAGAATGGGCAGAATGTCTTGGTAATTTATGGCATGTGTCCCAAAGGTGTCAAGGTGGCCTTTTTTTTTTTTTTTTTTACTAATACAAGGTCCTGCTTAGTATTTCCTTTGCTTCTATGTGTACCAGGGTTTATCTGCTGCTTAATCCACGCACCCCACTATTTCCTGTCTGTAGTAGACCCACCAACATTCGCATGGCCACCTCTGCTGAAAGTACCTCCCAGGATAGAACAGGGTCACAGACACCCAATTGTATCAGCCTTTGGCTTCTTGCTGTCTGTACGAGTTACGGTTATGGGAGTTGGTCTTTGGTGAGATTAGTGGTGAGATCAGTGTGTGGCACCTAGGGTGATTTCTTGAATAGTACGAGGGGAGGCTGAAAAGCAAACATCCACGTAAGTGTTGTCTCTTTTGGAGTTTGAAAAGTTATCACCCTAATAAACAAACCGCTTAATTGAATTGAACAGCCCTTGCTTGGTGTGATCAAAGAAAAGACTTAGACTTTGCTATTAGTAGGCTCTTGGTTCCAGGCCTGCCTTATTACTTATGATGATGATTTTTTTTTTGAGATGGAATTTCACTCTTGTTGCCCAGGCTGGAGTGCAATGGCGTGATCTCGGCTCACCATAACCTCCGCCTCCCGGGTTCAAGCAATGCTCCTGTCTCAGCCTCCTGAGTAGCTGAGATTACAGGCACCTGCTACTATGCCTGGCTAATTTTTGGTATTTTTATTAGAGAAGGGGTTTCACCATGTTGCCTAGACTGGTCTCGAACTCCTGACCTCAGGTGATCTGCCCACCTTGGCCTCCCAAAGTGCTGGGATTAGAGGTGTGAAGCATCGCGCCCGGCCAGCTCATCACTTACTATGCGAGTTATATAACATTGCCGAATCCCAAGTTTTTAGTCTTCAAAATGAGAGTTTAAATGTCACCCTTATTTTGATTGCTGGAAAGTTTAAATGAAACAATATATGTGCCTGTCACATACGAGTTGACAATAAATGATAGTTTCTTTTCCTTTTCCCTTAAGTAAGTTGTTTTCCCTCTAGCCTATAAGCTCCTTAAAGAAGATAGAGATTTTTTTTTCTCATTCATTCCCATATTCTCAGCCCTTAGCACTGCCAGGCACATATTTGCTGAATGAAAGAAAAATCTTTTACGAAGGTCTTCAGATCATTCATTCACCAGATAATTATTGAGTATCTACAGTGTATCAGGCACTATTCTTGAAGCAGTGCGGTCTTAAAAAACACACACAAACAGTCTGTGTCCCCTTTTTTAGTCTAACTGGGAGAGAAACATTACCTAGATAATTAGAGCAATGAACAACTTTGATCCTTGAGATGGGATTTAAATTTTAGAGATAGGTGACATTTGGTGTCAAGTCTGTCAAAGTATACTTGATACTGTTTCTGATCAGGTACAAGAAACAGCAATATACTGTTACCTATAACTGGTTCTGAAAGTTCTGAAAGAGGTGTTCCTAAAGTATTTTTGAGGAATGGTGCTACTTTTGGAATAAGTATAAATACATTGTAAAGTATCTATTTCGAGAGGGAACAGACTTGATGGGATGGGATCATAGTAGGCAAGGTGTTCCAGGAACTTGGAACATACTGGAATAAGGCTTAAACACAAGTCACAGAACTGAGTGATAGGGCAGTGAGTGCATCTACTGGAGAGGAGATGGGGCATGTTGGCAGCTTGTAGCAAGATTTTTATGTAGACAGTTAGACTTCAAACTTCATCAGTAAGTCAGTAGATAGGCCCTAGGTGGAAACACAGGACAAAAGATGATTTTGTGTTGGCACTAGAAATACTTTGAGATTGTTTAATGAGGCTCATTCATTCGTTTGGTAAATACTTCACGAATGTCCAGTGCAAGCCCTGTTCTAGGTGTAAGGGATATGGTGGTGAACAAGGCAGACAAGGTCCTTGTGCGTGCAGAGTGTCACGATAACCTTTCCTCCTGGGTGTGTGGATGTGGAAGAGCCTGGAGCTTCTGTGTGGTCTGGGGGTCTGAGAGGTGGATGAAGGTACAGTAGGCCCGCAACCGAGGAAATCAAAGTCCAAGCTCCAGTGAACCATCAACTCAGAAACAAGTGATTGTTAAGAACAAGACCTAGATTCAGACCTAAGGGCAGGATTTGCTGAGGAGGTCAGGCCAGCATGGGCTGGGGCAACTTGGCCCGGAACCCTACAACAAGCAGGACAGGGAGCCCCGAATGGGGCAACTGCAGCTGAGTCCATGGAGCTGGAGGGACCGGTGTAAATTAGACCCTGCACAGAGCTCTAAGGGGTGTTTTCAACATATTTATTCAACTAGAAAGTGTTTATCAACAGTGTTTTGAAACAAGTGGGATTTTTGCTGAGGTTGTAGGATAATTCAGGGTCATATGGAGATTTTTATTCTATCAGTATTTGCCCTATCATGTAGATGAGACACATTAGAGGCAAGCCTCTGAAAATTAGATTGATTTATTTTTCTAGTCTGAACCGAGAAAAATAGGTACTTGTTCTTGTATCTCCCGGTGATCTAATGTATGTAAAATGTTGTCTTACAGTGAGACAATGCATATTAATTTTCTAAGCACTTGATGGAAGGAGTGGATGAGGGAAGCAGCATTGGTCTTTGAAGCTAGGTCAGAAAGAAATGGAAGCCGTGCGTGAGAAGAATGCATCGTGGTTTACATGGCCTTTTTCATGTATTTTAACTCACCTGATTTTCTCAGGGCCTCATTGGTCAGTCAACGCAGTTGTCTCCATCTCATAGCCAAGGAGACTGAGACTCAGATCTGCCCCGTCCCCTTTTTTTGTAGTTTTAGGGGGAAGAATAAACGTGGAGGAAGTAAATGAGTGTGTTTGTTCAGGCTTAGACTTTCGTTATTTTTTAGCCTTGCAAGGAAGGGGAGGAAAGCCAATAACAATGGCTACAATTGGAGATAGAATGAATGCAAGGTGCATTAAACTGTAAGGTTAGTCTCAGTAAGAGGTTGTTTATATGGTGGTGTCTTGGGTGTATCTTACCATGTAGCATTCTTCCTTTTAAAAAGGGTTCCTTCAGGTGCAACATCAGTCACAGCATAGAAAGCCTATGGTGCTTTGCCCTGCCCTGCCCTTCCCTTCCTTCCCTTCCCTTCCCTTCCCTTCCCTTCCCTTCCCTTCTCCTTCCCTTTTCCTTCCCTTTTCCTTCCTCTCTTTCTGTCTCTCTCTGTTTTTTGTTTGTTTTTTGTTTCTGCTTTTTTTTTTTTAATTTTATTTGAGGCAGGGTCTTGCTCAGTCAGCCAGGCTGGAGTGCAGTGGCGCAGTCATGGCTCACCAGCCTTGACTTCCTGGGCTCAAGTGATCCTCCCACCTCCGCTTCCCAGGTAGCTGGAATGCATCACCGTGCCCGACTAACTTTTAAATTTTTTTATTGGAGACGGTTTTGCCAACTCCCGGGCTCAAGTGATCCTCCTGCCTCTGCCTCCCAAAGTGCTGGGATTACACGTGTGACCCACTGAGCCTCTGCCCTGTGCCACTTTTCCACAGCTGCTTTACCTACAGCCTGGGAGTCAGGCCAGCAAATGACGACACCCCAGGCACAGACATGCTCTCAAGGAACTTCGAGTCAGGTATTTCACTTTGTATAGAACCTCCATTTTAATTCTTTTTTGTCCTAGTTAGAGACCCATCTTTCTTCTGAGGGGTGCAAATGATCCTTTGGAGAAGTTTAAACCTGTTTCACGGTTCAAACTCAAGATGGTAGAAACAAGTCATAGCCAACAGAGTGCCCCGAGCTCTAAGAGTTGTGTCTGGGCTACGTTTTTTCAGGTGTCTCCGAAGAAGTGTTGTGGCCAAGTTCAGGAGTGACCCAAATGAGGAGAGGTTACACTGCATAGTGATGATTTGTGTTGGGGAGGAGAGCTGAAACTTTGCAAACTGGCATCCTGAACCAACTTGTTTTTCAGCTTCTAGGGAAATTTGTTAGGTAATTTTTTAAAAAAGAGAGAGAGGGACAGAGAGAGAGAGAAGACTTAATTTGATGGAGCCTAAACTCCACTGTTTTCTTTCTGCTGAGTGCTAAGGGGCTCATGGTCTCTGTGTCCTCTGTAAGTGGCCTCAAGTATGGGGGACTCTGATGACAGTTGCTGTTCGAGAAAAGAAGGAAAAGGAACACAGGTTAACTTCTGTTAACGCCTCTCCAGAGTTTATGATGTTTCTGAAAGGATGGGGATAGCACGTGGCCCCCACTCATCCCTGTGAGGTGCTGCCGGGTATCCAACCTGCAGTGTACATGCTCACCACTGGCACTGGGGATGGTGAGTGCAGCAGAGAGATGGAATTCTTAATTTATTCAATTTTAATTAAAAAACACAATTGAGTTGTTAAAAACCTATTTAGGTGTGTTTGGAATAGCTTGGCTATGTGAATTTACCTTTTCAACCGTGAATTTTATGAACTCTAAATACAGATCAAGTATTTCCAGCAAAAATTTAGTGTCAGATTTGAAATGTAAACTAGACACCAGATTTCAAAGACTTAGTATGAAAAAAACATAAAATATTTCTGTAATTATGTATATTGACTATACGTTGAAAGAATATTTTGGCCACATTGAGTTGGGTGTCATGTGTTATTTAAATTCATTTTACCCGTCTCTTGTTTTTCTTGTAGCTACCAGAAAATGTTAAATTACACATGGGGCTCCCCTTATATTTCTGTGGGACAGTGTGAGTCTAGACAGTGCCTTACGGGATCCATCAGAAGCATTATTGGACTTTCTAGGGAAAGTTGCTGAAGTTCAAAAGTTAGAGTCATAATTTTTCCCGTTGTGTTAACAAGTTGCTTTATATGGATGAGTTTATGACAATTGAGGGTTAGAAAATAGGTTTTAATAAGAGTAAGTTAGTTGAGAGGATAGCTTTGCCTCTGTTAATCAGAATGATTTTTAAATGTATTTTCACCCACTTAGAAGCCACTGATTCTCATGGGAACAGAAAACTACATTTGTGCATAGTACGAATTTGTGCCTGTTGGATCCTTGTACCTTTATGCCAGACAGAAATCTCAATGATTGTCAGTGTAGGTTTTATTTCCTTGTGGCAAGGAATATAAAGTAATACAACCAAAGGGGAATTCCATTGCATGAAAGGAAATATTAGTGCTTGTCTAGCTCCGGTTTCAACCCTATAAGCTCCAAGTGATTTTCAGAGTCCCTCCTTCAACTTTTTTGTTAAACTTTCCAGATTTTCCTATTTATAGATCTCAGTTGTTGGCAGCTACATGTTGGAAGCGTTGTTGAAGCCCCTGGTAAGGCTTGATGCTGTAGCTTTCACAGCTTGGTTTGCAAGTTGCTTTCTAAAGATGCAAAGAGAATTACTTACTACTCACTCTAGTAGTTTGAACAACCCAGTGAATTCCAGATATTAAAACCATATTCATGCCACTGTTCTATAATTCTATCACTGTTTTAGAATTGCATTGTATCTAAAAGAAGGAGAGATAGAATACTAATAATAATATCAAGATGCTCAGAAACTGTTGAGAATTTTGTTTTACAGGAAGAACTTGGATTTCCAGAGGCTTTAAAAAAAATTTATTAAGGAAGGAGTAAATAAATACACTAGGTTCTTGAGTAAACTACTCTTATCCTTCAGAACCACTTTGTACATAGACTTTATCGTGATGGCCAAGAGTTTTTAAAATGCTATAGGCAGAGAGTATATTCTAGAGAAAGAAGACAGCATTGGGTTTAGGACTGCTAGCTCCATCCAGAGCAGTTATGTGGTTCATTCAGGCATCTTGTTAGCCCTTCAGCGTCAGTTTCTACATCTGTCAAGTAGGTTTTGTGCTAGTTCTGGTGACATGACTCGTGGGGTATTAGGAGCATGACATTGAAGGGTTTTTGTCTTGGAAAAGCGTTAGTAGGCTCAAGGTTTCTAGTTGTTTAGGGTTCTAAGATTTTATCAACAAGTCAGCTGCTTGGAGTTCAAGGCATTTCTTCAGATTATAATCAGTTGATAGTTCAGTGTGCAAAAATAAAGACCAAACCATGGTAAGTAGCAAGGTTACTGTAAGGAAAAAATGTGTCCCACTGGCTACTTTAAAATGGCACAGGTGCATCTCTGTAGCAACCTTAACAGCCATCATGTGGGATCATTCCCCTCACCCGGGAAACAGTGGTTCCCCAATCTCCAGTCTCTCCATTCTCCAGCATGAGAAAGTGGTCTGGAGCCTGATCACATGAAGATGGACAGACACAGCCTTTTGGATGCGAGAGAGGGAAGGGAGTGCAGGCCAGAAGTGGAATGGGTTTTCATTTCCTCTTGCTTGTTTTTTTATTAACCTTGTCTTGCTCCTACCACACACAAGTGCAGCCAGTATTCAGGACACTGCTCTATGTGGAGCTCCAGAAAGTGAAGCTGAGAAGCCTTCCTTGGGGTGGACATGGAGGGAGCAGCAGAGGCAATAGGGAGAAAATAACAACCATGGCTCAGGCACTGCTTGGAGCAGTTGTTCATATGTAGGTCAGGTAGTCATCATTCAGGAACTTCCTGTATTACACAAATAATCTCTATTTTATGGTTAAAGGTAGGACAGTGATAATTTACTCAGGAGGGAAGGACAATTAGCAAATTGATTAATAAGGTTTCTAAAAACCTATTGTGAAAGAGAATCCTTTAACATATGTCTTGTTTATTCTGCTTATTTATGTCTTCATTTAAGACAGTGATTTGCAACTTTAACTCTGCATATTGGAATCACCTGGGAGCTTTAACCGTGTTCGTACCTGGCTCCCATCCCTGGAGATTTACTTGGCTATTGGGATTGCGTTTTAAAGTTTCTCCAGGTGATTCTAATACACAGATAATAGAATGCCTGATTTAAAATGTGTTTCCTAAATTGTTAGCTGATCCTGAGTGCATATTTTCTATGTAGTGTTCCACACTAATAGTTTTAATGAAGGCACAGAATCTTATGTAAAATAAACTGCTGATTAGTCTTAACTACAGGGCTACAAAAGTATCCTTCTTATTTCAAGCTGCTTGATATTCCGTTAATCACTGTTGTCATCATGCACACACACTTCTGTATTCCATTCTCATTCATTTACTTTTTAGAATGGTATTAATGCTGATGGCATTTGCAGGATAATAGTCACCTTGTCAGTAGAACTTGCTTTAGTAGTTAGTTGTCAGAAACAAAACTCCCCGGACTTTCTAGCCATGACCACAATGAAGGGAATGATGCCTTTTCTGAGTCCCTATTTCTAAGAATCAGGAAATTTCTATGATGTTTGACACGTATAGGTAGAAATTACTTGCCAAGGTGATTATGACTTCTGGAAATGTTTTTAAAGGAAGCACAGGTGTGTAACACTCCTAATCAGTATATAAGATTGTTTGTATGTTACTTTTTTGAGTTATAAAAGGAGGAGGATAAATTCTGCCTCCTTCCTCAGTCACTGTCAATCTCAGTCTTCTTTTGAATTTAGTTTCCCATTTTACAACATAAAGACAAGTTTAATTCTTAAGGCTTACATAAAAAAAGTAATGCTTAATTTGGGATTTCTCAAATTCTTCATCATAATAACACCTTGCATTAGTAGAGAACCTTTGTTGCAAAAAGATCAAAATATTTGATAAGCTTCATCTCATTTTTCTTTTTTTTTGTGACAGCATCTTGCTCTGTCGCCCCGGCTGGAGTGCAGTAGCACAATCACAGCTCACTGTAGCCTCAACCTCCTGGGCTCAAGTGATCCTTCCGCCTTAGCCTCCCGAGTAGCTGGAACGACAGGCACATGCCACCATGCCTGTTTTTTGTAGAGACGGGGTTTCGCCATGTTGCCGAGGCTGGTCTCGAACTACTGAGCTTGAGGGATCCTCTTGCCCTGGCTTCCCAAAATGTTGGGATTACAGGGGTGAGCCACTGCGCAGGACCTCTTTTATCTTTGAAATAACATCATGTGATGGCAAAGGCTGGGTATTGTTATCCAAATCTCTCACACAGCAACACTGAGGAGACATTGACTCATTTCTTTTACGTTGCTTTTTAAGTACAGTATTGTTTGGTTTTGTTGAAAATTATTTTGGTAGTAAACATTTTCCAGAGATATAAATCTTTTCCAGACTCATTTGCGCTTGTTACTGTAGGTAGAGTTCATGAGGCTCTTCCTATTTCTGTTTATTTCGGAGCCTGAAGTGACCCAGGAATTCTGTGATATATGTAGAGCAAGGGAATCTCTTCAGTTGACTGTGGTCCTGGTTGTAATCCAGCCTTCTTCCTTACAGAGGCGGGTGAGGGTTGGGGTATCCCTTAAGGGCTGGCGGGTCTTCATACAAACAGCTTTGCCGGGGCTGCCTAGAGCCTGGGCCAGCAGTGCGGTAGTATCAAGTATGGAGCATTATTCAGCGGTTCTCCACACTCCCCTCGTTTGAATGAGAATATAAATCTTCTCCCCTGGCTCTCACGTCAGATCTTTAAAACCTCAAGTTTCTTATTAGGCGTGTGTGGTCCATTTAAGCTCTAGACATTTCGAAAAGATAAATCACAGGGCAAAACATCTTTTTAGTTGGAGTGGTAGCTCGCTGGGGTTGTGAGTCTGAGCTGTCGCTTTTCTTTCTCTTCCTTTTGCAAGACTTCCAGGATATAGCCGTTAAAGAAGGAGACAAAGAGAGCAAAGCCCTAAGTGATGCTGTGGCACAAAGAAGAAAGCTACTTGAGGAGGAAGTGAAGGGTGTACGAAGAGGCAGAGAATGCAGGTGGAGAGAGGGAGGAGCTAATAGTTAATGCTCAGGTTCCCAGCCCTTTGGGCTGCCAGTGTCTGCAGGAGCCTGACTTTCATCCTTTCCTTCTGCCCAGGTTTTAAGTCTCATGAGTCGCTGGGGAAGCTCCCACCCCAGGTCCACTGTGAGGGACGTACAAGAGCAGTCACATGACAATAGTACATGCCTGGAAGGTATCTCTCATTTGGAGGGAGATTGAGAAGCGCTGTCTAATGGTGCCCTTGATACAACTAAATAGCAACTCTCTCAGTTCATTACTTGTTAGCCCCAGGCAGGGACAACGCAGATTGGCTAATTATAATAGCCAGACCATTAAAGGGAATAGCGTTAATGGAGGAGAAAGCAGCTAATAAAGAGCCGAACTTGACCACTTTGTTGTGCCCAGGATACAAGCTGCTGTTAATTTAAATACCTGTTTCTTCTGCTGTTAGAACTAGGAAGAAAGGATTTAGTGACCCTCTTTCAAAAGGTGGATCACAAGCTTAGAGGCATTGCTGGATAAATTCAACAGCAAGACTTTATTTCTTCCCCAGAGGTGACACCTGATGGTTCTGTATAAATAAAGTCACACCACCTTTCTTAGGCTGAAGTGATGCTGCTGACCTGCTCTCAGTAGACCTGCTCTCAGTAGGACCTGCACTTGTAGGGCTTCTCCAGGAGTGGTGATGTGTGTTGCTGAGCTCATCCAACCTCTGCTTTGAACAAAGGCAATCCTCTCTATCATGGAAGGGATTAGAGGTATAGCCTGGGGCTGCAGAATGGCGTGATTTAACTTTTCCCATGCAGGTTCAAAGCTTATAACTTTACCTGCGTGTACATCCACACTGGGTTCCAGCCACATGAACTGGGCCACCTTCATAGACCTCCCTGGTAACCACAGCCTGACATGACAAGGAATTACAGCTTTAGTTTCTGCTTACTATCCATGTTAGAAATATCTAAGGAAATTCAGGAAAAAAAAAAAAAAAGAATTTCATGGCACCTCTAGAGTGGGAAGTATCTTAATTAAAATGTTTTAAAATGGGAACAGTAAAGAAATCGATTTGAGTTTTTTTGCTTTGGTGCTTGTCTTTAAAGAAATTGCTCCTAGTTCTAGAAACTAGTGCTTTTTCTAATTATATTCAGTAGAACCCTAGGATCCTGTGAGGGGGCATAAGGAACTAATTGATAAAGAAGGGGACTATGGTGTCCATGTTTTATTTGGGGTCGTTCTACCCACACTGTCATTTATAAGCTCTGACTTACCAGGGGAGATAAGATTGTATGGAACCTCTTGCAGTTATAAGGAACCTTTAAGTTCTCCTACTCCAGCTCCTTCACAGTGCAAGAACCTGTTTTAGAGTCACTTTTCAGCCTCAGCATTAAGTCAGCTTTAGGAGAACAGTAAATTGCCCACATATCTGGAGACTTCAGCTGTTCGAAAGGCCTTCCTTCTAGTGCATGGATATCTGTTGCTGGCTCTGCCCTCTGCTAATACAAGCAAGCCTTGAGTCTCTCTTAGACTTGTCCTTCCTATATTTGAAGACATCTCCGAGGAGATTTTAAATCTTTTTTCCCTGCACAGGCCACATGTATCCTTAATGGCTTCATCCATTCCCCTCTTGGGAATGTGCATCTTTGGCCATTGGAGAGGTCTTGCTTGGACTGCGGCCACTGTGATTTCTGGGGGCAGACTCAGCTCCTTCTTGGTGTAGAGATCTGCCCACTATAGGCACCAAATAGATGTTGGCAGGCTTCTTTCCTCCTTACTGCTTCTATTTATCTCACCTGTACTTTTAGATTTGCTGCTCTTGGATAAGTGGATAAGAATAAGGGAAATGTCTTTTGTTGTTGTTAAAGACAATGTTAGGATAGAAAGTAATATGTTTTTGCTCAGAAATGCCCAATAAGATTTCTAGTCCAGGCCAGGGTATCATTTGCATAAGCAACCTGGAAATACCCTCCTGGTCCTACTGATTGTTTCCCATGGTTAATGTAGAGCCCTGGATACATCTGAGTGGCTACTTCTGTTCAGAGATCATGCCACAAGAACCTTTCTCATACATCAGAGAGAGTCCCTTTCCTTCAGCTGAATGCGTTTACCCCTCAGTCTGTGCTGCCCATAGGATAAGCAACATGCGTAAGAAGATAGGTGCCTTGGCTTAGGTGGCTCTGTTGAGTCGCCCTCAAGAATCCTGCTGGAATTCCGTGAGGAGTGAGGATGCAGAGCAATGAAATATTCTAAGGCTGCTATGATTTTACAAGCTTGAACCTGTCTCTTGGAATTCCCCATTGCAAAGTCATTATTGACTGGTTGGCATTACAAAGCAGTTCAGAGAAGTAAAGTTAGATCAGTCTGCACCCAAATACCAGCCACACCATCTCCCGAGCTGGTGACTGGAACTGCGGTTTTCAAGTCCGTTTCCTCATTGTGGAATGGAGATAACGATGCCTTCCTTGCAGGGTCCTTATGAGGCTGAAATAAAATAAAGGCTTCATAGGAACACATGCCATGTGCTCACTTAATGCTAGCTCTCTTTCCTGATTGTGGCAGTGACTGTATTTTCCAGCTAAAATTATGACATGTGTTCTGAGAGGTGTAAGTATTTATATATAACTACCCATATGTATTTATGGGTAAAGGGGCACAGAACTTTAAATATTGAGACCATCCTGGAAATTCTAGGACGTATGATTGCATAATTTGTAATGCCTGATACAGGCCTAGCCTCATAGTTGACAGCTGATGAATGCTGAAATATTTCTTTATCATAAGGAGGAAAAAAAAAACTCAATGACCTTTTACAAGGATGTTTGATTGCAGGACTTATTGCTAATGCTCTTTTTTTTTTTTTTTTTTTAAATCTCACTATGCAAAGATAATACAGGTCTGGGTAAGAGGAAGACTTAAGATGCTTTGACTTAATCGTATCTGTTTGTCACAAGCGATATACTGCCTTCTGATTTTAGGATGTAACCATCCAGAAAGGCAGAAGAAAGGGACATTTTCAGTTCTAAACAGGAATCCGAATATCAACATCCGGAACATCTACATAAACTAGAGAAAGGGCACTCCTTTAGATTGGTGAAGCGGGCTCCTTGGGAGATCCTCACGTCAACATTGAGTTTGGTTTGTCCGGCGCGCCCTCTCCCCAAGGACTGAGTGGACCATCCGGGTAACCTAGGGAGGAGATTTCAGACGCCAGGAGTATAGTTCCCACCCATCCTAATTTTCACAGGGTACACTCATTTTTTTCTTTTTTTTCCTTGGAAGTACTGATAGGTATTCTGCAAGATGAATGTTGAGAACCAAACACTGTTTGGCTTGTAAAAATCTAATGACTCGGTATCCAGAGGGATGTTGCTTTCAGGGCAGGGAGACGCTGGACACCAAGAAGAAAGCCAGCTTGGGCCCCTAAACCATCTTGGATGTCTAAACCATCTTCTGGTAACTCTCTGGATGAAAAGAAATCATGAACTTCACTTCTGTGATTTGGTAGATGTGGATTTGGGTACTTCAAAATTTGTGTTTGAGTCTCTGTGGTGTTCTTTCTAGCCCAGATGCTAGGGTATGATGTTTCTTTCTGGGGAGATTCCAGAAATGTTACTCTCCATGGCTGTGTGTACAGTGTCTATTTAGAAAAGAAGACTGGCATTTGCATCTTCTCTCAAATTCTTTAAGTTTATCTCACTGAATTTTGGAGTGGACAAAATATTCAATATCTTTTTTCAAGTGAAAAAATGTCTATTTTCAAGAGTATTACTTTAGGTTCTTGTGTATGTCTGTCTGTGCTTTCCCGGTGGCAGAAACTCAGAAAACTCTAGAGCTCAAATTTCAGCGTATTCAATTTTTTGTTAATGTGTCTACAGCTTGTTAATAAAAGCTTACTTAATGAAAGCCAACATCACCACCACTTGAATCATTTTTGCAGCCAGAAGAGTGTACTTAAATAATTGTGTATTCAGACTTCACTTTAGTAAATTTCAATAAATAGCTTCCCATAGGAGAGGTTTCTTCTGTTGAATCTGTAGAAGTTGACGGTGGTATAAGCATCAGCTTTCTCAGGCAGCTTTTCTAAACACCTGCAGGGTGGAAAAGAGATCCTCCTCTCAAAATATTGAATATTGCCGGCGTGACCACTCTTGTCGCTGGTGCCTGCTGTTTTCCATCTTGTCTGGGTTGCAGGTTTCTTCATGGTAATGGGACACTGAAGTGCAATGGGATGAAAGCGTGCCTGTGGCATTGTTACCCTAGCTGTGGGGAAATGACCACCATCCTGTGTCCATGACACTCTTCCTCCTCAGGACTTTTAACCTAGGCTTCAGAAGCCATCACTGGGGCCAGTTCTGGCATTTATAATGGGGATAGGGACAATTTCCAGGAAAAGTTTCTGTATCAAGGACATCTCAGTTCTACAGCAGAGGAATCTTTGAAATTACCTGCAAACCATCTTTTTGCAAGTGCAACCAACTTTATTTCTGTTTTTCTTAATTCCAAAAATGCTTTATTTCCAGAATGTTAATATTTAGTTAGCAGTAGGCTCTCAGTTTCCCAACCCCTCAGCCTTTTCAAAGGGTATAATAACAAATGTATAAATGTACTAGGGGATCCCTGTGATTTATGGAAGCTTTATATTGAATAGTTTTGAAGAGGAAAGGCCTTTTGGTAATAATATTCATTTTTTGACTCTTCTGTAATATGCAACCTGAGGGTGGGGGTGGGAGGACATGGAGAAATGCCATTCTCCTACCGAGCACAAACTGTATATGGCTGTTTTACAGGGAAGTCACGGGCTTCTAAGCATTCAGTTTAAAAATGAGCAGAATTAGATGGGTACCCTTCATTGGCCCTTCATGGCTAGGAAAGGAATAGGAGAGGGAACGTAACTCATTTTGGCTTCAGTCCTTACGCTTTCAAGAGACAACCCTACTCCATACTCCATTTTTTTTTTAAGCTTTCTGTAATGGTTAGTGAAATTTACATTTCAGCTCTTGCCTACAACAGTTTTCTGCCTTATTTTATCTTCCCAGCCCTTTGTGCTGCCTCCTCGACAATGTGCTCTTAGGTATTACAGTTGGCCTCAGAAATTGCAGTGCTTCCCTTTTGTTCAGCTGATTGGCTTGGTAGGTTGTATCTGCAAATTTAAGAGCAGCATGTTTTATTTTTTTACAGCATCTAAACAATAATGTAACCACATCACGGCGTTCTTAGTCACATCATTGACCTCCTCCAGCAGTTTATCCCCCTACAACACTTGAATACATTAATATCACTGTCTGTAGCATTTTAATTTAATTAGAGCTGCGGTTATAATCCTCTTGGGAAAATCGTTATCCCGCCCCACACACACACACACACACACACACACACACACACACACACACACTCTCCCCATAATGTTAAAAGAAAGCACCTCTGGTTTTCATCTGTCTGAGAGTTTGCTTTAGAGGTGGGTGAGCTGTAAGCTGGGACTCTCACCACCACCCCCTCTTTTGCTGGGGTTGGACCAGAGAAGCAGTTGTAAGAGTAAAGAGGTTCCCTTTATTTGGGAAATTAGATGTTAGTGTCCTTAAGCTTCTCTGTCTAGATGTCTCCATCTGAGATAATGGTATTTGCTTAATTTTTCCAATTGTTGATAGTCTGCTGATGTGCTAGGGTAGATGTTAAGTGCATGGTTATTGCAATAGAGTAAAAAATGAGGACTGTGAGAGTCACCCTAGAGATTCACAAAAAGAGAGACAAAAGGAGTCTTTGTAGTGTGGGATTCCCAAGAGTGTGTTTTGTTCTCCTTGGAACAGAGCCCCCTCACTGTACAGCATCCTCTTGGGGTCCCCGAATGCTCTGCAGCCACTGAGCCCAGAGTTACCTTAGGTGTGCCATGGCTGCTGGAAGAGTGCTCGGGGCCCTAGAAGCACATTTTGCATTTGTCCCGTCTTGGTCAAGGTAACCTCTCTTGTTGCTGACAAGTCTCTTCATTGAGCCTTTGACAAAGAGCTAATGGTGTGGAAAACTGTCCTCCAGCTGAGTAGAAACCATCATCAGGAACGTGAGGAGTTCAGTGGGCCACAGTCTCGTCCTCTCTGGCCTTCCTTTTATAAGTTTTCATCATGAAGTAGCGCTTGTCTCCATCTAAAATTGTTTGGACGGGGTTTGCGGGGGATGGCGTCAGATCCCAGAGCAGGTGCAGAAGTGTGGTGATTCAGCGTAAGGTCAGGGAAACATGTAGAAGAGAAAGCACACCAAGGGGTTGCTTTTAAAGAGAGCACAGTGAAAGGAAGGTCCAAAGCCACGATAATTTAGTAAATCACAGTATATACTTTCAGGGTAATAGCTAGTCAGACTCTTGTGTCAGTTGGCTGGAGATGGAGTTCCCAAGAAATGAAGTCCAGTCAGCATGGAGGGCTGGGTTTCTCCCAGCTTGCCTTGGTGGAGTTGGGGGAGGCGGGGGTGAGGTGGCCTCACTCTCCTGGACTAGCCAGAGTGTCTTGTGAGTTTCTCTTTGCTTCAAGGGAAACAAGAGTCATTGGATTTCGAAATGCTGTCTTGTTTTTTTCTTGCACTCGTGCAGCACCATTTGAAGACCCTTTGGCTGCCCGATGTTTTCTTCACCAAGTTTCACTTCTGCAAAAACCCTCACAAAACAGAAAGTTATTTCCGAGAATAAAGTTAACGGTAGATATCTAGACATATAGTGGGATTTGGGAGGGTGGTGTCAGACAAGAGTTGAAGAATATGGAGAATTTGTTAAATTCGAAAAACAAGACTTTGAAATGCTCAGAAGCCCACCTCACCTTTAAAAACCTCTGAACAGATTTTATGTTTCCTATATGTGTGGGTTATTACTGTTTTTTTTTCGCTTTGTTCATCCCAAACCACCCCAAACCAAACACCAAAAAAAGTGTGACCCATCCTTAAGTTAAAGTTTCTCAAAATACGTGTGATGCTTGCTAAAGTTCAAGAAAAGTGCAGTTGAAAGTTTTGCCTCTGGGTGACTTTTTACAGAATATCTTAATTGACACAGAAATGAAACCTGGGATATATGTGCCTGCCCTTCATTAAGAAATTCACCAAGAAACTGCAGGATCTATGTTTAAACAGAAATATTCCAACTGCCCTAGTTGCTTCTGATAGGTGCCTTAGGGAAGGTAGAGCAATTCCATTCGGAAATTATAACAATATGTATATATTCATTTAAAATCAGAACTTCCTACCGCAACCGCCAAACTTTCTAGGCTATGAGCAGAGAAGCTTTAATTTGGTTATAGGCTGAGGACTCCACCACTTCCCTTTGCACATTTGATGAAATGTAAAATGTTAAAGAAGTATCTTTCCAAAACGTAAACACTGCCTTCCCTTTACTTTAACGTATGATTTTCTTTTGCTCCTGAGTTTTATTTTCATAACGGCATTTTACTCATCTTTCCACCGTATTTTTGGATGTTGTGTGTTCCATTTTACATTGCCCAGTTAAACCACAGACACTCCTGAAGTTGTGTGTATGCATGGACTGCAGGTCAACCTAGTTGGTATGCTGATCTAAGATACAAATTGCACTGCTGTTCTGCTGAACCCAGTAGTCGGTTTCTTGCCATTATTTGCAGTATTTTAACTTAAAACTCACAGTAATCCTTCTCACCCCGTCTAGTTTGTTTTAATTGATCTAGCAAACACTGCTTGTTTGAATTCAAATGGAGAACCCACTGAAGCTGTCCCCTACCCTTTGATAGTTGATAAGGGGTCAAACAGTACTTCTTTTAAATTCAGATACTTCTTTGAATGAACTATGAAATACTTCAGAGGGAAAGGAAATACCGATTCTGAGACGGAGAATGAAGGAACAAGGAGACATTCATTACTGTTGCAGATAATTCCTTGCAATGAAGGAAACAATTAGATGTTGGATATTTTTGGTTGTGTTTGTTGTATAGTAAGATAGGTGGACAATAGAAAAATCTTCCTCGTGGATTTAAATTCTAAATCTAGAACTTATCTTTGAAGCTGTCACTTTACTTGTTCAGCTCACTCTCTGTGGAATGAATCTAGAATCATACTTTGATTAGAAGCTGGGGATATTGCTACAGAAGAGAAAACGTGGCTTCGATATAATGATGACATTAATTATACAACTTGGGCAAGTCATTTTTTAGAAAGTTGTCTTTAAGCCATTCTCTTGGACATATTTTTTTTGTTCCCTTTTGTCCCTCCTTTTTACTTGTACAAACCACAGGGTGTACACCTGTTGACCTGAGTCCAAAGTAAAGGCTGTTTTCAAAGATGGCAGAGTTTTGTTATATAGCCCCAATGCTAGGCATCTGAAAGACAACTGTATACAGTGTCTCTACAGAGAGAGTAAGCCGGATTGCTTGGGAAGCTGGTACTGCCCATGCCCCACCTCCCTTTTGCTCCCCATCCCCAGATGGTCTCGCACCTCCATTCCAAGCTTTCATTATCTCTCTCCCCCTCCCCTCTTCCTGCCCTTATTTTTAACAGCAGGAACGAATTTCATATACACCTCCAGAGAGCCCAGTGCCGAGTTACGCTTCCTCGACGCCACTTCATGTTCCAGTGCCTCGAGCGCTCAGGATGGAGGAAGACTCAGTCCGCCTGCCTGCGCACCTGCGTGAGTGTTCGTGTTCGTGACCCGAGAGGGACAGACGATCGATGGCATGGGGCGGGGGTGGCAGGCAGTGGACTCCAGGCCAGAGAGTAGCAAGCTCTGAGGTGGTTTTCACAGGACTTCGCCACGCTGCTTTGGAATCTTTCACACCCCCTGCCCCCAAATACCTTTGAAAAGTTTGAGGTTCCTGTTCCTTGTTTCTCAGTGTATTCATTTCTTCCCTGACTAGGACATGTTAAAAAAACAAGAAACCTGGAAGCATGCAGTATGTGGCAGAGCCAACTAAATCTCCTAGTAGACAAGATGATTTGTGTGTGTGCAAAGTTTATCTGTATCCTCAAATTCACGCTTACTCAACTTTAATATTTTCTTTGGTCCTAAATTTTGCTCAGTTTGTGAGTCAGACTCACTCCTGCTTTGTGTTTAAGCTGTGTGCTGTTCTTTCTTTCCAGGACCCTCCTTCCCCTCCCTGTCTGTGCTGGCTACTTTTCTTCCCTTCGTTTTCTAGGCCTGCGTAGGTCTTTTCTCTTACCTCCTTTCCTTCTCCTCCACTCTCTCTTGCTTCTCTTGTGCTTGCTTTGCCTCAGCAGCTGCAGTCTGTAGTGGTTCCACCTTTCTCTCCCAAATCATCTCTACCCCTTGGCCTACCACTTCCCCATCTCAGTCCTCAGCTGCAACTTGGCAGAGGTTTGGGGCCCACACACCTGTGCTGCTGATACTGGCCTCCAAAGCCGTTGACACCTGCTGTGTCCTTTTTGTCTGCCTTTCTCATACTACCGCCCAGCTCAGGTGATAAAACAGGATTGGGGCGGCTGGAGAGATGAATCACCTGATTCCCACCGTCTTCACCGTGTCCAAGAAAATGCCAGCTTCTCTGCCTTGAATGTTATCCTGAGGGCACAAGACTTGGTTATAGAGGACACTTGGGGTCACCGTGGCCCTTCCAGTGACTTCAGTGGTGGCACAGTCTTGCCCACCATCTCTCTCCAGCATGGTGATGCTCCCAGGTTCTTCTCCTGTTCCACCCTCCTCAGAAGGTTGCTTTCTGAATGCAGAGAACAATAGGAGACAGAGGATGCAGGTTCTTCCTTTCTCTCTCTGATAATTCAGGGAATTAGATGACCGTGATATTGGGGCTCCTGGGGGAACACTGCTGGCTTATGCCTTCTGCCCCACAGTGCAGACGGTTGCTGGGATGTTTGCAAGGAGTTGGGGGCATGAGAATCCTTTCCCTCCTGCGTCTTGCTGCGTCCATCAGTATTTACGAAGTTGCTGCCTACTATGGTCAAGACATTCCTGCTTCATTTGGGCAGGGAAGTAAAGGACACAGCCCTACTCTACTATCTTTTCCTCTACTTTTAAGGAGGTTGGAACTGTAAAGGTGCCAGGGTCATGGCTGGGAACATCAGTGTCCTTAGGAAACTGGAATGTTACGGCACCATGGGAGCAGACACAACTGGAAAAGAAACAGCAGCCAAGTGATAGGAAATTTTCCTCCAGAAGTCATCCTGTGACCGATATATTCACTTCAGAAATATTCGCCTCAGGATGGAACATACTCATGCCACGCAGGCAGAACACTTCTGCTACCTAATTCATTCATTTATTCATCTCGCAAATAGTTATTGATTGCCTCTGCTGTGCCCGGCACTCTTCTGTGTCCTGGGGGTGCAGAAATGAACAAAGCAGAAAAAACTCCTCTGCTCTTGTGGAACTTAAATTCTAGCACAGAGAAAAAAAAAAGTTTCAAACACTCATCACAAACAGGCTGAGATTTCTTTCATAACGTTTCATTTTTACATTTGGCAACATCCCCCAAGGAGGCCTTTGCTCCTGGTTCACTTCTGGATGCCTTGACATATGGAAGCTCCTTAACTACCTTCCACGAGATGTTATCCTGACAAAACAAACAAGCAAGCAAACACACACACCGAACTGGAGGTCAGGAGATCTTAACTTTTACCTAGTTCTGCTGTTTGACTGTGGTTAATTTAACTCAGTTCTCCTAGCATACAATACTGTATGTGGACAGGAAAATGTTTCACAGCCTTCCTAACTTTCAAATATTATGATTCTCATCTGAGGCATCATTCTCCTTGCTTTGAATTGTTTCTTCCATACTAACACTTGCATTTTTTTCTGGAGTAGACAGTTTCCTTATTGAGCCGTGTCTGCTGCTTACCAGCATTTTGGTAGCGCCTTCTGTGTGCCAAGCACACAACCATGATAGCTAATATTTACCACGGGATTACCCTGTAGCAGACACTATGTGAAGTCCTTCACAGGAATTGTTTTAATTTATTCTCACAATACCTGTAAGGTAGGTCTTCTTTCTATCTGCATGTCACACATAAGGGCTTAGACAATTTAAGTGATTTTTCAAGGTCAATCACAGAACCAGTAAGAGAATAGAGTCAAGACTCAAACTCAGTTCTGGCCGACTCCAGAGCCCAGGATCTTATATCCACTATACCACCATAAAGTATGTGTTTAGTAAATATTTTTTGGATGGATGGATGGATGGATGAATTCAGGGTTGACACTTAGCCAGTGTTCACTGATGTGGCGGTAGCATTGGTTTATGGCTGGCATCTATTCTAATTGCTGTCCTGTCTGTTCTGTCTGTTGTTGAATGGTTTGTATATCATCCTTCGAAGCATGGATAGATTCCCATGTAGACAGCTATAAAATATAGAACTGTGGCACCTTCCTGGAAACCTTGCCATTTCATCAGTAGTTAGACTGTGGATTCAGGTGATGGTAAAGGTTTTGCCTGAATGCCTACTCTGTGGCAGTCTAACTTTATATACCTCTCCTTGGTCATCTGCATGAGACCTATTGTTGACACCATTGGTTCTGACATCTGTATTGAATCCTCTGAAAGTGGAGCTTCCCAGGCTCTTGCTGTTTGCCCTCGGCTGGGACTTTCCGAATGGGGATGAGCTTCTGTCCTCCCGCTCCTGTTCTAGGATTCCGCTGCTTGTCCTCCTGTTTGAGAGGAGTACATAGCCCCTACGATGACTGAAGCTGTGCCACACACTTGAAGATGCATCCCAGCTGAGTTTCCAAACCTAAAAGAAAATAAATATTCTAACCAGGGAATTGGGTTATTGCTGTTTTAATCTGGGATTCCAGACAATTCCCAGTGGAATGCTCATGGAAAGTACGGGGAAGAATCTCAAAGCCAAGACAACAGCGGGACATTTATGGTATTGCTAAGTCGGAGGCACTTTTAGCTGCTTATTTTAAAGAGACACTCATCAGATTGGTATGCCTCGAAGTGGGTTCTTTTCACCATTTTCCATTGATTACCAGATAAATCCTCTCCCTTAATTCTTGCTTTCTCTTCTTTCATTCTTAAATCAACACATATTCTTGGGAGTTGGGGTTAAGGGGAGCAGAGATCATAATATCTAAGGTTCTCATACAGAGAGTTTCTCACCATTTTATTCTGCAAAAACAGAGCTAGACCCAAACTGAAGACACGGCATGACAAATTAGCAAGTTATTGAGAAGTAGAGAGTGATGCCTTTTCCTTTTATTTGCCAGTGATAAAAACAAAGTGATAAATGGAGTAAAGTGTTAAGTGCTGATTAGGGAGGACTTGAAAAGGACTAGCAAAGCAGCCTGGGCAGAGTGCAAGAGGAGAGCCCAGGGAAGAAAGGCCAGACCTGTGCCATCCTGCTCTGACTCACTGCCCAGATTACCAGGACAGTGCCCTTCAACCGTCCTACAGCAGAACTCCCCTGCTCACCGGGAGAGCAAACACAGGTATGTTTGTTGAGAGGATAGAAAGGGCATCATTTTTGCTTCTTCTTCCTCTTCTTCCATAAAGGATACTGAATTTTTTTTTTGAAGCTTGAGGGTAGAAGAGCTGAAGTACAATTACAGTAGACAGGTGGGGAAAAAAAAAACAACAAGTTCCATTCTTTAAAGGAACATAAGCCTTTCATCGTAGCTTGAAAACACTTGAAAGACCAAGGACCCCCAAGGTGCCCAGGCAACATCACTCTTGACTCTACGCAGAGAAGGGCTCTTACTGGGAGCGAAGGATACCTTTGCCCAGTTCTCACCAGGGGACTTGTAGTCTTGCAAGGGAGGGACGTTTTCTGATTTGTCTACCCAAAGGCCATCCTTTTTCTAAACTCATGGGGGAGTGACTGCTGAAGGGGGCAGTTAAAGCACCTCACAAGGTTCTGCCAGCCTGCTGATTGGCAGAGGCTTACCTTAGGAAACACTGGGCCTCCGACAGTGATGCTCAGGCCCAGCCTTACGATAATAATATAAGTATAGTTCAGATTGATGGGGCAGAATTTAAATAATTAAATGTCTTTATTTTAAATTTCTGTTAAACATGATCATTTCACATTTAGTTGACATTGTGCCATTTGCCCGCAGACTTTGCATTTTGCAGTGTCCATTTGGCCTTCTAAAATCCCTGTGAATGATATTTAAAAATCGGAACCTAGGACTCATTCATCATATTTAATAGGGTTAGGGTTTATGATGTTGTGGGTTAATAAATAGCCATAATAGCCGCTCGGCGTTTTCTGGAGTCAGAACACCAGAAATAGTCCCTTGGCTCTCTTTCTTTTCCTTGTGAATCTTTCAGAATTCTTACATTACTACTCCTGCTTGTGTGTGTTTAATAATTTAATTTAATGCCTTCCTTTGGAAACGTTACCTCGCTGCTCACCCACTCGGCTGTTTTGCCTTCTCAGCAGAGTAACTGAGTTTAAGACAGCCACGTGACAGGCAAAGCTATATTAGAACCAGCATAGTGAGAAGGGATGCAGTGCTTCTCTTTTCTAATTGGGTAGAGCAACAATTTTATATGCTTTCACATTATGTTTGTTCCCAAAAAAAGGCAAAATTGGGAGCTGAACATGATCATCGTTATTATTTTATATTTTTATACATAACAAGATGCGCTCATACTTATTGTCTCATTTAATTGTGCAACAGTCCTTGAAGTAGGTACTATTCATTCTGTTTGATGAGCTGACCGTGGCTCCGATAGGTCAACTGGATTGTCCAGGTTCACACAGCATGTGAAAGGCTGAATGTGATTTCTACTTCTTGAAACCACCTTTCAGCTTTTTTTTTAGGAGAAAACATAACGTCAGAATTTCATGGACTTGAAAGTAGAGGCACTGCTGACCACTGACGTCTGGGTGGCCACAGGTACAGGGACTGGGACAGGTGCAGTTCTAGTGATGGCACCTGATCACGAAGTCGTGCTGAATCCGCAGCAGACTGGCTTCTCCCTCTCAACAGGATGAGGAAGAGGCATCAGGATAACAGCCTGTCCCTGTGGATAGTTTATGCTGGTTTTGTTCACCAGTCCTGCTGCCTCCCGCTGTTTGTTCTCTTATGAGCTCAGGTTAGAGCTGAATTTCTCCCTGCAACCCGAATGCCAGAGCTGGTCCTGTAGGCCCTGATGGGCCAGCTCTGAGAGTGGGCTCAATCCAGTACCCAATTCCCCAGCGTTCTGCCAGGGGTGCCCTTCTAGGAGGATGGTCCCGCTGCTTTTGGAAGTCTCCAAATAAAAAACCATGGTAATAGACAGGGCTTGGGTCCAGATAGATGTGAATGGACTTGAGTTTCAGGGTCGACTCTTTCAATTAGAGATGATTTAACCTCTCTAAGACTCAAGTTTCTAATGACAACTACTAATGAGGGTTTCTTAGAAATCTCAGAGCTCATTTATGTGTAGCACCTGGCATAGTGCCTGGCCTGCAGTGGCCAGGTAGCTCACCAAAGCTCCATTTCCGTTTCCGGTTACAGTGACTAGCCTGTTGAGGAGGTGGCTTCCCCATGCAGGAGCCAAGGGAAGCAGCTTGCATGTCGTTGTCTGTGTGTTTCATTAAAGAAAGGACCTAGGGTTCTGTCTGTCTGGTATTGAGACTAATTTTCCTAAGTCACGATGGAAATAAGCTTTGCTTTCAAACAATCCCTTGTGATTTCCAGGGGCTCAGTTTTGCTCTAGGGCACTCCATGCCAGGACCTTTTCCTACCCACACATCTCTCCCTCAGTCTGGAACTTTCTTCCCGGTCTTGCCTGAATCTGCGAGTCTCCTTCTTCAGCCTTCCCCGCTCTTCTAATACCTATCAAGTCCTCCCCTGTCCTTTGCTATCACATCAGCGTTCCAAAAATGGCCTCTCCTCACAGCTGCCCGTGACGTGCAGTGATATCACCAGCAGAGTTGAGACAAGGACAAGGGGAAAAGATTTAATTCTCTGTCAGTGTCTCACAAAGCAGTAATGACTTCTAACAAAGCCAACCAGCCACTAGCATTTTATACTTTGTTCCCCCTTAAGCCTTCTTTTGGGTGCCTTCACTTTTTACATTCAAATGCTTGAAGGCTTTCTACTTTCCCCACGGCACATGTGGCTATACGAGGGCCCTGGTTAGCTGCTTCAAACAGCTTGAAGAGCAAAAACAGCCCGCGGCAGAACAGCCAGGATGCTTTGGAAGGGAAATTTCCTTTTTGGGTTTGCTGTCTGAAAGAATTTCCGATGCAGGCAGACGTTAATTCCTAGCTCCATGCTTCCTGATAAGGAAGCAGCTTCAATAAGTGCAGCTATTTATAGATGTCTTTTTTTTTAAGAAAAAAATATATAACCAGAGGTTTACTGACCTTTTCTTTCACTTCACATTTCATGCAGTGAGCTCTGTGTGCATTTAAGGCAGTTCCTCCAGCGTCAGCTCTGACAAAGTGGCCCTGGTTTCGCTGTGGGGGATGGGGAAGGAGGATGAAGATGGCATGACCCCTCATTAGTGTCACGGGCTCTCCCTTTTCCTCGGAGTTCTGAAGTAGATGTTTGGAAACTGTTGACAATGGATTGTCCCTACCTGGTGCTCTGCATTATTTATGTGAGCCCAGAGATGCCCAGCTCTATTCTAGACTCAACACGGAAAGGTTATAGCAGACTAAGAGAGCCCTTTGAAAAATAAAAGACGACGAGAACCAGTCTGTTTTATGAGACTTGAACAACAACAGGAAATCAGAAACTTTATTTCCATTTCTTCTTTTTTTCTGTCTATTGCTTCCTCTTGGATTTTCCTAACCCTCAATACCTCTGTGGTCTTTCTCTTGTCTTGATGGGTTTCCGCAGATTGAGGAGTTCCTGTCCATAGCTCCACTCCACGGTCACCCTTACATGTATCTACCTGATACTTTCTGTCAGGTATGATAAAGGTTCACTGTGATGTTGGCTTGAACTGTGCTTCTCTAAGTTACTTCTCCCCTCCTCTTATTATCAGAAAGCATTGGTTGAGCTGAGTATATACAAATACAGTAGTTTCCATTCTCAGATAACTGATATTTTGTCCCACTTTGCTTCATGCCTGAGTTACACCACATCAGTAATTCAGACTTTTGGTGTTTCTGGCAGGATGACCTTGATAGCTTCATCAGGGGTAAACGTTAGCAGGGACCTTTAGATGTTGCTGCTTTTGCTGTTGCCATGGGTGGATTCTGATTTTCAGTTGCCTGTACCATGTGTGAGTGTTTTGTGGTTCATTTTTCTGATCTCTTCTGAAGGAGAGGTAGAGCAGGACTTGAGAGAGTTAAACTGGCCCTGGCTCTGGCCACATGCTGACTGTAAATTCCCAAGTATAGTTGGTCACGCTGCCCCAGTATTTACTGCCTCCATCTTGGGTGGGTGGACAAAACTCCATTCTTTCAGCATTGGTCTCCATTTCTGCTTCCAGCAGATCATGGATACCAGTAGCTCTCAAATGGGGCTGTCAGATTCCAGTCGTAGAAATGCAGACTGTGGGTACAGATAATGGATAAAGAGCTGTAGATGTGGGGTGGATGAGGATTGGATACCTAGAAGGGAAAGTGGACTGCACAGGGCTGTGCAGGGATAGAGGCTAAATTCTCAACTTTTGGGGTGGGGGTACTAACCAAAATGGTTCACCGAGGAGGGTGAAGGTTTGTAAGGGAAGATAAAACAATTCTGTTTTAAAAGCACCTAGAACAAGTTTTAGGGCATTGAATAGCACCATCTTAAAAATTATAGGGGTATCCAGCAATTCGTGGAGCCCTGCTTGAGAAGTATCATTGTTAGGATTTTATTACCCATTTGTTTTCCAGAAGTAGTTCATCTTTGCAAATGAGCTTTTGGTTTTTTGGTCATTGCAGCCTACCTGCCAGCTTACAGGAGCCTGTGTTTATCCTTAGGAGCCAATCTGAGGTCAACTATGTTTAAGATCATAAAGCCACTTTAGAGAATCTCTATGGCATTGTTGTGTGGAATCAGAAATAATGATCACTACTACTATTATATATATGTATATATAAAAAAGTATATATATGTGTGTATATATATATATAAAAGTCTACATGAATGTATATGTATATGCTTCATATATGTTATCCTGAATAATAACAAACACTGCACAGTAGATACTATACCTGAGGCTCTGTAGTGGTAAACCACTTGCCTGAGGTCACACAAAGAGAAAGTGGAGGAGCCCCAATTTGAATCCACATCTAATTCCAAAACCCAGACTTTTCTTTTCCACTTCACCCTATTGTTCTTTAAAAGTCTGAGGAGCAAATGAAAGTTGTTTCATTCTATCTGTTGGTTAGAAGGAGAATATCCAAGCTAGCAGGCTGATTTTTTTTTTCAATTTTTAAGCATAATACAAATTACTGACAAGAGGGCCCAGATGGATAAAATCAGAGCCATAAACCAAATTATCTTTTGAACTTGAAGGAAGATAAATTTCTGTATCCAATCCGGTATGCACACTGTTATCTGCCAGATATTCTCAGGTATGTGTATAAATTCTGGAGTGTTAGAAACAAAATTAAATGAAGTAAAAAGAGGTTCCTTGGCCGGGTGCGGTGGTTCATGCCTATAATCCCAGCACTTTGGGAGGCCGAGGTGGGCAGATCATGAGGTCAGATCAAGACCATCCTGGCTAACACGGTGAAACCCCGTCTCTACTAAAAATACAAAAAATTACCCGGGCGTGGTGGCAGGTGCCTGTAGTCCCAGCTACTCGGGAGGCTGAGGCAGGAGAACGGCATGAGCCCAGGAGGCGGAGCTTGCAGTGAGCCGAGATCGCGCCACCACACTCCAGACTGGGCGACGCAGCGAGACTCCCTCTCAAATAAATAAATAAATAAATAGAGGTTCCTTGTCTATTATTTTCCATCTTTTTAAAAGAGACGATCTACCTCACAGATGGTTATTAAACAGTAAGAAAGGTGCTGTGATTAAATGAAGATTGTATTACTGAGTTTACACCTTAAAACACTGAACTTCCTGATAATTTGTGTTAAGCCAATGCGCCTCAGAAAAATTGCCTGACATTTGGTGCCTTAGTTTACCCACATGGCATGTGTGCCAGAACACTCTACAACAGGGTAAGAGGGCAGAGAACATGCTCTTGTGGGGGTCAGTTTCCTGAGCTCTGGTTCTACGTGGCTGATTACTTGGGTCATCTCAGCAGTTCATTCCGTCTCCCAGGACTGTGGTTTCCACATCTGCACAGTGAAACGGCCTAAGCATATGATTCCTAAGTTCTCCCCAACTCAATCATCACATTGTTCTCTAATTCCAGAAGAGAAACACAAGGGGTATCAGTAGTGGAACATTATCTGTAAATGCCCAGATTTCATGATCATTCACTTGATTTCCAGGGCTCAACATCAAATTTTAGTGCAGATGGTGGTACTTTGATGACACAGGAAATTGTCCTCCATTTCAGCTGTGATTGTTTTGTGAGGAAGCCCTCCCGCAAGGAAATAGGGAAATCCAACACCCAACTCTGTTGAGCATTTCCCTACGGTTCCTGTGATTGAAATCGGGTTAATGCTTTTGTGGGATGAGAACTGGTGCTGGCTCCTAGGCCTTGCAGGGCTTCTAAAGACTGTCCCTGCCACTCTTGCCTTATGATGGTTCCCAGGATCTTACAGCCAGATCGCGGACCTGCTCCCCTGTTCTCGTAGCCCCGTTTCTGGTCTGAGAACTGTCTGTGGCTTGGCCCTTTGCCCCATGCACCACGCACAGGTGTGGCTTCTGAGGACTGTCTACTTGACCCCAATTGTGCGATTAGTGGGAATCCCCTCCGCAACTCAAGGTGTGCTTGCCTTTCCTGTAACCTGTAAAGTTTCGGTCTGCGTTTCTCTCCCTCTGGAGATAGTATCCACTGGGGTTTAGGCTTTACAGAGCCAGCTGATCTGCGTGGAGAGGCCACAGTATCCTCCCTTAGCCGACTCCGTAGCACATGCACAATTAATACTGCATTAATTAATTATGGGAGAAAAAAAAGCACAGTTGGCAAGGGAATGAAGGCTTTCAGCTTCTAAAGTGAAGGCTTTGATGCTGAGCTTGAAAGTACATTTCCATCCACCTCAGCCAGCAGAGAGAATCTGTGACACTTATACCATCCCCTGGGCATGAAAACTCACACCCAAGGAAACTATTTCTAAATAGAGGCCCTCAACTAGTTGCTGGAATCATCTACTCATTGCCATGGGCTGTGAAAAGGGGGTGTAAGATTAGGGAGAAAAGACTTGCCCAAAGCAGCAGTGAATCGTGACCAAAGCTGATGAGGGGTTTTATTTTTTCTCCTTAAGTAGCTCTTAAGTCATCAACATCAGGAACTCTTTGTAGAGAAACAAATATGAGTAAGTGATTTGGTGCCAGCCCTCTTGAGGACATAAGATGACTCTTTCTCCTTCCTCCTCCTCCTCGCATGCTTTGCTTCAGGAAGGAACCCTAAGGTGGTGCTGGTTTTCCAGACCTGTTATTTGGATGGGTTGGAAGGTTCATCTCTCTTAGGCATGGTTTCCCACTAGATGTGAGCAAAGTAGGGGAGAAAACGCTTTCCTTTTTCATGCTGATTCCTTCACGCCATTGTTCTTGAACTCCTCAGCTCCCACACTGACTCCTTTCACTTCTCCTATGAGCTGGTAGTGAAGCCACCTCACAAAGTCCCCTCTCTGAACAGACACAGTTCTCGTTCCCCTATTTACAACTCGGTCAAGCATTTTTCGTGGGGCTCCTGCTGACCTTAAAATTTGGCCGTGATTCAAATATTCACCCAGATATCTGGGGTTTTATTAAAGGTCTTTCAGGAACACAAAAGTAGAAATTCCCTGAGAGAGGTTTTCTTCACTTGAGACTCATGGGTTATAAATGAAACTACTTGAATGCCCTGACCAAGTGCTGAGAGGAGCTTCAGAGACCCACCAAAACCTAAAAAGATAGAAAATTTGTTTTTGGTCAAATAGATTTTGGACCTTGTGAAAGAAAATAAGCTTTTCTTTTGATTCTTAGAGAAAAATTTTACCTCAGATGAATCCAAGTGTGTCTGCACGCACGTGCTTTCATTGGGATCGTCTCGCAGCTGTTATTCCAGATATCTACTTCACAAAGCTTCTGTGATTATTCCTACTACTGTGATGATTCCTACCCGCCCCCCACAAGTGATCGGGGGAAAGAACTTGAAATACAACTGGGTATTGTAGCATTGGCACTGTGCAGACGCTGTGTAGCTCTCTCATGTCTGGTACTTCTTTGTTTGCTAAAGGAGTATTGAGATTCAGAAAGTGGCTGCCTTCTAAACCTTTATTGTTCAGATAGCATTACTTTGGACCCAGGACAGAGGGCTTATAGTTGACTGTGAACCGGGTGAATGTTATACTTAAGCAGGGAATGTGGTCACCCAGTTGCAATGATTTAGAGTGCTTTGAACATAAATATCTCCCACGATGAATGACCAGGGTGCCTGAAATTCCATTGTTGAGACATTCCTTTTGGATCAGGCATTATTTCCACATAGCTCCACTTTTAAAAGTAAATCATACGGCAGCAGATAGTTATGGAGAGAGATAATTAATACCTCAAGTCCCTAATATCTTAATGAAAATTAGCTTATCAGATCTCTTGAATCTTTTGAAGTGGAAGGACCATGGCCAGCACAGAAGGGGTAGGGTTGGAAATAAACACTATAATTTTGCTTAGGGCTGGCCTTCTCTGTGGATAAGACAGACAGAAGACTAGATGGAAAATCCAGGCCTCCTGATTTAGACAAAACATTGTGAGACTGAAGCTCTGAGGCCAGGATGAGCAGTCTGCTACTTACTGTGTGTGGCCGTTGGTCTCGAGACATTGCCAGCATCAGTCTTGGCCAAACAAGGTCAGATCTCCTCTAGTACACTGGCGATTTGAGAATGTGCAAGTCATCTGCATTTCTTTGACAGGAGGAGTGAATTTGGGAGCATAAATCTGAATCCTTAAGCCTTTCACCCATTCTCACTAAATGTCTTTACTTCGGGGATGATCACGTTTGATCAAAATGCCAAGATCTTGTGGATGTATAAAGGGCATGGTAATCCAAATCTTGAGTTGAAGTAAGTGATCAGGAAAATCTTGACCCTTGGGGAAGGAGCTACCAGAGCTGGGTGGCTTAAGTGTGTGTGACAAGGAGGAGGTGTGCAGAATTTGGGGGAAAGATCCTTTGTAGTTCTTCATGTGGAATAATAACTTCCATTTATTGAGTGCTTATGGTAGGCGCTTTTCACATGTATCATATCATTTAACCCTCTAGACAGTCCTGTGAACTGGGTTTTATTATCCTCATCTTACTGACGAAAAGTCAAACTTAAAGAGGAAAAGAAACTTGGCCGGAGTCGCAGAGGTGGTAGGTGGGAGACAGGTCCATCCAGTCTACACCTTGCCTTCCAATAGAAGCCAAAGCCCTATTGCCTAATCTCTTTGCTTTAACAACATGAAAAATATTGTTGAGTTCCCCTCTGAGATCCGACTGTGGTTAAGGCTTCACAGATTTTAGAAAAACAGAATAATTCACTAAAATAAAAATTTAAAGCTACCCCACAGAAAACATCTACCACAAGCCCAAACTTCAGGGTTTGTACATCCAGATTTTAGCGAGCTACATGACTCTCCCTAGTCCCTTGCTGTGTCTCCTGGTAAATACTAGCCCTTTTCAGAGCCCCGGCACATACATAGTGTAATAAGATCAGAACCCACCCCATACCATTCCAGTGCAATCTAATTGCAGAGTGAAAATCCAGGGCCGTCTTAGATCCTCATCTATCTACGTCTCTCTTGGTCCCCACCACTTGATATGCAGTCTCAAGTTCAGTACCATTCCCTCTTTTTTGTGCTTTAGGTCTCTGTATTGTTTCCTTTTCACAACTTTTTTTTTTTTTTAATGAAGTGATTTTAAATGGAAAATTAAAAACTTAACTGTGAATCTGGCAGTTTCCTGCTAATGCCTCTTTGCTAAGAAGCTTCATAAAATACTGTATCTTATTCACTTCAGCACAGCTGCTGTGGGCTCTCACCACTTAGCCATTCACAATATGTCTGAGAGATTAATTTTTATAAGGCTGTGGTTTGAGATATCTCTGCCTTCCTTGTTTTACTTAAAATCCTCACTGGGAAAGTGTGCATGGGATTAAAAAAAAAAAACAAAAAAACCCACCACCCTGGATAAAAGGTACTTTGGTAACATACATGCTTTAGGAACGATAATTTGTTATTTTATTTTCTTGTGCCCTCTTCATTTGAAATGCTGCAGCCTTTCTGCCTTAAGTCTCAAGTTTGTGTATGAGACTGAGGGGGAAACGAGAGTAGCTGCCTTATGCTGAGACTGTCCTGGGACGGTCCTGTGGTGTGTGTGAGCGTCTGTGTGATGCAGGTATGTTTGTTTCTTCATGAAGGCCGCAGGTACTGGTTGCCTCTCGCAGAGTTAAAACTCTTGGCGGCTCACAGGAGGTGATGAAGGGCAAAGGCACGGGAGAATGAAGAAGAGGGAGGAAGAGGTGGGCCAGGGTCAGTTTCGGTGGGGTCTCCACTTGCTGGGTGAAAGCTGAACTGTTTATCCACACATCCCAGCAGCAGCAGAAAGCCAGGGGTGTTTTCAGGACTCAGCTGCCAAAGTTTCTTGAAGCAGCTCTGCTCAAAGGCATATGCTGGGCTCACTTCTGAGGGAAATTTCCTTTTTGGGGAAGTTGAAGCAAAGGAATTTCCTGTGTGGGCAGACAGAGCTTCCTGACTTGAAGGCTTCTTGGAAGGGAAACAGTTTCATAATGAAATGACAAATTAAAGACATACCAGCCGGGTTCACTTCAAAACAGCTATTGAGAGTGCAGGCAAAGCCCTATTATACTCCCTCACAGAACAAAAATAAATCCCATCCTGACAGGTTTCTGTATGCCGGATTATATCCGTCCCCCCACACCTTTCTTCACAGCCTTCTTCATGCTCCCTTCCTCCCACCCCCGCCATTAGCTGCCACCAGCTCCATCTTGAACAGCTCTGGAGAGCAGCCGGCAGCCAGGCCGGGAGCCTGTTTCTTGCTCCCTTGCTTTGTGGCTTCGCCCATCCCTGACCTGCATGGAGGCCTTATAGGTTATGTGACAGCCCCATGCTGCCAAGACACAGAAATGACCTCTTTCCTTCCCCTTTTGACATAAAGCAATGATTGAAGACGTCTTCAGAATGGGGTGGGGGCGGGCAGTCGGGGGAGAATGCAGCCATTTCCTCAGGCCGGCCTTTAAAATCTTGAAGGCAGTAAATGTAAGTGCTATTCCGGTCTTGGGAGCTGGGTCTGAATTCTTTGCTTTGTTGAAGGAAATAGGGCTCTGTGCTGGGCGGACGATGTGCTTGTACCTGAACATGTCATTTTCTTCAGTTCCATCAGCCTGCATGTTGTGCTTTGTTTTGTTTCTGAAATTGACATGATGATGCCTTAGGAACTAAATTTCTTTCCTTAATGGAACAGGCTAGAAGAAAGAAGGATGGCGATATCTTTGGGGCATGAGAACAGTCATTATTAATTACGCTTAAGTTAATGAAATAAAAAAGGCACAGGCTTTGGAATCAGCTGTCTAAATTCAAGGGCCAGCTCTAGCAATATACAACCAGCAATGTAACCTTGAACAAGTCACTGAACCTCCCAGCCTCAGTTTCCTTATCTCTAAAATCGGTACAGTAATACCTTTTTCACATTGTTGTGAGGAAATTAGATTATGATTTCAGAGGCACTTTGTGAATTCCTCTAAAGCCTTCATACTTCTTATTAAACCACTATTGGGATCTTTGGGCACTGAAATACAGTATTAGGCTAAGACAGCAGAATTGTAGAATTTGTAAATCAATTTGGCAAATATTTAGTAGAAGTTTTCTATGTGTGCAGCATGGCTGGGCTCTGTGGGGGAAAATAAGCAAGTGAAAAGTTTCAGGTGGCCACATGGTATAGCAGAAGGAATATTGGACTTGGGGCCAGGAGGCCAGGGTTCAATCCTGGCTGTCACTCAGTTGCCTGTGACTTGGTGTAAACTGTTTAACCTTGATGAGCCTCAGTTGCTCATCTGTAAAACTGGGAGAAATCAAACTCTATGACTTTAATAAACTGTCCAACTCCAGCATTGTATAATCAGTTTTAAGAGGTTTTTGCCTTTAGCAGCTGTTTATAGGATTTATTCTAAAGAGTAGGGAGGAAATATTCATTGTATAACAGCTTGTCTGATGAAGAAGACTGCATGAAAAAGCTGCACTTTTAGTAAGTATATCTGATGTAAACAGGAAAAATGGGTGGTTGCCAGATATGTCATCTATAGCAACTTGTTTTGAGGGGGTCTCTGAATGCTGACATGAAAATGACGAGGATCATGGGTTGAATATGAGTTTGCTCAAGAGAAGGTTCTCTTGGGGCTTTGGTTTACTTCCTCCCAGCTGCTCCAGGGGACACTCAGGATATTTCCAAATGGGTGCTCATGTAAGCCATTCCCGTTATGGTTCTCCTTGTCCAAATTGGCTTCCATGGTACAATTCCAGTGATGACTGGTCCTGCTGATTTGATTTTTTTTTTTAATGTGCTGATATGTAGTTCTAGGACTGCTGCATTATTCTTCCTCTGTCTTTCCGTTTGTATTAGTAAAGAACTATTAGCAATTTTGCCTCAAACAGTCTTCTAAGCACCGCTTTTGATTGGAGAAAACCAAGGTACCAGAAAACTTAGATACCATGTGGAAAGTCACAGTTTACTGGGTGTGTACTATGTGTTACTAGTGCTTTAATAAATTGCCTCATTACTTTTATTCTCCCAACAAGCCTGGCAGGTAGCTGATAGTATCTTTGCTTTACACATACAGAAACTAGGGCTTAGAGATGGTAAGTAATTGGGTCAGGGCCACAGAACTGGCAGGTAGCAGAGCCAGATTTTGAACTCATGTCTGCCTGCTCCACAGCCTGTGTTCTTTATCCCCTCAGTGCACCCCTTCTGTTTTGACTACTGTTAAATTGACCTCATGCTTAGAACTGAAGTCAAACCCATACCAGGGCTGCAAAAAGAAACAAAATTAACCTCATAGTCTGCATACTCAAAATGGCAAAAAAGCCTGCAACTTTCCATTGTGGAAAATAATGTACCCGGCTGATAAACTGAGCAAACATCACCCTTCCCCTTGTCTCTGGAAGAGAGCCTGTTCTGGTTCATCCTGGGGCCAGCTTGGCCTGGAACCCCACTGGCCAGCTCTGTCTACACCTTGCATATTAGGACAGAAATCTGCCTACCACATTCCAGCTACATAAAGAAAGTGGCCAGCACCTGACTGCCTCTTTCTCCTTGTGAAATTCCTTGGAAATATCATTTGTGGCTGCTTGGGCTTGTTCTAAGAAAATTCATATCTTGTTCTATTTAACAAGGATTGATTGAAGAACCCCTATGCTCAGTGCTAATACAAAGATAAGCAAGGAAGGAACTCAGAATAAGAAAGAAAAAACTTGGATAACTATTATCAAAACCAGTATTTATTGAGCACCTACTGTGCCCAGTAGAGTGGTAATTACAGGAGGTAAATATCTATAACTCACATAACTCTTCACAGAATATACATTTGTTCTTGCTTCTGTGTTTGATTTTATTAGCTTTCCTCTGTACACGTAAGCTTTTACTGTATGTCCTATTGCTGAAATCCAGAGTGTTATTATTTTTCACTTATTTGGGCATAGATAGTTCCAGAATTTACATATCTTCCTCATTCTCATTGTTAATCTCATTTTTCTTCCCTGGAGAATATGGACTTTCAAAACTATTTTTCAGTCAAGGCCAAAATATATATATATTTTTAATTCACTTCTATTTAAAACACAGATAACATCCAGGAGAAAATCTGAGAAGAAAAAAAAAAACGATTTTGATGGCACCTAATTATAAAAGACTCACAGTACTAAGTTATTCTTTGGCACGTATAGCAAAATACTATGTAGGTGTCATTTCGAGTTCATAGTAAGGGGAGAAATGGTGTCATTTCTCCTGCAGAGAAATTTAATCTTTCACTTTAATCTTTCACTGGCCTTACAGCAGCCAGTGGGGTCTTTTAAAAAATTCTTTTCCTTCATATTCCCCATTTGAGCTTAAGGTACAAAAAAAGAAAGTATCCTTGAAATGCTGTGACCAGATCTACACTGTAACATGTCCCTTCGCTCCTCCGGTGAGGAAGTGTGGGAAGGTGGAAGACATTGAGGGGTTGATTATTTCGTTTGGAAGTAAGAAGGAAAGTAGCTCTTATTTGGAATAAGAGCTGTCTTCAGAACGGGTGTGCACTCTCCTGAAGCCCAGAGCTGTGACTCTCCAGGTGTGTCTCTTACCTGTGCCCTTGGGCAGGTGGCAAAGGAGAAGAACAGGATAAGAGGAGGATGGTAGAGACAGAGGAGTCACGGGCTGAAGAGGCTCTCACCGGGGCAAGATGACTGACAGGTGGATGGAATTCACCATCCTTTCCTTTCAATTAAAAAAAAGTAGAAAGTTGCTCATAAGTGAGTTTGAGTTATATCATCATCTTCATAGCCTTTGCTTTTCAGGCACAGGTCCTGGTAATCAGGAAAATGCAAGGAAACAACTCTGGGGAAAAGGAACAAGCCTCCTTGGCCTTGAGATCCCCACTAGACCATCAAGCCTTGCCTTGTGGATATTGGGAGGTGACAGTGCCTTCTCCCGTGCCTGACAGTTTCCCTGCACCACCAAGACCCCGTGTGACTGAGGCCGTGGCTCGGGTTTCAGGATGGGCATCCAGAGGAAGGAAGTTCCCCCTCCTTCACTTTCCTCATGCTTACTGGATGCCGAGTTGCCTGTGCCCATGTTAAAGGAAGCCAGAGAACTTTCTGTCCCCATGTGATCCAGGCCCATCCTGAAACCTGGGGGTTCTGAAGATAAACATGGCGGTTTCAGCCTTCCTTCTGTGACTTTTGGAATTCCTGACAGAGAGGGTCATATCTAGCCACTGTCAACCGGATGCTAGACTTGTTTTGTTAGACCCATCCTCCTTCCCTTCCTCTACGTATCTTCCAATAACCTTAGGATGTAGAGGAAATTAAAATAAACCTTCTTCTAGAAAGGTGTCAGGGACCCATACACAAATGTAGCCTTTGTGATACTTGAGAAAGAATGCCTTTTTGACTTCTGTGAATAAAGAGTAAGTCACGGCTAATGAGTAAGTAACAGCATGTGCCTGTGGTCCCAGTTATTCAGGAGGCTGAGGCAGGAGGATTGCTTGAGCCCATGAGTTCAAGGCTACAGTGAGAGCCATGATTGTGCCACTAACGTTCCAGCCTGAACAACAGAGTAAGACTTCATCTCTTAAAAAAAAGAAAAATGCCTATGCAGTGGCTCTGTGGCACCCTCATGGTTGATCCAATGGGCTTGCATAGCAACATCTAGTCTATTTGTCTCTCCCATTAGAGACTGGTTGTGACAGCATTGCCATTGACCAGCCACATATAGGAACTCCAGTGTCTGAAAACATAGCAGGACTTTGTAGGGATTAACACTGAGCAGTGTTTTCACATTTTACAGCTCACTGTGATGAGCAAGATACTGTGTAAATAGTGCATTGCAGATATCAATAAGAGGTAGGGTAGGCAGTGATTTCAGTGATGTCCCACTCCACATTGTAATTTTGTTTGGTCAGCTAATGTAAGAACCGAGTCTGTAGCTCTAACCTAGAGAGCCATTGCTGTGTGTCAACTTTGTTGCTTTAAAATCTTGAGACACCTTTTCAGTATCCCCCACTTTGTCTGAGTAGTCATACTTTTAATGATATTTAAAAGTCAAACTCTAAATACTTTGGAGCTAAATCTCAGCAGAGATAAACTTTAAACTGGTGGGAGTGGGGGTAGAGAAACCCTTCTGGGAGTCAGAATGAGATACTTGTGTCTGGACTGGTGTCAGGTTTGTATGTTACCAGAGTGATCTCCATGGTAACGGATCAACATGGCGCCAATGACAACTCTACACTAAGAGCTTTGGGTTCCCATGAGAAAGTGGATCCTCACAGCAAATAGAGAGGAAGAAATCAAGAAATATGGATCCACACTCCCCTTCCCTGTAGAGTTCTGGCCATGAAGTTTCAGTTCGAATAACCAACACCATGTCCTGTATAACCACTTGGGTTCCTCTGAGTAAACCAAGACTCTTCGGAGAATGCAGTGTTCTCTCAGATTTCAACTAAATTCACACAAGGTTGAATCAGACTTGCATAGCAAAGAACCATATTACAGTGGAGCAAGAATGTAACTTGGAGTCAGGAAGCCTGGCCTCCAGACCCAGCTCTGACACCGTGATATGAGGAAATCACCTCACAGGTTCTTGTTTTCCCGATTCTCAAATTCCCACCAGTGCTAATGGTCAATCATCCAATTATATTGAAAGCCCTTAGTATGATACATTAGCAGTAAGAAAGGTAGATGACTAAATATAATACAGTGTGCCTTTTCCTACACCATCAAAGGTGTGATAATGTTGTGATCATGTGTGTAAAAACTTTCAAACACCTAAAAAGTAGAAGGTGTGATTCATCTCTGTTAAAGATTAATCTCTGAGCATAAAATCCAACATCCGGAGGCTAGGCAGCCAACAGAAGGGTTAATTTTTCTGGAGCCTTGGTCGCAAAAGGTTGTTTGCAGAAAGACTCAGAGATCACTGTTTATCTTAAACCACAAGAGAATGTTTTTGAATTCAGAAGAACATTGATATAATTTAATAATTTCATGAACCTCTTCCCTGGGAAACTTTATGACTTAACAGTCAAAGGTGTTCGAATAGTAAAGATGGTTTTCAGTGATCCTGTCTGTGCCCGTGCCTGGCCTTGAGTATACTCTGAAATGAGATTCCTCGTTTAATTGATGGGGTGATGGTTTCTGTTGTGTACATTTAAAGGGAACCAGTTTCCCCACCCCAAAATTTCTTTTCTAAGGAGTTTAATTCTTGGGGTGAGGGGGAGTTAAACCACAGTGAGTCCAGGAAGTAACTGATTGCATATTTCCTCTAAAAGTCAGCTATGGACTTGATATTGACTAAAACAAACTAGCAGTTCTCTTCCACCACCAAGTCAGAGTGCCTCTTTACCATTCTGCATGATTAAAAGAACAACCAAGAATGGTAATGCTCCATTTAAACTTTCCTTGTGATTCTCTCTGGTCTATCTTTAATCAACAAAAGCCTAAAATTTTTATTTTAGAATCATGATGTTGGAAGATCTTTAGATTGCTCATACCATAAAGCTGTTTCTAAGATTGGTCTCAGGAAGGTCCAAGATCAGGATTGAAATATGAAAAATCTTGGCCAGGCGTAGTGGCTCACGCCTGTAATCCCAGCACTTTGGGAGGCCAAGGCGGGCAGATCATGAGGTCAGGAGATCCCGACCATCCTGGCTAACACAGTGAAACCCCGTCTCTACTAAAAGTACAAAAAATTAGCCGGGTGTGGCGGTGGCTGCTTGTAGTCCCAGCTGCTCGGGAGGTTGAGGCAGGAGAATGGCGGGAACCCAGGAGGCGGAGCTTGCGGTGAGCGGAGATGGCACCACTGCACTCCAGCCTGGGCGACAGAGTGAGATTACATCTCAAAACAAAAAACAAAAAAAAAAAAGAAATATGAAAAATCTTGATCTTACTGCCTTGTCACCTTTTTGTCTTAAGTTTACTTTGTTGGTATAAAAGGACTTTTTTTTTTAACTCAGCAAGAGCTCAAAGAGCCATATATATGTAAGTTTTTTTTTACTTAAAAATCTTTCTGCTCAAGTCTCAACTACACTGAGACTGAGTGGAAAATGCAAAAGCTCTTGACCTGATGTGGGAATGAACAAGATGGAGAGGTTGAATTTGAGAGCATGGTTTCCTTATTGTGAAATTCCAGTTTCAGAACATTGGCACTGTCTAGTTCAAATATAAATATACATTATTTTATTGTAATCCACTAGTTTAAATTGTTTATTCTGCTTATAAGGAAGAGATCCGTGATAGCTGTGAACCCCTTTGAAGGAGACTTTATCCATGGCTCAGTCCAAGGTGTTTGAAGCACTTTTCTCATGGCCTGGCTGGAAAGACTTTCAGAAATAAGCAGGGTTCTGGTAGGAAAATGAAGGCAGTTGAGGAAAACAGTGCACATATTTGTAAGAGGACTTATACTTGGTATCTTGGAAAACATAAACAAACCCTAGACTGTCTGTCCCGAGTCTGGGAAGGCAGTCCTCCCAAGCTAAGGTTCTCCTGGAACTCCCTTCCACAGGGCTTGTGTTACAAATGTCATTGTGGAAGCGCCACACAATGCGGTGGACCTGAACACTGGGGAAATGCAGTGCCGCCTGCTGCCATGCTGGCTGGCATCTGCCCTCCTCCATCGCCTGGGTGCTGCCACAGAGAAGAGAGAGAGAGTGAAGTGGGCAGAGACTGGCTGTTGCCATCACACAACTGAGGGCGGACCTGGAGCTCAGCCGGCTGAGGGTTTGAGAGACCGTTGGGAGCAAGACCCAACCACAAGGCCCATGGAAGAGGAAGTTGGCAGATCTCAGAAAGGGGAGGAAAAGGGGAGGTGCTTATTTGTTCATCTTGTTTTCGCTTTTAAGGAAAGAAGGAGAGTTAAATGAGAAAGGAGGGTGAAATGGGAAGGTTCTGAGCAGTTTCAGGTCCAGGGTTAAGCAGCGTTCTTCCTGGTCAACAAACTGCCTGGATTTCATTTTGGCCTGACGATAGCCCCACCGCCTAGGGAACTCCTCAGAGATCCTGTGTGTTAACTGCCCAAAAGCGTCTGCAGTTAGAATACTGGGGCCTTGTGCCGAGAGAAGAATTCAGAAAGTCAAAGGCTGGATGTAGGTGAAGAGACTATGGACTCTGCCTTCATATCATCAGTTACAGTGTCCTGCACATCTGCTTGTCCCAGGTCCTGTGGAGATGTGACATAACAAGCATGAGCTGTACCTTAGTGTCTGTATTCCAAAACTTTGTTGGCACCTGAAACACCTTTCCCTCCTCCCAAGAGGAACAACCAAATGTAAATAAATGGTGTCCGGGTTTTCATTTGGCTCACAAAAGATTATACAAAACTCACAGTCTGTCTGAAATATACTACTGGTAGACCTGTTTCAGCTAACCACCTTTTCTGGCATAATCAAGCTGGTAAAATACATGCCTACACGCCAGCCACGGTACTGAGGACCACATCTAAACTGCTCGTTGAAGGAACTTGGAGAAAATGAACAACCAGCAACTTGTTAACTGGTCTCTGAATGACAGAGGGTACTGCTCTAGATGACCCCCAGGAATTCTGAATTTATGCAGCAGAGGACCGTGGCCCCGGGGGTCAGGCAGGACAAGGGGATCAGACCTTCCTCTTGCTATGTGTGGGTCATTATTCAGCTGAATGTCTCTAATCAGGAACTCTGGGTATAAAAACACGATCTCTGCAGACTTGGGTGTGGCTAGACGTCCTCTGTGTGCTGTATTTGTAATTTTCTGTCTCTGTATGGTTTCAGCCTCGGAAGAAGCCTTGAACCAGTGATCAGTTTGCTTTCTGCAGTTAAAACTGTGCTTTGAGAATTTCACTGTTAATAATTGGGAGTAAAGGAAATAGTTGGGCTATTGAAGGGTAAAGCCGATGTCCCTGGGACTGTGGCCTCAGGAAGATGACTGGATGGTGGCAGCAGAACTGATGGCAGAAACCAGGGAAGCTGGTATTGTACTGCAGCCTCCCTCACACAGGTTCTAATCCTCATCCGCCTTCCACCATGTCTACCACAGTGCCAGGCATCAAGCCTAGAAAGTGGACTGTGGAAAAAAACTTAACCATTCACAACAAACATTTACGAGTCTTATCTAGTGGCAAGCCTTGTGATGAGTGCTGGGGTTAAACCATAAATCAAATACAGACGCTGCTGTCTTTATTATTCATTAAAATGTCTTTAGGGTAATTTTGTATTCACATCTTCAGCAAATATTAACTGAGCACCTGTGATGAGCCATGTAGTTGCTAGGCACTGTGAATACGGTGGTAGACAAGATCAGACGTTTTTCCTTGTTAATTTGTGAAATCTACAATGTAGAAGGGAGACTCCACCTACCCCACCAGATGTGTGCAGAAGGCGCCATCACTGCTTTAGTTGCAGGTCTTTGCTCAGGTCACTGCTCACACTGGGTCCACATTTAGAAGTTTTCCTGTTGGGTGAGCTGCTGAAGGGCTGGGGGAACATGATAAACCATACAAGCAGCACATCCAAGAAGTGGTTTCTGAGCAGTCACTGAGACAGCGAGGGTTGCCTGCACTGAGCACCATGTTATTACTATTTTCCGTACACGTCAATATGTTATTGATTGCTTCACGGTGCTGATCTGTTTTCGTTTCATGTGGCTCTTTGGGTCTGTCTAACCTGGTATTTTCAGTCTGACCACCATTTCTAAAGTTCTAGATACCCGTTTCATCCGCCTTCCACCATGTCTACCACAGTGCCAGGCATCAAGCCTGCAAATTGTGCTTGATGGTGATTATTACCAGCCCTGGATTTGTAAGAGTCACCAGCAGTGGCGTTTCAAGATTTAGCCTGGGAGCTCACGGTGATGTGGAAAGAGGAGCTGAAGACTAAGCCCAGAGAGGATTGCGGGTGATAGAATTGATTCCTTATATTTAAAGTGAATCCTCAGTGATGTGATGATGAGGATGCAGGACGATGCGCCCTATGCTAAAAGCCCATCACGGCAGCATTAAAAATGTCCCAGTATGGTGACCTGACTACACCTTGGCTCACTCATTAAAATTAAATAACTCACCAAAGAATAAATCCCAACAAATACTAGAAATGTTGATTTTTAGAATAATAAAATACCAGTTTTGGTTTTTTGAACTGGCAGGAATTTTTTTTTTTTTTTCTTTTTGTAGAGACAGGATCATGCTATGTTTCCCAGGCTGGTCTCTAGCCTCGAGCCATCCTCCCGCTGTGGCTGCCCCAAGTGCTGGGATAAAAGGTATGAGCCACCACACCCAGCTAGGATTTTTTAAATGTTCATTTTCAATACACATGTAGCTGTGAGGAGATGGACACCTTATTTCTACCTGACACACCTGGTCACTCCAAGCATTCAGCACTTCACATAGGAGGCCGACATATGGAAGTGAAATGGAAAAACACCAGCAGCCGCAGAACAAAAATGCAATGCAGTGGGCATAACTTTTATGGAAGCACTTCGGCAATATGGGTAAAGATCTTAGAACGGTGTTGCTCTTTGGCTCACTAATTCCTTTTCTAATAATCCATCCCTAAGGAACACTCTGTGATGCGGACAAACCTTCTTACACACGGTTGTGCAGAACAGCTGGGGCCACCAGCAAGGAAATGGTGCAGTAAATTAAGGCAGATCATTATGCCGGACTATTATGCACTAATTAAAAATCACATTTTTTAGGCTGGGCACGGTGGCTCATGCCTGTGACCCAGCACTTTGGGAGGCCGAGGCGGGTGGATCACGAGGTCAGGAGATCGAGACCATCCTGGCTAACACGGTGAAACCCTGTCTCTACTAAAAATATTTTTAAAATTAGCTGGGCGCGGTGGCGGGCACCTGTAGTCCCAGCTACTCGGGAGGCTGAGGCAAGAGAATGGCATGAAACTGGGAGGTGGAGGTTGCAGTGAGCCGAGATCGCACCACTGCACTCCAGCCTGGGCGACAGAGTGAGACTCTGTGACAGAGTGAGTGTCAAAAAAAAAAAAAATCACATTTTTAAAATGGTCATATAATATAATTGAAAAGGCAGGGTACAAATCTCTCTCGTCAGAGTCATCTCAATTGTTTTTAATCCATAAAAATAAACCAGAAGGCTATGGAGGAAAATAGTTATTGTGGTTATCTCTAGGTAGAAGGATTGTGGGTAGAATTTTTTTCTCTTTCTTTACTGTGGGTTTTTTTTTTCCTTCTGGCACTGCCCAGGATTATTTCTGTCCATCAGGGCGTAGTGGCTCACTTCTATACCCAGCAGCTTGCACCTAGATATATTGCGTCAGAATGCAAATCTGGGCGGGCATTTTCCATTGTCCCCTCCCGACCTGCGCTTAAAACCCCTCCTTGTCTTCCTGCCGCAGATAGGATAAATGCACCAGCCATCAAGATCCCGCATGCTCTGGACTCTGCATGAACTGGGGTCCACTCACCTTTTTGCTGTCTGTACTCCAGCTGTACTGGGCCTTTCACATTTCCCATGCTGATCACATTGTCTCGCTTCTTTCTTCTGACTACAACACACTTCTTCATTCTAAACCCTTGCCCTGACCCACCTCCACCCTGCAACCTAGCAAGATTAATTCCTTATAATTCTAGTTCATCCTTTTGGCCTCAGTTTCAGCCATTTATTCATGCCAGGCTTTACAGAAGACTCGCCAGCACCTCCAATGGGCTTCCAAGATGCTCTCAACTTTCCTTAACACAGATTCCCAGTTTATCCTCACCACTGAAGCCCAAGAGCTGGGACTATGCCAGATTGATCACCAGTGCATTCCCCCAGCACACAGTGGGACTCGGCTCACCCTAGATGGTTCTTAAGCATTTATGAATGGGTGAATCTCACCTACATGACCTGGAACTTCTGTTCTCAGAGCAAGCCATGCCAAATAGTAGAAAATGCACCTGCTTTGGAGCCTACTGCAGGCCTGAATGTCTCAGGGTCTCGGTTTCCTCATCCCTAAAAAGGAGAATCACGATGCTTATCTCATGCAGTTATTGTGAGGTTACAAGAGTTATTGCTTATGAAGGGCCCTGTCCAGCGTCTGGCACATGGCAGGTCCTCAGTGAATGACAGCGCCTTCCTGGGCAGCCTGGCGAGTGCACACGCGCACACACACACACACACAGACTTGTGTTTAATGTAGCCCTGTCTGTTGTGAACCACTTGAGGAGAGGTGTCCCTAGAAGAAACTTTTTGCCCAGAAAAATAAGGCCTGGCTAGTACTCATCCTGAGTTCCTGGAAGGCAGTGTTTTCATGTAACCATCTTAGATTCCTGGGGCCGGGCATAATGCCTGATGCTCTCAATATATGTGTATTGAATCGAACCAGAAGAAGCAGGCTGAGGCACTGAGTGAAAACCTACGTGGATATCCTGCTGCCTTTTCCTCATGGAGGATAAATCGTTCCCAACTCTGCCTGAAACTATTTGATGCCTTATTGGAAGAAGAGAAAGATAACTCCCTTGTTGAGCCATAGAGCTCTTAGCTTTCCTTTCTTAAAAAAAAAATAACCACTCTTCTTTCAAACACCATTAAATTAGTCCAGTTATGTACACTGAGCTTGCAGTGCATGGTTTATATAAAAGCTAAGTTCTTTCTTTAAGATTGGAGCCCTCCATGTGAGTGATTTCAGGATAAAAGGCCTCAGAGGATTAGACACATTACTCTTTTACAAAACTGATTGTTCAAGTGATACAGCCCTAGGGCTGCCCGCTTATTGTAGCTTCTTGAACATTGTCAAACTGTCAGACTTGGGTTGGTGGTTATTTTATCTCACAAACAACCAAAACCAGATTTACCTTGTAAGTAGATATTAGTGTGGCTTTTGTCCTTCCTATATCTAGGCCTTGAATAGTTCAGAGCCAGATTAAATGCTTTGTGCTCTATTTTTTCATAGATTTGGGCTTCGACCAAACATACAAGTTGAGCCTATTGACTTCTGTCTTTGTGGATGCACACGTGCGTCTCTGCGTATATTTGTGCATGCTTTCCCGAATAAGTTCTCTTTTAAAACTCAGCCTTTCGTCATTTTAGAAATGATTTGCTCTCTTACAGCTTGTACTTTTTATGGTTCTTAGAGGATCACTGCAGCAAATATATTTGGCAGAAATTGAGCACACAAGCCCTTCCCCAGAACTCAGTACTGAATTTGCTCAGTTCCCATCTTAAAAACTTGAAACTCCTTTGACTTTTCCTGTGATGTGCTTATTTCTGATCTGAAACCGTAGTTCAAAGCTAGACTTGGTAATCATTCACATCAAGAAAGGAATGGATTGCCCAAAAAAGAAGTCAGACTCTAAAAATAGCCTCCATACCGAGGCCCACTTTTCTACCTAGGGAATCAAGACAGAAATATTTCCAGGATTGAAATGACATAGTTCAAGTGATGCAACCATTTGGCTGCCTGCTATTTTTCTCTTTTCTGCCAGAAGGAAAAAATATAATGTAGAAAAATTCCCCTAGAGTTCTTAAAATAATCACTGAAATAACCTTTGGTGCTTAGTATGATACTCTGGAAAACTTGGATCTCTAGAATGGGTCATTTCAGAGCTTTTCCAGATAGCCAGGTTTTTATTAGAAAATTGGTTGGTATAGACGGTGCCCACCGTGACTGTTCAGTGCATTATGAGAATCCTTCTTTACAGAGATGAAAAGTGTGAAGAGAATTGCTGAGAAGTAACCATTCATTCCCTTCTGCATTTGTCTAGTGTGCTGTGTAATTAAATGAGCTGATGAAATTTACAAGAAATAAAGCTGTATGCAATATCAAATAGATGACATGACTTTTAAAAAGGTTTTGCCCATATTTTTCACAATTGCTCTACCTTTAGCCTTCTCTGCTTTCACATGGATGCTGAAAAACAAAAGAGTTAATTAGAAATCCTTCCTTTTCTCTCTTTCTGGCACAGAGAAGGCTTCCAATAAGTATGTGCTGAATAAATGACCCAGTCTGAAAGTTTTAATTTATTACACAGTATATTCATAGAACTGTAACTGTTACAACCTCTAGTTTGATAGATGTAGCTGTTTTTGTTTTTTTAAGTTGAGATTATATTAATATCTGTCCCTTGGGTTGCCAGCCTTTTAGAAGAAAATTTGAGGTTTATATTAGAATAGGTTTTAGGTTTAGCAGCCTGTACCCTTTTTTACTGCACTGGGACAAGAGCAAATATTCACCTGAATTCATTCTGTGGTATAACACTTTAGAACTGTACCAGTTCTTCCTTGCAAATAACAACGACAACCAAAAGCTCTGAACAACTTAATCAGAAAAAAAAAAAAAAAAAGGTTTTATTGGAAGTATATTGGCCAGCTCATTAGCTGATAAGGTAGCAGAAGCAAAAGGATACTTGGCAGCCAAGAACTTAGCTGAGATGGCGCCATAAGGACAGTTTTCTTAGGATGCCACCACAGCATGGTTGCCGATGGACACATGAATTTGTGAGACTAGCACTTCTGCCATAAATAACATCTCACCATCCCTGGGGAATTGGTCACTCCTTTAAGACTCAAACACTGCAGCAAGTGCATCTGACTGACTGAGTCCAGGTTATGTTCCAGGGAGCAGGGGAGAAAACTTTGCCAATCTTGGGATTCTCCCATACGGGGTATGTGGATGCTGAGCAGACAAAAATATAGAAGTCCAGTAGATGATTATAAGTTACTGTTTAACAGTGTGTTGCATCTTGTTCTTATGTCCTGTGGAAGCTTTCTTCATGGCAAAGTTAAGCAGTTCCACAACTGCATTTCCTCAGATCAGCACACCAAAGGTGAACAGCTTGGGTTCCCCCTCCTTTCAGTTACAGGTGCGAGATGTTAGCAAACTATGCAAATCTCAATGAGTTTTGTTTCCTAATTCTGTTTGCATGCTAGGAAGCTTGCCTCGTGATACAACGGTAAACCCCTTTCTTAAAAGAAAAACATGCGGCTGGTTTAATATGTACAGTGTCCAACTCTTAGGAAGTGTTTATTTTTTAATTGCCTTTAATAATTTCCCATAAAGATCAATGAGTCTAAGAATTGTGAAGACAGAACTTTGGAACCTGATATGGATTTGATTCTCAGCTTCGCCATTTACCCAAAATGGAACAGTTAACTTTCTTTAACAGTATTTTTCGTCTAATATGTGCAAACTAATTGCTGAATAGATAGGCAATTATTTTATTAATGCAACAAAAGGTTATATTAGCATTTTAATATTTGTGTTGTATTCACATTGATCATTTTTACTTGGACTATAGCCAAGGCCAGAATTCTTCTTTTGTGGATTTTTTTTAACTTAAATATATGCCATTACATTTAACCCTATTACGTTTTATTTAAGTTGGCTGAGGTAATTCTGATGCCTATCATCCCTTCTATGAACTCTTCTTTCCTACTTTATAGATTCTATATTAGATGAGTGCTTTCTCTGTGCCTTTATGTTAATTGTTTGGAAGGGAAAAAGATTGAATGGGACAGGACCTGTGAAAGATCGCTGTGGCATACCACTAGAGACTGCCTTCCAGGTAGGCATAGACCCATCTTTATAGTTAACAAGTGTATTGTGATTATGTTTTCTAGCAAATAAATCTCTTTGCTGCCATATGCCTTAAATGACACATTATCACTTTTGAAAATAGGCACAGTGGTACTACATATCAGCTGACTGTCAGCCTAACCCATAAGAAAAAGTCAAGATAGACTGTCAAGTTATTTGCTGAAATCAGATGCACTGCTTGGCTCTCCATAAAATCTTTACCAAGTACCCTCTTTCACTTTGCTCATCTCCTCATGGTGAATCTAAAACCTTCTACTGCAGCTTAGGTAAGACATCTTGGGTCAGTGGTAGTTTAACAGTCTAACAGTTTGTTAAACTGTTGTTAATCAATGTATCTACTCTCAGTGATTTTAAGAGAGAAAAGAAGACTTTTTGTTTTGTCTGAGAGGAGTTTTTAACCTGGAAAGACAGCTGAAACATATCTGAAGTGTTAAATGTCAAACATGTTATTATTAAGAGACAGCGAGTTTTTTATTTTACTCACACAGTGTATGTGCATTTGTGTTTTCTGCGAGTGGATATTTGTGATAATAAGCTCATATTTTGTTTTTCATTTTAAAATTGGCTCTGTAGGATGTTCACTAATGTGGAAAGACAGAGGGATTGGAGACTCACTGGGAAATGCTTGGAGTCAGTCTATTATGTAGATGTGCAAGGTAGTGACTACAGAGTGAGACACTCTTGCTTGGTTATGTCCTATTTCTCTCTGAATTTTTTAATTCTCAAAAGTAGTTTAGAACTATAACACATCGGTTTCTATGAGTATAAAATTATATATAAGATAACCTCAGGTGTGTTGACAGAAGAAATGCAGTTGTTTCCATGTGTAAGAAAAACATGGGAGGTATATATATTATAAGTACCCATCTATTGACTGGCTAAAGAAGAAAACAAGACTAGTTTTTAAAATGCCTAGGGTATGCCATGCTAAGGAGTTTAGATTTTGTGCTGGAAGTTTAAATAGAGGAGAGAAAGGTTGTATATTCAGAAGGCTTTTATAGGTAGCAGCTGTTGCAATGATCTAGGTAAGAAAAAAACAAGTACAAACTAAGGCAGTGTCAGAGAGATGGAGTGGAAGATAAACATTCAAGCAATTAAGCAGATTGATTGGGCAAGGTGAGTGACAGACCAGATGAGGAGCAAGGGACGGGTAGCAGAAAAGACAAGTCTCCATGGAACCCATTATCTAGGGTGGCAAGACGAGAAGGAAGAGCCTGTAAGAGGGCTCCCCAGAGAGACAGGAGGGAAATCACAAAGATCAAGGAAGGAAAGAATGATCCTGCCCAATCAGATGCTGCATAGAATTCAGGTAAGATGAGGACTGAAGGTGTCTTTGGCTTTTCCAAGTAGGGAAGTCATCAGTGACCCGGTAAGAACAATTTCTGTGGCGGGGAGAGGCAGGTGGAAACCTGATTGCTGTGGGTTGAAATGTGGAAGAAAGTGATTATAGAAGACCTTCTTCCTGGATTGGAATCGAGAGAAAAGATAGGATTTGGAAGGCAACAGCAGGTGAAGGGAGGTTTTTGCTTTTGTTTTGTTTGTTTATTTAACGGAAGGTATTTAGCCATGTAGAGTTGTTGGTAGGAGTCAGAGAGTTGAAAATAAAGGAGAAATATGTGGTGATTAATGGAACAGGGTCCTTGTAGAAATGAGAAGAAATAAGAGACAAAGTAAAAATGGAGGTATTTCGTTTTCAATGGAAAGATGGACACTCCTGATGCTGAAATCAGAGGAAAGGTGTGTGTGAACGTAAGACAGTTGTTTGTACGGGGGCAGGCTTCGTAACTTGTGGAAATTCCCACTTCACAGCCTTTTTGTGTTTGTTTTTGTTTGCTTGTTTTGCCTGAGAAGTCAGAGATACAGGAGTGGCAGTGAAGGAAATGGGAGAGTGGCTGATTGAGCCACGCTGGGGTTCCCCCCACCACGTGGCGTTGCCTCCTGGTGGGAGGCCAGGAGTTTGTATTGATAGTAATTTGTCTGTCTGTGTGGATCCCCCTTGTGCTGCTAACACCATAGCGTAGGAGGGTTGAAAGGACATGGTGAGACCCATTCTTTCAGGAAATATTAACTGAGCACCTGCTATGTGCCAAGTATGTTCTGTACTATCAAGATACAGGCTGGGCACCGTGGCTCACGCCTGTAATCCCAGCACTTTGGGAGGCCGAGGCAGGCGGATGACCTGAGGTCAGGAGTTTGAGACCAGCCTGGCCAACTGGAGAAACCCTGTCTTCACTAAAAATACAAAATTAGCTGGGCATGGTGGTGCCCACCTGTAATCCCACTACTCAGGAGGCTGAGGCAGGAGAATCACTCGAACCTGAGAGGCTGAGGTGGGAAGATTGCTTGAACCCGGGAGGCAGAGGTTGCAGTGAGCCGAGATCACACCG
>NW_012112030.1:7476688-7640799 GCF_000951035.1 Colobus angolensis palliatus
ATAATGGCCGCTCACCACACATGGCTTTCAAGCACTTGAATGTGGCTGATCCTTACTGGATTATGCTGTGAGTATAAACCACATGTCAGATTGCAAAAACGTAGTATAAAAAAGTGAATATTTCATTAATTTATATTGATTACTTGTTTAAATGATATTTTCGGCCGGGAGTGGTGGCTCACACCTGTAATCCCAGCACTTTGGGAGACCAAGATGGGCAGATCATGAGGTCAGGAGATCGAGACCATCCTGGCTAACACGGTGAAACCCTGTCTCTACTAAAAAAATACAAAAAAACTAGCCGGGCGAGGTGGTGGGCACCTGTAGTCCCAGCTACTCGGGAGGCTGAGGCAGAAGAATGGCGTAAACCCGGGAGGCTGAACTTGCAGTGAGCTGAGATCCAGCCACTGCACTCCAGCCTGGGCGATAGAGCGAGACTCCATCTCAAAATAAAATAAAATAATAATAATAATAATTTGCCAATGAGAATTGTAAGCAACGATTGACATAGTCTTTGAATTTTAAAGAATCATTCTAGCTATTGTGTAGAGGATAGGAGGAGGGAGAGTGGGAGAAAGGAGGGGGAAGTGTGAAAGTAGAGAGGCCTGTTAGGGATCTCTTAATAAGTCTGGCAAGACATGATGGTAGGCCATACCAAGCATGTGCCTACCTCAGGCCTTTGCGCTTGCTGACCTTGCTCGCTGGGATGCTCTTCTACCAAATATATACTTGACCCACTCCGTCCCTCCTTCAGAGATATCTGCTGAAACATGAGGCCTTCTTAGTAAACCTCACGCCTTCATTTGCATCCCCTTTCCATGACATTTTTTTCCTCTATATAACACGTATCACCATTTGACACAGTATATATTTTACTTGTTTACTTGCCTGATTTCCTGACTAGGATGTAAGCTCAAGAACAGGGATTTTTCTGTTTTGTTCATTGCTGTGTCCCTGATGCCTAGAACAATGCCTGCAGTGAGGAGATACTCAGTAAGTATTTGTTGAGTCAATTAGGGAATGAAGCTTTTCCATCTCCATTATCACCAATACCACCTCTACAGTTATAATTAGGAGGAATTATGGCAGTGCTAATGTTATTTTTTCATTTCCATGTGTGCCTTTTTGGAAAGACTTGCTGCAACAAGCTTCACATATCTTCCTCTGCAGAGTAGAAGTATGTCACTAAGCCATGGAGTTGATTTCTTGGCTCCTTGTATAGCAAGTAGCCTTGCATTTGGTTTGTGTCAGTCTTTGCATCTTTTTTTAGTCACGTTGCTTACACCCTTCACAATCCTCTAGCTTAAACTCTTGAGTAACTCTGGACACTGGCGTTAGCTGGAAACTTGAGAACCAGAGGAATGATACTGCCAATAACATGCCTTATGTGCTTGGCATCTAATTTTGGCACTTGTTTTAGCAGGTTTGATTGCATAATTTAGCCATTGGCTACAAAAAAATGGCCACATATCCTGGGAGGAAGGGAAGATTTGGAGGTATAAGATGGAATCTGTCCTAGGGATTTGAGGATGGGCTAGGGTTCTTGTTTTTTTAAATATTCCTTCATTTTCAATACTCTTGGGATTATTCCAGGCCTTATGCATTGACCATCACTCAATAATACTTCCTTTGGGGAGTATGGCATGATGCTATCATTTCTGGTCTTTTCATGTGAAGTCTCCATTTTTATTATATTTTTCATGCCTGAATCTCATGTTTTGCAGTATTTTCTCTACCACAAAATCTGTTATCAATTAAGTACAACTTTATTTGTTTTTTCACTTTTCCCTAATTAAAGACATATATACGCTAATTCAGAGTAAGTATGAAATATAATAACTGGAAATAAGACATGTAATTGACATCATCCCAAAACAAAAGCAAATAATTTGTAGATTTAGTCCTCACAGTCTCTCTGGATCAATATAGGATTTCTGACCAAATATAATGCATTTTGAGAACCCTCAGTTCATGTCTAGAGGAGAGTCCTTACTTTTATTTTTAATGTGTGGGACTTAAGTTTTAAGTGAAGAGGACAGCATCAAGAGTCGAGATAGTAGTTCTACCCCAAAACAGATGTGTGATGTTGAACGAGTCACTGGAGAAGGATGCCACTGGAGAGTATTGGGCCAGGTGATTTCTAAAGACTCTTCCAGCATTAGAATACATTAATTCTTTGCATACATCCCTGCCTTTTGCTTCTGTTGCAGCATTCAGGGTTAATGAGAGCTGTCAGGAGCAGTATGACCTTAGAGGGAAATGGCTCGTATCAAGAGAACGGATGCCAGTTCCTTCTAGTACTCTCCCTGGGCAGATGACCCACTCCCTATTTAAATCCTTGAATATTTTTTTTTTCTCTGATAAGTGCCTGCATAATTGATCCTGTTGCCAGTGATCAAACGCTGAAATGACTAAATGATAGAGCTGAAAAAGACCCTAAGGTGTTATCTAGTCCAATTATGCCCCCTAGACCCCAAAGAGTCTGAAAGAGTAATGGGGGTGGGTCCATGAGCCAAGTTTAGTATTTCAGATGTCTCATGGTAATTCTATATTTGGAGACAATATTGTAAGGTTAAGCAAGCTGTGGAAGCATGAGGTTGCTCTGCTTATGGTTGGAGTTATAAATGTGAAAATGGATCAGTTATTCCTAGTAACTGCTCTTGAGTAAGCAGAATCTTTCAAAATGTCTGTAGCCTTTGTTGTCTAATACATAATGGCCGCTCACCACACATGGCTTTCAAGCACTTGAATGTGGCTGATCCTTACTGGATTATGCTGTGAGTATAAACCACATGTTTTTTTTTAGTATAAAATATTCACTTTTTTATAGTATAAAAAAGTGAATATTTCATTAATTTATATTGATTACTTATTTAAATGATATTTTCGGCCGGGAGTGGTGGCTCACACCTGTAATCCCAGCACTTTGGGAGACCAAGATGGGCAGATCATGAGGTCAGGAGATCGAGACCATCCTGGCTAACGTGGTGAAACCCCGTCTCTACTAAAAATACAAAAAATTAGCTGGGTGCGGTGGTGGGTGCCTGTAGTCCCAGCTACTCAGGAGGCTGAAGCAGGAGAATGGCGTGAACCTGGGAGGCGGAGCTTGCAGTGAGCCAAGATCGCGCCAGTGCACTCTAGCCTGGGTGACACAGCAAGACTCCGTCACAAAAAAAAAAAAAATATTTTCAATACATTGGGTTATATAAAATATTTTATTAAAAGTGATGTCTATTGTGTCTTTTTATTTCTCTTTACTGTGGGGACTAAAATATTTTAAATTACATTATATGGGTAACATTTCTATTGGGAGTACTGCTCTAGAGTGAGAGATTTCTGGGTGTGAAAAGGCTGAGACTCACTCCTTGTTTTGCAGGTGAGTAAAGTGGATCAGAGAGGTTAGGCCATGTGTTCAAGATCACACAGCAAGTAGCCAGCCAAATTAGGACGAGGCCAGCATACTTTCCATTACCAAAAATGGCCAAAGGGATCATAGTGATTTTTTTACATGGAGTCTATGACATTGCTGCTTTGGGTCAAAGCCAAAAATATTGTGTAGAATATTAGCAGTTTTCTAAAGCACTAAGCCCAAGTTGTATCAACCCAGTATCAAATCCAATAAAAAACATATTAAAAAGAATACAAGGAAGAAAAGGAAAGAGGAAAAACCTCCCTATAAAAGACCCAGTGAACAATCCGTTTTCATTCTTGAACAGATTTCTTTCACGCCAGTGCCCTGGTATTTCTGGAAAAAAGTACATTAATTACTGGAGTAAAGCACAATAAGAAAACATTTACAAGGAGTCCAGACCTCATCCATCAGGCTTTTCCCTCCAACACAGCAAGAATCTCTTCAACAAATGCCCATTAAAAGATTAAGCCTAAGAATAAATTGTTTCTTAGTCCCCAGGCAGTTCATTTGACACATAATTTCCATAGGATTAGAGACTCCAATAATATGTGTTTAGCATGGGGCTATATTCACGCTACATAGTATTGGTCTAAAACATTCTAAAATATTTTTTTAAATCTTGAACTAATAAGACTTTTATGTGGCTGGTAATTATAACAATATTTCACCCACAAATTGGGACTTTTTTTCCCTCCACAGTGTGTAACCAAATGCAACAATTCTGAAAAAAAAACTAACCACCACCTGTTAAAAAGTGGTCTGGGAAATACAGCAATGTCATGGAGCTCTTGAGGATGTGTATAATTGAATAGAAAGGAAAGCTAGCATCTGGCCCACTCAGTTCTCAGTCCCTTTTCCTCTGAGCCATCATTTCTCTTCTGACAACTATATTTGGTTTTTATAATAACTGATATTATGATGGTGTGGAGTTTGAAGTACCCAACAGTTGTATAAGGCTTGTTACAAACACCTTCAATGTCCCCACTCGCCTCCCTTCACTCTTGATTTCCTTTTGATTTTCTGCTCACCAGGGTAGCCACATTCAAATCTTTTAACTGCTGCTTTTGTCATTCACCTCCAATTCTTAAATCACGTGCTTGTATTGGTTTCTTTTTTTTTTTCAGTTCTAAATATTATCTAGCATTATTTCACTGTAGAAAATGACAGTTTGTCCTTTCTTCGCCCTACCCTAACCCCTCCCATAGATGCATCCTCATAATCATAATTTTGGACAGAACAATTGAGTGTTTATATATTAAGATTATATAAGTGCCATTTGAAGCTGAGTCACCTACTCTCTTATGCTTCTTCTTTTCCAGTCACTTTTCTTTTCCCCTGGAGTTGATAATGATGCTTTTATAGTACATTTATTGTTTTTGTTGTTGTTGTTGTTTTGAGACAGAGTCTCACACTGTCACCCGGACTGGAGTGCAGTTGTGCGATCTTTGCTCACTACAACCTCCGCCTCCCAGGTTCAAGCGATTCTCCTGCCTCAGCCTGGATTATAGTAGCTGGGATTATAGGCGCCAGCCAACACGCCCAGCTAATTTTTTGTATTTTTAGTAGAGATGGGTTTTCACCATATTGGCCAGGCTGGTCTCAAACTCCTGACCTCGTGATTCTCCTGCCTCGGCCTCCCAAAGTGCTGGAATTACAGGTGTGAGCCACCGCGGCCGGTGGTATTTATTGTTTTAATGTCCTTTTTACTTGTTTTTTTATCTCCTTCACTAATTCATCCGCCCTGCCTCACTCTCCTCTCAGTAGTTCAGATGCCACAGGTGTGATGAACCTTGAAGCAAGAGCTTCCACCTGCTTCGGTCTGGGCTGCAGCTTGGTGCCCAGCTAAGACCTTTCTTCACTTTTTCTCTCCTTCGGGTGTGAGTCCCTTTCCTGGATTCTGGCCTTAATGGAGGACAGTTTCCAATAGATTCCTGAGAAAGGGTAGGGGGGGCAAATGTATTGAGACCTTACATGTCTGAAGAATGTCTCTCTTCTTTCCTCATGCTTGATAGATTATCTGTCTTAGTGTATGATTTTAGACGTGGGGTAATTTTCCCCCAGCATTTTGAAGGTAGCACTCCTTTGCATTTTCTTTTCAGTGCCATTGTTGAGAAGACCATGCCATTCCGATCCTTTATCTTTTGTGTAAACCTTCGTTTGTTGGCTTATTTGTCCTCTGGAAGCATTTTTATTCCCCAGGTTCTGCACTTTCACAGTAATGTGCCTTAGTCTGGGTCGATGCTAATCCTGATGCTCTTTCAATCTGGATATTCATTTCCTTTCATTCTGGGAAATGTCCTCCTGTTTTCTTCATTCTTTCTCCAGAACTCCCATTATTAGGATGTAGATCCAATAGTTATCTTTATTTTTCACCTCTTAATATTTTAAGTTCCTCTTGGGGAGATTCCTCAACCTTTTTTGCCAGCTCTTCTATTTTTTTGTTTGTTTCTGATACCATACTTTTAATATTCAAGTACTTTTTTTGTTTGACTTGTTCTTCATTATAGTATCTTGTTTTTGTTTCATAGTTGCAATATCTTATTTCTCTCAGGATAATATTTTTCTTTCCCTGAGTTGTCTGTTTTCCCCACGTTGCCTTTGTCTGGTTTTGGTCTTTGTTTTGCTGTCTGCCTTCTATACTCAAACACCTGGTGATCCCTGCATGTCTGCTCATTTCTGAGAGTTGATGCACCCCTCAAGCACTGAAGGCAAGTTCTCCATGCCTGGGTGAACTTGCTTTCTAGAGTGACCTGCCCACACATTTCCTTGGGATGCCATTGGGTAACTATCTCCAGGTCTTTTGTCTTTGGATGCTCAGATTCCCCAGAGATGGTTGACTCTTCTAGTAGCCATCCTGGAGAGCAGAGTCGAGCTACCAACCTCCTAGGAGCTTGGTGGGAGAAGAAGGGGTAGTGGGCACAGTGGTCAACATATACATGTTCTTTTAATCTTTCATATATAAACTTTCCATTAATTCCACCTAGTCATTTTGGTACCAGAGGATAAGCTTTTTTTCTTTTCTTTTTTTTTTTTTTTTTTTGGTTTTTTTGTTTTTTTTTGAGACAGAGTCTCTGTTGCCCATACTGGAGGGCAGTAACATAATCTTGGCTCACTGCAACCTCTGCCGCCTGGATTCAAGCGATTCTCCTGCCTCAGCCTCCCTAGTAGCTGGGATCACAGGTGTGTGCCACCACACCTGGCTAATTTTTGTATTTTTAGTAGAGATGGGCTTTCACCATGTTGGCGAGCATGTTGGTCTTGAACCCCTGACCTCAAGTGAAAGGCCCACCTTGGCCTCCCAGAGTGCTGGGATTACAGGTGTGAGCCACTGCGCCCAGCCAGAGCTTAAGCTTCTAATCTGCCATGGTAGGGGAGGAGCCGTGACTTAACTGTCCAGATTTTCACACGTAACTAGTGCCACCAGTCCCCAGTCCTTTCACGGATTCTGCCATGTGAGTTTGGTTATATCACAGATTTCCTTACTATGAGTTTAGAATTCCACTTTCTTGGGTTTGCTAAGTAAATTATCACTGGTTCATCTGCTTTCAAGTTTCTGGTTTTTCTTTCTTTTTCTCCCCTCCCCCCACCCCCTTATCTCTTCTGGTGTCTTTGTCCTTGTAGATTTGTGCCTTCTTAAAAATCTCTTTACTGTTATTTTAGAGGATTTGGGGGAACGAGAACAGGGCTAAAATTAACTTCCTCCTCTGATGAATTTTGACAGTCTTCCTGCCATAGGGATGTTGTCCAAAATACGTGTTCTTGTGTATGTGAAACTAGAGCTTCTCAGGAGGAAAGCTCTTTGTCCATTGAAATTGTTATTACTAGTGATAGTCCTTTTACCCTTAGACCAGTACAACTGGAGTTCCATGTGTGGCCCATAAAGATTCCTGTAAGGTCCTGCGTAAGGGACAAGTAGTTGTTGCTTTGTATTCCTGTGTCCAATTGATGAAAACACATTGCTACATCTTTGTTACAAGAAATCTGTGGAAGAATCTGGACAGAACCCAGATAGTTATATTTTTGTTTTTACACCGACCCATTTAATTCAATAAAGACATCAATATGTAAATAATAAACTAGTTAATACATGTCAGGCTCATAGATATGTGACTGACACATACTACTATGTAAGTTTTCATTGATACTGTTATTGTTATATGCTGGTTTTTTAAATAATACTTCTAAATTTTCCAAGGGTTGTATCTACTGTTTCTCAAACCCAGCTGCACAACTAGATTCACCTGGTGGTTGTTTGAAAAAAAAAAGATTTCGTGTCCCACCTTGGGCCTTAATCTTCAGGGTGGGTACAGTAACAAAACAAAGCTTCCATTTTCTGGAGAAGTGAGACATTTCCAGAACCACGTTGGGAGGGTCGTGCACATCACTGATGGTCATTTAGAAAGGCAGCAAAATGAAGCAAAGAGCCAGCTCTGAGAGCTGCAGCTAAAAGCAAAGCCTATATCCACTGCAAATAGATAAATCAATATACATGCAGAGTATAAATGTATAGAACACCTGGAAACCAAGGCACTATGCTGGGCCCTCCTTCTGTACAGAAGGCTTAGGCAGTATGTTGCCCCCTTTCTTTATGATGTTTTGCCCCTTTGTTTCAGTCAGATTTTACCTGGATAGGAGGATTAGCAGAAGAGGCTGGTGTGGATGTACATTTGTTCCTGCTCTCCCAGTGACAGCCATTGAAGTGTTGGCCGGACCCAGCTAAGAATTTACTTTAGACAAAGTCCTGAATAGGACCCACACAACTTTGAGATGGATTACATTTAAAAATTAATCCTCAGCTGGGCGCTGTGGCTCACGCCTATAATCTCAGCACTTTGGGAGGCCAGGGTGGGTGGATCATGAGGTCAGGAGTTTGAGACCCGTCTGGCCGAGATGGTGAAACCCTGTCTCTACTAAAAATACAAAAATTAACCGGGTGTGGTGGTGCATGCCTGTAATCCCAGCTACTTGGGAGGCTGAGGTGGGAGAATTACTTGAACCCAGAAGGTGGAGGCTGCAGTGAGCTGAGATTTCACCACTGCACTCCAGCCTGGGCAACAGAACGAGACTCCATCTCAAACAAACAAACAAAAAAATATTAATCCTCATTCAGAGTCAGGTGCCATCCGCTAATGGGGTTTAATATTCTTTCATCTCCTATAAAACCCAACAATTCTTATTTGCAGCTGAGCTAAGGGGCAGAAAAAGTAGGAAATAAAAAGCATTACGTTTTATTTCCATGTAAGTGACCCAGAAGGTTCTAAATGGTTATTTATTTGAGCAACTTACTTTATTAATAGCAACTTCTTGTTTAACTAGAGCAGTGTTGAAAAAATAATTTAACAGAAATTTTAGTTCGGGGACTACAGGAGGGGTGGGAGATGCAAAATTGAAGAATCATGAAATTCATATCCACTAATGTTTACATTTTTAAAGCTTTAATGTCTGTTTTTAAGGAATAGTTCTTAAAAAAAAAAAAAACCTTACTTTCTTGTTCTCTCTGTACTCTAGTGTTGGAACAATGGTGACTGATATCAGAGCTTTCAGTTGGTACAGTAATAATAGCTAAAGCTTACCCAGCACTAACTGTGGCAGATACTATCCTAAGCACTTTACATCTGCTAACTCATTTTATCCTCACAACAGCCCTTTGAGAAGTTTCTGTTATTACCTCCAATTTAAGATGAGGAAACTGAGGCACAAACGGCAAGCTTGCTCATGAGTGGTGGAGCTCCCCTGTTCATTTAACCATGTTGCTGTGTTGCCTGGTGCTGCTTACCACAGGTGCCTGGCCCATAGGACTTTATGTCTTGGACTGGGCAGGGTTATAGAAGATGTTTTTGTTATTAGACAAAGAAAGCCACGCTGTTCCTTCCATACAATATCTCATTCAAAACCAGTGGTAACTCTGTTTGGGGGCCACTAGGAGAGATGAGGTTCAGAGGACTCCAGTAAATTAATCAAGGTCACACAGATGAACAGTGGCTACCATTTCAGCTGGGATTCAACCCAGGTTGGACTCTACATCTGGTGGGATTCCTCCCTTCTCTTAGTATATTAACTTTGCTCTGTTTTGCCACTCAGAAGGCAGGAAGGAAAGTTCAAGGATGAGTAGGTGCCTCTCCTCCCAGTTACCTTGCATGGCGCTGTGTGACTCTTACTTGTGTTTCCCAGGCATAAACCTGGCTGCATGGCAAAGAAAGCCAGGAAGGCAGCATTCTCCTTTTGTGTGTAGAAGAAAATACTCTTGCCTCGGCAGCAGAGAACTGTGTCCACCTACTGTTTATTTTCCTCCCCCTGTTTCTTTTTTTCTTCATCAAAAAGATATGAATGCTGAGATCATCCCAGAGAAATCTAGAATAAATACCATGAGAAAATAGTCCCTCTGGAAGGCGTCTTGTACTCCTGCTGTTTGTAAATGTGAAAAGCTCAGCAACCGGGCAGCTGGATGGGTATAAATATAGCCCACAGCACTGACGCCCGCTGAATCCTGCTTTCTTAGATGCACAATGGGAACCCACGGAAGTCAGGGGAAGAGCAGTAAAGCCCAATCAATCAGCCTCTCTCTTTCTCTCTCTCTCTCCATCCTGGACCTTAGTGTGGGCGTGAGGTAGAAGCAGCTTTAAGAGTGCACTTAAAATAGCTCTTGGAACTGGACATTGGCTAAGCTCAAAGACAAGGAAGATGCTTCCTGTGAAACCGACCTCTGCCTGACCCTTACCTGGGGCTATTTTGACCATTCTGGTCCGTGATCTCAGGGTTTGTTCTTTCTCAGTTCAGCTGCTTGGGCACAGGCAGGTTTTCTAGTGCACGCTCAAGGCGTTTGGCGCCTCTCTGCTGCCTCCGTACTCAGATATCTTGTTCTAACTAGACTCAGCTGTCTAAAGCCTGGGAATTAAAAATAGCCTCGTGGTGCTAGCTGTGGAATCAAGGGAGAGATACTCAGTGAGCAGAGAGGTCAGCTTGACGCAAGACACCTGACTCTCATACCTGTGGGTTTCCTTGCACCTAAGTTTTTTATCTCTTGAGGTATTTTCCTTTTATACTCTATCAGTGCCCATTTTTTATGGCTATGCAAGATAAACCAGTCATTTCAGATTTGTGGGGATCAGTAGAAGTCTGGATTTTGGCAGGAGAAAACCATTATTTTACTTAGTGGTTCCCAGAAATAAAGTCTCTAGTTACCATTCCATGCAGACATCAATGAGATTTGCCATTGAGGCATACATTTATTTGTTTTCTCTTTCTCATTTGGTGGTAAATACTTCAAAGTAAAGAAGCATGTCCTCTACTTTCATTGTAACTGCCCACAAAATAATTCATCTTACATGTCTTAACTTGTTTTGTGACCGTTTAACTGACCATAACAGCCTTTCTCTGATGTCCATGGCATGCCATTAGCAAGAGGCACAAATACTATGATATTTGCCTAATCCATTTTTAAAGTCTGTGTTCAGGGACAGTCTAAGAGTACAAGGTGTATGTGCATATTTGCTTTTAGTTGTTTCATTGAATGTAAGCTGGATCTGTGCCTTACTTTTAATTTCTAAGATCGCTTCCTTCAAATTGGGCCTCAGCATATAATATTTATAAAAATAAAGCAGCAACTGTTACTCGGTTAAAGCAGAATACACTTAAAATATTAAACTTGGGATAACTTAGGGAAAGCCCTGAGGTTGAAGAGCCTGGGGCTCTGTCAGTCCGCTGGTGGCCACAGTGCCCCAGCACCAGGCCTTCCTCACAAAACATTCTACCTTTGATTCCCTATCCTTGGAACTGGTGCCCAGTTAGCAAAGAGCACCAGCTGTTCTGGCCTTGGGGATGATGCATGGAGGAGGGGCACCCTCCAGGGAAATCAGGCCGATAGAGCCAAAGTGAGCAATTTCAGTCACCGTTGGGAACCATGATAGATTGTATAGCGCTTTAATGATTGATTTCCTAAAAACCATTCATGTAGTCTTTGGAAGTTCAGCTTGTCACTTATTGGCGTGCCCTTCAGGGCTTCTGTCCACATTGTTTTCACCACTACATCTCCACCCATGGATGGCATGGGCCAAACCCACTCATATTCCAGAGAACAAGGTGCAGTTTCCATGGTATATAGAAAGGTAATGTTGTGTAGTGGGTAATAACATTCTATTGTGGCTCTGCTATTTCCTACTTCTGAGCAACTTGGAAGGTTGCCTAACTTCTCCAAAGACTTAGATAACATGGGGTTAAGAATAGTGTCCATTTCATAGGGTTGTTCTAAGAAATAAGTGAAAATATAAATGTAAAACACTTAGTACAGTGTCTGACACACAGCAAGGACTCAGTAAATGTTAGCCAAGAGGGGAGGAGGCTGCCACCCTTATCTGTTAGCTCAGCTTCAAAAAGCCTAGCAAAATAACATCATGAGTTGGATCTGAGTGGTCACAGCAAATCCATTCCCTCACTGATGAAGCTCAAATTACCTTGACCACATTCTTTAGATTTTTCCCTTTGCCTCTGAATGAAGCATTCACTTCACATAGATAAAATACAGACACCTCAGCCTCCAGTTCAGCCACTGTTCAGTCAAGCAGGAAAGTACATTGTGAGTGAGTTAAGTGAAAGGGACTAGTTATGATATATTTGAGACAAGAAAGTAGATTTAGGCTTTTCCTTTTCTTGCAGGAAAGGAAAAAAACAATATTGCATTAATCATCATCTGGTCCTCGGCCAAGATTCATATTTACCTGTTATGTGCCATATTCATACTCACCCTGTAATGTGGCAACCTCGTGACATTTATTGTTCCAACAGCCCATAACAGATGAGGAGACACAGATGACTTGTCCAGGGTCATCAAGCTTGTCAATGGCAGAGTGAGTGTTGCAGCTCAGACCTTCTGACTCTCAACCCAGTGACATACAAATAAAACAGTGGAAACCACCAGCCAGCCCTCCCAAGTGTTTAGGGGCATTAAAGGCACTGGCCGTCCTAAAGGTGCCTCTTGCTCTTATACATCATTTACCACTGAAACGAGAGCTCCCACTGCGCACTGTCCATGCGTGGGGCCAATCGAGGACACCAAGGCTGTGCACTGACAGGTTGCTTCTCTATAAACTTTCCTTGTCTCTTTCTTTTAAGACATTGAATAGCACTAAGGGATAATTTCTTTTCTTTCTTCCTTTCCCTTCCTTTCCATTCCGTTCCGTTCTGTTCTGTTCTGTTCCGTTCCGTTCCTTTCCTTTCCTTTCCTTCTTTGTTTTGTGTTTTGAGACAGGTTCTCTCTCTGCCACCCAGGCTGGAGTGCAGTGGCATGAACACAGCTCACTGCAGCCTCCACCTCCTGGGCTCAAGCATTCCTCCTGCCTGAGCTTCCCAAGTATGTGGGACCACAAGCATGGCACACCATGCTCGGCTAATTTTTAAAGTTTTTGTAGACACAAGGTCTCACTATGAGCTACCATGCCTGGCCTGGGATAATTTCTTAAAGTAGAGCTTTACCACCTCCTTGTCGAGGGGCATTTAGATGTCTCCTTTCTTCGATGAAAGATTCTTTTTCTCCTCTAAAGAACCCAGAAATAATTTGTTGGTCCTTTACTATGATGTCCCTAACAAATCTAATCATGCCTCTCCGTTTTTGAGAGACCATTCATTCTTTGAAACACCATTATTTTTATTCAGACAGTGTGCCTAGCAATAGTCCCCACACCGGGAGCACAGAAGTGAAAAGTGACTCTCTTTAAGAAATTCATAGTTCCAAAACCTCAGCTGTACCCACAGAGTCAGGGTCATAGGGAAGTTTCAGTACCAGATAGTGGGAGGAGGACCAGGGCTGCCAGTTGTTGGTGAGTGTGGTAAGGTGGCAGGCTGTTGGCAGTTGAGAGCTGGCATCCAGCATTAACCTTAGAAACAAAGAGTTCAAGGAGCAGAAATCCAGCCACAGAGACTGGGATTCGGTCATAGGACTTCTGTTATTGAGAAGGACTGGAAGACAGAGCTGGGTAGGAACCAAGATGGGCATCCCATTACAGCAAAGGCTTGTTTTTAGGTGGCAGACAAGGGCACGGTAAAGCCAGCAGGCATGACTCAATACTGATTCCCTGTACCGCTGGTCCCAAGCTTCCTCTTGATAAAGGGTAGGACTGGGCCCGGAGTCTGGGTGGAGCTGAACTTCGAAGTAAAGGATTGTTAAGTAAGCCTAACTGGAAAGGTTCTGGGCCATAGGGGCAGATAGCCAAGCATCTCACTACAGCTAAAGCACAAGTAAAATAAATAGGACTAATGGTATGCATAAATCTCTCATACCGGAGAAAGTGGACATTCCAAGTTTGTGTGATTTGAAGGAAAAGATTTTAGTTCCGTGGTTCTTGTAGGTTGTTGCTAGATTGCTAGAATGCTTATAATGTAAGATAGTTTTGTGTGATGGGTTTATTTGGGAATGTGATGGTAGAAACAAAAGAAAATTCCTTTGTTTTTTATTACCATACAAGGATAATATTTTGAGATTATCTTTCCAAGAAATACTTACCAACTATCTATTATGTATCAGGCACAGTCCTTTGTACTGGGATTCCAAAGACAAATAAGATAGTTCTTGACCTCAAGGAACTTGTCATTCATTGGGGAAGACAGATAAGTAACCAACAAATTAGAATGTAGGGGTGATTGGGGTGTGTTTCGTGTCACTATGCCACAGAAGAGAAGCAGTTGACTTAGGAGAGAGTTTAAGTTGGTCATGAAGGAAATTAAAAGTAAAGACCTCTATTTAATGGTGGGCAGCCATTGAAGGATTTTAGGAAAGTGATGTGCTGAGGGATGGATTGTAAGACCGGGGGCAGAAAGACCAGTTGCAAGGGAAAATCATGCTGGTCATGCCCCAGTACTTACATTTTTCTCATGCCACCTCTTAGAGCCCCTGAAAGTGTAGACTCCATTATGGAGAAGCAACATAAATGTGAAATACTAGCTTGTGAGCCACGTGGGTAGCTCTTTCCTCTTCAGGAAAGAGGAATGCTAGTGTCTAGAAGTGGGAGAGATTGAAATGATTCTGTAATGAGAAAATGTTATGTTAGGGCACATATATAAAGAAACAGCAGAAAAAATGTAAAATCTCAATCACTCTGTAGCCATGACATTTATAAAAATGAAAATTTTACAAGAGTATTTCTAAATGCTTTCAAGTTGGCCCCCAAAAAGCCTGCCTACCTTCACTTTGAGTTACAAATAAAATCCCTAGTGTTGCATAGCTGTGTGAGTGGTATTTACATTCTCACACATTTCAGATCTCTTGAGTCCATTTTGCTAGTATTTGTTTTCCTTGGAGATAGGAGTTAATTCAGTCACACTTTCTTCCCCTGACAATAACTGCATTTTTTTCTCTAAGGTAGCTTTCCCTCCAACCGTTGCTTGTTGTTCTTACCCAAGACCCAGTATCTGCCAAAACAAATGTATGTGAGTGATAAACGCTGAGAGGAATGTCTGTTGGACCACAGGAAATTTCCTGTTCAGGAAGAGATCTTGGGAACTTCCTGTGGAGGAGTGCATTGTGGGACTTTTGGCTGCAGTCCCTTGACCACAGCTGCAATTAACTAAAGGCAGAGGGGGAGGGGAGAGGAAGAAGAGGAGACAGCTACCCACAGACATTCTTATCTGTGTAGCCCGAGGAGAGAATGGGCTAATACAGGTTCACAACTTTCCAAGTGAACAAAATGTCTAGTGCAGAACAAAGTCACTGTGCCCAACCTCCTTTACTGCCATCCATCTTTCCCAGGCTCCCCAGTGCTTTCCTAGGGCTTCTGAAAACAGTCACTGTCACATTATCCATTTGTGTCCCCCAGCCCCTGGTAAGCACACGTGAAGTATCAATGCCCTCTGTAGCCCCACCAACTGTTTGGAATCGCCTGATTAACTTCTAGTATCCAGGCATTGGAGTTGGCAATCTTTCTCCATCCCAAGTTAAGTATGAAAGAGAGGAGAGGAGAACCCATAGCTCTTTGACATACCTTCATTTGACCCTAAAAGCATTAGGGAAATGTTATGGAACTGTTATGAAAAACAAGGTTAACAAATCCAATTTATAAGCACAATCAAAACCAACAGGAGAACCATGCATTCTTGTGCTACGATGCCAGTAAGAAATGAAGTCCTTGTTCATACCTCATACTCCCGCTCTTGGTCCCCAAACTGGGCACGTCTACTTTGCATTCAAGTGCCTTTTGTCTGTGTGTGTGTGTGTGTGTGTGTGTGTGTGTGTGTGTGTATGTATTTTTTTTTTTTTTGAGACAAGGTCTTACTCTCGCCCAGGTTGGAGTACAGTGGCATGATCACTGCTCACTGCAGCCTCGATGGCCTGGGCTCAAGTGATCCTCCTGCCTTAGCCTCCGGGTCCCTGGGACAGACAGGTGTACCACCATGCCCTGCTGATTTTTAACAATTATTTGTAGAGACAAAGTGTTGCTATGTTGCCCAGGCTCTTGATGTTTCTTTACAGCCTTCACTCAGTGCTTTTATGGAGTCCATCTCTAAAGAGCAGGGCTGATACTTGAGTTTCAAAATCTAAAGTCTCAGCTGGTGGCAATTTACATCTGATAATGTATATGACCTTGGAAGTCTCTGGCAGGGATAGGAAAGGGGAGTGGACATCTAAAGACTGAAGTATATCCCAAGCCATTTTCTGGGTCATAGAAAAGTAACCTGACCTTCCTATCCCACCTCCTATTCATCATCCACCTTGCCTCCCATCCCCATCACATTTTAAATTTTAATTAGTTATTTTTTCATTGGCAGATGAAAGTCGTGTGTTTATGGTGTATAACATGATGTTTTAATATATGTATACATGTGGACTGGCTAGATTAAGCTAATTAACATAGCCATTAACTCACATACTTACCTTTTTTTGTGGTGAGGACATTTAAAATCTACCGTCTTCATAAATTTCAAATATACACGGTATTATTAACCATAATCACCATATTATACAGCAGATCTCCTGAGCTTATCCCTCCTAACTGACATTTTGTATCCTTTGACCAACACCTCCCCAACCCCCATCCCTTATTTTATTCTGCTTGAGTTCAACTTCCAGATTCCACATGTAAGTAAGATTGTGTGATATATGTCTTTTCATTACTGGCTTATTTCACTTGGCATAATGTGCACCAGATTCACCCATGTTGTTGCAGATGGGCTTCAAAATTTAAAATATTCTTCATGAGTATGGGACCAGTTACTCCCCAGAAAGAATTAAAAAGTAGCCGGGCATGGTGGCACACACCTGTAATCCCAGCTAATACGGAGGCTTAGTTGGGAGGATCACTTGAGCCCAGGAGTTTGAGACCAGTCTCACAGTCTCAGCAACAGAGCCAGACCCTGTCTCGTATTTTTAAAACAAGAATTAAAAAGCAAGAATATTTTGCAGCAAACATTTTCTGAGAGTTTTCTAGATAATACTAGGTTTAGTTTGCCCTCCAAAGTAGTATAATTTCATCATGGTTTTAAAATTAAAAGCAAAAATACAGGTGAAGCAAAAGTGAACTTGATTCATTGAAAATTTGTCCTCACTCATCCCATGTGACTTTTTAAAATGTAATTCTAAGGAGACTCCCAGCATCCGGATGGCAAATATGTGAACAGAGAAACGTAAATTAACTGGAAGGGAACAAAATAGACCTCTCAGCTGACCAATTTTTTTAGCTTTGACATTGGCCTTTAAAAGAACAAGGCAAACTTTTTTTAAGAAAGTTATCTGGGCCGGGCGCGGTGGCTCAAGCCTGTAATCCCAGCACTTTGGGAGGCCAAGACGGGCGGATCACAAGGTCAGGAGATCGAGACCATCCTGGCTAACATGGTGAAACCCCATCTCTACTAAAAAATACAAAAAAAACTAGCTGGGCGAGGTGGCAGGCGCCTGTAGTCCCAGCTACTCGGGAGGCTGAGGCAGGAGAATGGCGTAAAAAACCCGGGAGGCGGAGCTTGCAGTGAGCTGAGATCCAGCCATTGCAGTCCAGCCTGGGCGACAGAGCGAGACTCCATCTCAAAAAAAAAAAAAGAAAGTTATCTGATTTAATTCAAGAGGTAAGTCTCTGGCTAAGGACTTAGGGTAATTAGGCCTATTTTCTACATTTTGAAAGTGTTTCCGGTGGCTGGAATGTAAAAGCTTGTTTAATTTTGATGTAACCCCAAAATTTAAGTAATCGGAATGCACTATTACTGTCGCATTCTATTGAGCTGAAGTTTAGGTTGTGCTCTGTTCAATTCAGGTTGTCTTGACAAAGGCTGAGAAATAGAATGGTCCTCCGCGGGCATACCTGACTATTCTGCAGATAACACAGTCACGCAGGCATTTGCTATAGTGAAAATACTGTTATGGTTAAGCTAGTGGTATCTTATATTTACATGCTACTTCACGATTTACCAGTGTTCATGTAATATATTAACTTATCTCATTTAATCATTACAATACCCCTTGGTGTACAGATGAGGAATCAAACTCAGACAGGCTAAGGGTGGAGGTCAACCAGGAGAACCTGCACCCGCATGCAGTCTTCTCACTGCAAGTTCAGGCAAGCCAGGAGATGAAAGCCAGCATGAGCCAGTGAATAAGCAATTATCTGACAAACTCAAGGCCAACGGAAGTAAGATAACATCTTTGTTCCCCTCCATTTCTTCCTATGCCATCCAGCCCTCAACCCCTGCTACCTTCAAGCCCTGTTGATACTCACGCCCTCCTGCCCACATTCCCTCAGTGGGGTGCTGAAGTTTTGGCGGAGGGGAGCGGAGTGAGGAACTGTTTGTTTGTGCAGTCAGGACTTCCTTACAGGAAATTTCCTGTGATGGAAACTCTGGGGAAACTTCCTGTTGGTTAGGCCACTGCAGGGGTCTGATAACCCGAACCACTTAAAACCTTCAGGGCTCTGCTGCTGAGAGGATGGGATGGCCCTTCCCTGCTTTCTCAAAGTCCGGGAGGACAACAAAGTGCAAGTGTACAGAAGCCTCAGGAATCTCACTGGGCTGGTATTTTCCAGGAGCTAAAAGCTACGGCTGTCATCAGCTGATCTTCTAGAAGACCAGCCCTCATGGTTAAATGGACTGCTTAGATTTATAACGAGAATGGTACCTGCAGTGACGTACTAGCTGGATGCATTAATAGGGCTCTGGAAACCATCTCAAAGTTCTGGGTCTGATTCTTCATATATCATTTTAAAACATTCCTGTTATATTACTCTCCAATGTTAAGGGTTTATGAGCACTGCAAACATTTATTTTCAGCTCTCACAAACTTGGAATTTTAATTAATCCTTGTCATTGTCAGACATGGTTGACTCTGTATACTGTGTGGGTCACTCAGCACAAAGTGTAAATCATCTGGGGGTATGTCTTGCAGGACAACCAATCTTAAGCCATAGCACAAAATTCTTAAATGGGCTTTACAATCATTTCACCTAGTTTGGACTTCTGGTGGATTATTTTGTTCTTTGTCAGCACTCCAGCAAAGATAATTACTCCTAAATCATGCCCTGGATTGAACTCAGCTTTGAATGTCTCCAATGTTGGGAATTCCATAGGTTCCCGTAGCAGCTCTCCTGGCCCAGCTCTTAGTTTAAAAGTTTGGTCTCCTAATTAGCCTGAATTTTCTCTAGTGACCTGTAAGTCCATTATTTTAAGCCCTGTCCTTATTGTGTCATAAAAATAATTGACTCGTTGTCTTCAATCTATTTCATATAGGTAGACTGCTGCTACGTCAAGGACGTCTTGTAAGTGCTTGATTTACCAAAGTCCATTTCTCTGCAAGTTTCTTAATAGTCGTTTTCCTGGCTTAGGGGTTATTTTAGCCTTCCTTTCTAAAATGACTGGATTTAATGGAGGCCTCTGTCAGTCCCAGCTCTCCGAACTTCTGCCCCAGCTCAGTGTTCTTTTTTGCTTTGTTTATAGGAAATAATTTCAGCATCAGAATAATAAATCAGTGAATTGGACATGTCTTTAGGTGGGCTTTTGAGATTAGATTCCTGGTCCACTTTGCAAATTAGGGAAGAATGAAAGAAATGATAATTAACTAGGAAGAAATGTGTCGACTGATAAGAAGTCTCCCTTGTTAGACTCCTAGAAAATAGAGACCATAATATTTTATAATTTTTTGTCACAGTCTCCATACGTATTTGTTGAATCCTAAAAGTCAAAAGGGAGCTGGTTATTGGATTTGAGTTGCTTCTAGAACATGTTAAAAATTGTGTGAATTTTCTCAATGTATTTGTAAGAATAGGCTGTCCTTGTGATTGAGTATTGATCTACAACATGGTGAATTATCAATGATGAGTGATGCTGCATGTAATGTACTTATAAAAGCTAGGAAAAATATTTTGTAAAAATGCCTTGGGATAAGCTTTAAATATAAAAATCCAAAATAGTGATTTAGTTTGGGGCACTCAGAGGAAGAGTAAGAATGGGGCCTGTTTCAATTTTTTGCAACATGATTACTCCTGGTTTTACATTTGATTTGCTGTTATAGAATGAGATTAACTGGAATATGTCATAAATACAGAAAGTTTGTCATTATAAACACTAGTCAGCACCTTTTGTCTACATAAGAATAATTGCTATTTTCAATTTATACTTGCTCTAAAATAGATCATATTGATGTCATAATATGTAGACTGAGCAAAAATATTATTAGTATCATTATCATCATCATCTTCTCATGATCTTCATCAAAGTTGTATTAAAATATTTTGGGACTCTAAATATTGTTATCTTTTTTGAAAGCCTACTTAGTGTAATAGAAGGATCAGGAACTTTGCACTCCTTGACCTGATTTCTAGTTTTATTTTTTGCTATTCTGTAAATTCTTTCAGAAGATTTTTATTGGGTGACTATTGCATACTCTGAGGTGCTGGCATATATCAGTGACCAAAACAGTTGTGACCCCTGCCTTCATGTTGCTTACAGTTTATTAGGGGAGATAAGTGTCTACCAAGGAATTCACACTAGCCAGAGAGCACATTGCCCACACAGCAACCAGAGTAATCTGTTGTAAAATAAATCAGACTGTCACTTCCCTGTGCCAAAACCTCCACTGGCTTCCAGTTTCATTTGGAAACCTTCTGAATTCTCAGTATGAACTGCCAGGCCCTGTGTGATCTGAAATTTGTACATCTCATAAACCTCTCCACCCTCATCCTCCATCACCTTTTTTCTGCTAGTTCCTCTTCAGCCATCCTGATCTTTTTGCTGTTCTTGGAACACACAAGTTTATGTTCCTACCTCAGGGCCTTTGCACTTGCTGCCCTTCTGCCTATGAAGCTATTTCTCCAGATACTCTCATGTCAGAGTCCCTCACCTTATCTAGGTCTCTGCTTAAATATCACCTCCTTAGAGAAACTTCCCCAACAGCATTATCCAAACGACACCTTCCTTCACTCCATCACCTTTATCCCGCACTATTTTTCTTCTTGGCGATTTTCACCACCTGACATGTAATTTTTTAAAAAACTGGATGGTGACCCTTAAGTATCTATTCAAAATGGCCATTCTTATGTACAGCTGGGGTATGATGCCAGTGGGTCCACCTGTAGGGTAATTGAATGGGCCTGGCTGTCTCATGGGAGACTCCAGTGTCTTTTCTTTTGAGAAGGCAAGTTTGTCCAAAAAGAAATCCCGTGGTCTCCTCCTTAGAAGGAGTCAATATGTGATGGCGCTTGAGCTTTTACCATGAGGATTTCCACTGGGTTCCCCTATATTCCAGAGCTGCTCACCCTTGCTCCCTCCTGAACTTGGTGTTCTCGGATTCATCCTGATTCCAGCAAGGAAAATTGTCCTTTCATCTGCAAGGAGGAGCAGTGGCTGGGCTGGGGGAGGGTGGAATACAGCCATGCCACAGATGCTTTATTAGTCTTCTCTGTTCCCTGCCTGCCTTCAGAGGCACTTGGAACCCCCAGTTTCTGAGGTTTTATGAAGTTCTGGTAGGAAAATGAGTTTGTTTCTTGGTATCTCCCCCTGCAGGCAGATTGAGTTCAGCTTTTCTGCTCAGCTGAGTCAGATACCAATTGTCCATCTGTTCCAGCTTCCAAAATTTTGTGCACCTCCCTCAACTGCCATTGTTTCCTCTCCCATTCTGTTGTCTTGTAGGTTTGTACCTTTTTTATTCCTCTGCCTGGGTTAGTGGGACCTCAGACAGGAGCAGGGATAGACAAGATATGTCTCATTGATGTAGTTACACGTGGAGGTAAATTCATTGATGCAGCAGTAGAGGATGCTTTGAAAGCATAAAATACAAAAATCTGGTCTGGTGTGTCACATACATTTAAGAGTAGACTTGAAAACTTAGTAGGAGTGAATTGGGCAAAGAAGAAGGTAGGATTATTTCTGGGGAGGGGAACAGAGCCTGTGAAGGCACTGAGACTGGAAGAGGATTTATTCTACAGGGAATGGAAAGCCCAGCCCAACTGGCATTCACTGACTTTGCTGTGGAAAAGCAGAGTGACACATTGCTTTGGTGAGAATTGCAGATGGCGAGGTAGAACGAGACAGTCACGTTAAGGATTTTGATCTTTATCCTAAGAGCAACAAGCATCCATGACTGTGTTACCTGAGTAACCTCGGACCTCATAAACTCTGGGTTCTTTCATCAACCAGGCACACTAATACCTACCTCACAGAGCTGCGTGCATTGTGTGACATCATATACACACTGTATTGACTTAAGACTGTCATATTTGTTTGCTCAATTCACGGATATGAAGGGCAGACTGTATACTTTGTCAGGTACTTTTTTCTGTTTATTGTATCCCATGGGGGAAATGGGTGGTAGATTGGTGGAGGTGGCTGGCTGGAATTGTAAAGAAAAATATGAAATTCACATGAAGGCTGGAGTTACTCACATGACAACAACAGCTTATGGGGACCAATTCTATTGCCCGTGCGTCTGTCACACAGGTGAAGTTTTGGAATGAACTACGAAGTTTTGGAATGAACTACGTATGCCATCCTTGTTATGCCATCCTTATTGGACAATGACAAGTCACTGTAGCCCCCTAGGAGAAGAACAGTATAATCAAGATATCAGGTTGAAGAATAATCTTTGTGATCAACTGAGTGAAAGGTATAAAGTAAGAAACAATTGAGAGGCATTGCTCTGAGCCCTAAAAGTCTAGTAACAGGCAATTAGAAGTTAAAGGATAAGCATTTGATAGTGTTCTAGCTATACTGCAAAATGAATGCTGCGTGAAGGCTAACTGAGAAGCTTATCAGCTGGTAGTTGGGAACTAAAGAGGAAGCAGTCACCAAGGAAAGAGGGAAAGCTCTACACACCTTTGTTAATTACACATGGAGGTAAATGCATTGATGATGAACCTGTCATTTGAGGTTTTCATGTTTAAACAGTTTCCTGGCAATGTGCCTAGCAATGTGCTAGACACTGTAGATAATATACAATAAAATATATATATATATTTTTTTGGAGACAGAGTCTCACTCTGTCGCCCAGGCTGGAGTGCAGTGGCCGAATCTCAGCTCACTGCAAGCTCCGCCTCCCGGGTTCACGCCATTCTCCTGCCTCAGCCTCCCGAATAGCTGGGACTACAGGCGCCCGCCACCTCGTCCGGCTAGTTTTTTGTATTTTTTAGTAGAGACGGGGTTTCACCGTGTTAGCCAGGATGGTCTCGATCTCCTGACCTCGTGATCCGCCCGTCTCGGCCTCCCAAAGTGCTGGGATTACAGGCTTGAGCCACCGCGCCCGGCCAAGCTAAGCATTTCTTAAAAGAAAGCAGTGACTTTTAGTACATCTCATTGATGGTATTCCACCAATTAAATCAGTCAAACAGAACTGTCACATTGAAGATTATCTTGGGCTTCTAGAATTCATTCTAGGTTTTAAAGATGCAGACAGATTCTGAGGGTCACAAACGTCAGTTTGCCAAGTATGTTTAGGCCGTCAAGTTATCCATGAAAAGGCCGTGTGGTTTGCATGAGATGGATGTGATCAGATGTAACTACATTGCTTTTTACAGCTCTGTAGAAACCACTCTCAACTGCAAATTGTAGCAGAAGCAGGCATCCACTTAATTTTGATCTTAAAGAATTTCAAAGAGAATAAATGCACACTAAATAGTGGTGGATTTTTGTAGTATACAGCAGCATCACTTTTTATTTAACACTTGCAGAAATGTGTACTAATAGAGAAAATTGGTAGAGTGAATTAAAGTATAGACAGATCCACATTAACTTTAAGTGAATACATGCACGGTCAGGAAACGGTAACCCTGGGCAGGAATCTTTAAATTTTCAGGGCTCATTAGGCAGTGAGCAGGTGAGGCTCAAGGCTATGAGTTTGCAAGTGTTCCGTGAAAACTCAAAAATGAAAGTTTTTTTTTTTTCATTTCTGAGCCTGTTGAAAGGTGGATAAGAAGGGAAAGGGCAGTCTCATAATAAAATAATATGTAAAGACTAACCAAATAACCCACTTTAGTCTTTACTCACTGGCAAGCAGCAACATATCCTATTTACAGAGGGAGGCTTTACCTAAGTGGTTATATGTAAATGAACCACCTTCTCAATGAAGCAGGATGCACCTGTCTAGAGGTGTCTGTTACTAGCGCAATGGATGTTTGATTGGGCTAACAAATTTTATTTTCCTTTTTGGAAAAAAGAACGTAGGTGGTATCAAGTTACCTTTTCTCCTGGTAACAATAGGAATTACTTCTTGAACTTGAGAAACTAGTATTTGCTTGACCTATGTTTTTTGCATTTAGCACAGTCTTCCAAAGTAGTAGGAGCATATGTTTTTGTCTTTAATTCGCAGCAGACCCCTTCCCCAATGATCATCAACAACACACTCACCCATAAATCAATGAAATCATGAAAAAGAAACATAAAATTCACTTGAAAAAGAATGCCTACGAGGCATTCCTAGAATTCTCCATGTAAGTCATTTTTTGCCAGCAAAGCTAATTGTTCTCAAATATTTGATAACAAGGATGGCATCTGTAGTTCATTCCAGAACCTCAACTGTGTGACAGACGCAAGGGCAATAGAATTGGGCCCCATAAGCTGTTGTTGTCATGTGAGTAACTCCAGCCTTCATGTGAATTTCATATTTTTCTTTACAACTCTAGCCACCTCCACCAATCTACCACCCATTTCCCCCATGGGATACAATAAACAGAAAAAAGTACCTGACAAGGTATACAGTCTGCCCTTCATATTCGTGAGTTGCACGTCCATGATTCATCCAGCTGCAGATAGAAAATATTCAGAAAAAATCACCAAAAAAAAAAAAAAAAAAACACAATGCAACCATTAAAAAATACTAACTTTCAGAATAGCATATAACAAATATTTAGATAGCATTTACATTGTATTTGTTACAAGTAATCTAGAGAAGATTTAAAATATACAGGAGGATGTGCATAGGTTGTGTGCAAATATACATCATTTTATATAAGGGATTTGAGCAGCTGTGGAGTTTGGTATCTGGGTGGGGGGTCCTGGAGCCAATCCCTTGTGTATGCAGAGGAATGGCTGCACTGGAAAGCAAAGTAAAGCTACACCAAAGAGGGTAATAGCAGGCTGTAAAGCACTGAGAGAAACTAAGAGAAGAAAGTGAGGTACCTATGACAAAGGACTGCTTGGAAGAGAAAGGATGAATAGAAGAATGTGATTTCAGGGAATTCACTGATGACAGGATGACCTACTTAAAAATGACAAGGGCCATGTGCAGTGGCTCACACCTGTAATCCCAGCACTTTGGGAGGCCAAGGTGGGCAGATCACTTGAGGTCAGGAGTTAGAGACCAGCCTGGCTAACACAGCAAAACCCCGTCTCTACAAAAAATATACAAAAATTAGCTGGGTGTGATGGCATGCGCCTGTAGTCCCAGCTTCTTGGGAGGCTTGAGGTGGGAGACTCACCTGAGCTCAGGAGGTTAAGGCTGCTGTGAGCCATGATCGCGACACTGCACTCCAGCCTGGGTGACACAGTGAGACTCTGTGTCACAAAAAAAAAAAAAAAAGATAGGAAGTGAGCAAAAGAGAGGTCATAGATAATGGCATGGTAAAACAGAGGGAGAAAAGGATAAGAAGGGGGAGGAAAAAATGTACAATGAAACGAGAAGGAAAGATGCAAAATAAATATAGGAAAAACTGAAGAGAGCTGAAGACAAGAGGAAAAGAGGAGATGGGAAAAGGGAGGAATGAAAATAAGTAAAATAGGAATGAAGTTCAAGATGTATTTAGCCAGCTAAAGAAACATAAACTATTGATTTCTTCTAATAAAGAGGAGAATGATACGGATAGTCCAGAATAATGGATCATTTGCAAAACATTAATGTATCTTGACTTAAGGTATATGTTTATAATTACCTCGAACTGTATATTTGTATTCTTTCATGTGTGGTTTTAAATTTTTTACCAAAATGGGGAAGCCAGAAGATACATACTTGATTCAGTAGAACCAGCTTTTTATCCCTAGCTTGCTGCTTTCTGCATCCTCTTTTCGGCTGAGAGGGATCAATATCTGCAGATGTCCCTTAATCTATAATTAAGCCATATGCACATCTACCCTCCCAGTTTCCCTGCCCACCATAAAACCCTCATCTTGGCTACTGCTTGGAAATTGGGGAGGGAATGGAGCATTTTACTTGAGCCCTCTGTGAACTGGTCCTGAGTATGAGGAGTGAACTCCAACCCACTTTTCTCCTAATCCCTTGTCCTAGAGTGAGAATATACAGAGGGGTTGGAAGTGGGTTTATGTTCATGGGCTTTCTAGATGGACTTTCAAGTCCAAGTAGAAGCCCAACTTGAGAGCTCGTGTAGAAAGCCCTTGAATGTAAACCCATAAAGAAAAGCACTTCCTTATTTCAGAAAGAGCACAAAAGACCAGCAATCCAAAGGCATTTCGAAGACCTTGAAAGAGCTGGGGGTGGCTTAGGTATGGAGGGTGCGTGTGTGAGTACAAGTGGCCACTCAGCTCAGAACCAAGCATCTGTGTGCCATCATCCATCGTTTCTAAATATCATGGAGGGCAAAAAGTGTAAGTGTGAATTAATGTAAGAGAAACCACACTAAAATAAAAAATACCTGTGGTGTCTTGAGATTCGAGTTGGCAAAAATCCAACCTAAAATATGTCTGACTATCACAAATAGTGAGATCCACAGGTCAGATTTTCCTCTGTTCCTGATTAACCTGGAAAGGTGGATTGGGTCCATCTTTAATAATAACTACACCTTCTGAAAGATTTGAAACTATGATTATCTTTTTGTTTGCTGCTGCTTTCATAGATTTATGGTGGGACTTGGGGTTAGACGGACGATCCAGGTCACCTATTCCAGCCTCCCACTCTGCCCGTGTTCCAAATACGACATCACTGAGTGATGGCCACCCACCTTCACTTGGATACCTCTAACAATGGGAATCTTACTGTTTCACAGGCAGCGCTTGTCATTTTTAAACACCTCCAATTTCCAGAAGGTTCTTTAAACTCTTAAATACATGACATTTATTAAAACAAAGCCTCAAACCACTTTCAGAGTGGTGGTACAGCAAATAATTGATTCTTTTCAGGGTTTTTCCCCTCTGTGTTTTTTGTCTTCTCTAACTCTAATCATTGCCCGGATATTGCTTATAACAGGAGCTCAACCTCAACCAGTCTTTCTTCTTTTACCACATGCTGTAGTGGAATCTAGATTACTGGACTCATTTCGAATCTAACTAAAAATGAGAACTGCTCTGTTTATATAAAGCTTGGCAATCGATAGGAAAAAGGAAAGGCAGTTTAGCAAAGGCCAGTGATAATTCCAAGAAGCAGTGTCTTTTGGAATATGCTATGATGACCTGGCCACTGGAGCTATCTGCTTATCTGTCTGGTTTCAGATTTCCAGAAAGGATTCACTGCCTTCAAAATACTTCCCAGCCCTTCCTTGGGTGCCTGGATTTCTACCATTAGCAGTTTACTCCTTGAGCATGGATTTTTGCAGAAAGACATGTAGACCAGGGAGATGGCTCCTTAAGCTCTTGGTGGTCATTTCACCAGAGCATTTAGCATTTTTCAGTCCCTTCCTGGATGCTTGTTTTAGTGGTGATGGTGGTGGTGAGATGAAGCAGGAATGTGTAGATCATAAAGGGATGGGAAAGGGGATGATTAGGTAGGAAAGAAGCAAAATAACATTTCTGAGTGCCGGCTAGGGTCCAGCACTTTTCACATGTAGAATTTTCACAGCAATCTCTGTGAGTTGGGATCAGTTTTTACAGATGAGAAAATGAAGACAGGAGACTAGATGACCTGACCAGGTCCTAAGCCAGTCAGGAACAGAGCTGGCATTTAAACCAGAGCTGCCTGGTCCAAAACCTGTGCTAGTCCTGCTATTCTATGACACCTAGAAGGGAAAAGGGCAGAGAACTGGAAAGCTGAGATGGAATCACCTACTTAAGAATTTTGCAGAAGGCTAACCCTGTCTAAAAGCATCCCTTTGCAATCAAACGCATGTGGCAGTAAAAATGTCCCAGTGCTAACTCATTTTAAGCCTTGGTTTTAGTCTACCTAAAATTTATAGAACACTGTAAAATATGTTACATGTAATAAGATATTTATTAGGAGTCTTCTTGCACTTGTTCAGAATGCTTTTTATGATGTTTCTACTCATTATAGATATTCTCCCATTTTGGAGAAACTGACCGCGTGCACACTCTTCACTGGAGTTTTGCACCAGTATTACCAGAAAACTGGTGATCAGTCCTGAGGCCCCTTCTGCCTCTAATTCCTTGCGTATTTTGGCTGTACTATGTGCTGTTAGGCTAGATCACAATAAGCAGCTGCCGATTTCCTCACAGGTTCCCTTGGGGAAGGATATGGGAGTCATTCTTTAGGCACCCCCCACAAATTACAGCAACCAATGCAGTAAAACCCCTTTAGCTCACTCCTCCCCCTGCGCTCGCTCACATACTCAAATATATTTAGTGCTTTCCTGCCTCTCACTCTGACACTTTTGGGAGAGCCCTGGGGGTGGTTGGGTACCTTGTCCTCGGGTGGATTTCCTTGTTTTCTGAAACCGGCTGCCATCAGACTTTGGGAGAGGATCTTATCAGAGGCGGGTCTCTTCTTCCCCCCCCCCGCCCTCAGTATTCTTTCACAGCCACCACAAAGCCACGCTTTCTCTACTAAGTACACATTCCTAGGACTGTAACAAAAGGCTTCTGTGAGTTTGAAAGCTGCAGGGGAGGCTCTTGCGTGAAGGCCTAAGATTTAAAGGGTTTCATTTCTCCTGTGCTGGGGACTGTATTGTGTTTGAGTACAGTTTGAAATCTTCTTCACCACAAGGGGAAATAGAAATCAGCCCTAAAGCTGCATGGGGACCCCGACTGGTCTTTATCCTCCTAGCTTAGTGATTTCCTGCCACCCAAGAGGCAGTGAGGGACTCCCTGACATTCCAGAGGCCCCAGGAGCCCCGGCTGCGGTGGCCTGGTGCTGGGGAGGGAGTGCGTGGGGTAGGCTACTGGTTGTGAGCCTTCAGTTTGCCAGGATGTCTGTGCTGTGCTGTGTGGCTACTTAGCCAGGGCTGTGCATGCCAGCCGGAGCCAACAGCTTCAGCAAACCTGCCCTCCGGGGAGAGTGGATTTCATTGTTTTCGAAGAGATACAGGAAATCAGAATTTTCTATCCTTCCATGGGGAGAATTGGATTGGACTGAGAAAAGAACCAACATTAAAAAGAAAGTCTCCTTCCCTTTCTTCCCTGCCCCTCCTCACCCCACCCCCAGCCGACCCGCCAGGGGCACACCCTCCCTCTGCCGGCCTTTGGGTGGAAACCTTCCTGCCTGTAGCACAGGCACTGTGAACTGCGGGGCTGTCTGAGCGACCCAGCTCTTGCCTTTTCAGTAGCAGAGGTAATGTGGCCATGACTCAGAATTATGGGACCCCAGATACTGAAGAAGTAAACTGACTTCTTTTCAGCTCACGGCAGACTCACAGTCAACAGAGTAGGTTTCGTGTGCTAATGAAACAGTAGAAACTCAGTCCTTGGTGGCTCAGTAGTGTATGGTATGAGCCTCTGCCTCCCTCCCTCCCTCCCTCCCTTCCTCCCTTTCTCCGTCTCTTTCCCTCCCCCATGCCTTCATTGCCTGCCCTTTCCTGATTCTTCAGAACTGACAACTATAAATCAAGCCCAAATTCCTTTAAGCAAAGGGTCACCAAGAGCACGACCTTGAAAAGACTTCTTGCGATATGCACTTGCAGAGTTGCATTATTGTTCCTTGGATTTAGGACAGGCCGAAGAAATCTTTCACTCTGTTTAAGAAGAGCCTGTGTGGTTCGAGGCCGTGGACACAGGATTAACAACAGCAATAATACAATGAAGTACACATGCAAAATGAAAACTTAATAATGAAGAACAACTGATTTTTTTCCAGGGAGTACCAGGCACTTCCTTGTAAATTCTTACAAGGCATGAATTATTTCCTGGAAATGATAATTTAGGCTCCTTTGGAAAAATGCATTGATTCGTTTAACATCATAATTCCAGTTACGGTAAAACCTCCATTATCTGATTTTCTGTGAATTGCAAAGCTATTATTAACTGGTACATTTTATATTTTACCAGTACAGTGACAGCTGATATTTATCATGGTGACCCCAAAGTTCTGTAAAAGGCTGAATTACCCACTCAGGAATCAAAGAAAGATTAAATTGTATTCAATAGAGTTTTTCATGTTAAGTGTCTTATTTTATTATATTCAGATCTTGTTTTAGAACGTCCAAGTGTACATCCACCATAATTTTCGAGGGCAGTGCCAACTTAAAATGTTTTATCTTTTCTTGGCTTTGTAAACAAAACCTTGTAAAACAAATTTTTGTTTTCAATACTTTGGGTTCAAACTACAGATGATTCGATCTCAAACCTGACAGGTAAACCAATTTTTTTTTTTAGAGTAGGTATTGCAGACGTGAAAGATCACAAATGTGTTCACCAAAGTGAGTGTGAGACAGATCACCCCAAACACTCTCCACTGTTTCTCTGTGATCTTAGCCCAGCTGTGTGTGTTGTGAGTCATGCCTGGGTCTGACACCAGCATTCAGAAGCTGGCATAGCTTAGCATCCACATCATAAAGGGCTCAGATCGATGGCTCTCCTTGTCAAGCTCTGCAGCCTTCTCTCAGGCTTTGTGAGATGTGGTTTGCATCATTTTCCTTCAAGGAAACGTTACGCAGAAACATAAATACAGTATACAACGAGGAGGCTTTCACCAAGAAATTGAAAGGGTACAAATATCTAGGAATACAAGGGTTAAGACAGGATTAAGACAAAAATGTACTGCAGGGAAAGAAATGTGAGCAGAATGCCCCTCTCTCCCCTTGCTTCTGCCTTGCATCCAGCCTTTCCCGGGAAGTGTGATGTGAACTGCCATCCAAGGTGCCTGTGGTACAGGCGCAGGACTTGGGTGCTGCCCAGAGCTCAGTCTCAGCAAAAGCCTAAAGGGGAAGGAAACAGATGCCCAAAACAACAGAAAATGATGCACCCCACTTTCCTGTGGTTCATCAGTTCATATACTTCCCAGGAGAAGTCAAATCATGCCCCAGAATAGGATACCTACTTATGACTTAGTGATGTTTTATAGTAATGTTGAAGAACCTTCACATCCATGGCCTCATTTGATCTCGCAGCTATCCTGCAAGATGGGCATGAATGAAAAAAAGAAGTTACTCCCACTTTCCAGATGAGAAAACAGGCTCAAAGACAGTGAGTGCCTTAGCTGAGTCCTATCCAAGCAAGGCAGGGGGCAAAGCCAGGACTAAAGCACAAGGTTCTAATTCCTTCTCCATGATTTCCTGATGCCCATCATACCCTAATAGAATAGGATCACCCTGCAAGGCAACTGGTCCACGTGGAGAGTCCTCTTAGAGGACACAGACCCGTGATGCCACCTCTGCTTTGCAAGTTGGTGCATTAGACAAGCCCTGGAATGAGAGCCAGAAGATCTCTATTCTGATCTTGGCCCTCCCTCTACTTGGGCCACTTTGATTAAGCCATTTAGCCCCATTCCCTTCAGGTGGCTCAGCTGGAAGTAAGAATGATAATGCCCGTGCAGCTGACTCACCTGGTGACTGTGAAGGCCAAATGAAATGATGTGTTTGAAAGCACTTTGCAAACTGTGGAGTACGGCCAGCCATTTCTCCTAATTTGGCTCAGGGCAGAAAGACATCCAGGTGAAGAGCTTGGTGTGTGCGTGATGACTTTTAGGCTTGGAGATATTTGTGAACAGGACACAACAAATAAATTCATTTGACAGGGGCAGAGGACAGTATGCTGGGTGTAGTAGAAAATCCTAGAACCAGCAGTTATTGAAGGGTTTGAAACTCAAAAATGATACAAAAGGCAGTTCTATTACAGTTTCTGCTTTTTTGCTCTTCCACACCTCTGAGGATGGTGTGTTTAATCCTTCCTGGGATGGTAGGTTATAGAAGACTTCATGTTGAAAGTGCCCCGTAAGGAATATCCGTGTATTTTGAAGTGCATGTGGTTCACTAGGCAGAAAACAGTCTGCCAAGTCTCTCATCCCAGGCAGAAGGGGTGACACATGCGAAGACTCTGGTCTTCGCAGTGCCCCTGAGAACTGTCAGATGTCAGTGTGGCTGGAGCTAGGGCTGCTAGAGGGCGAGGTAGGAAGTTAAGCAGGAGTTTAGGAGACCCTGAGAAGCCTCTGAAAATGTTTAAGCAAAGACACAATTAGTTTTATTTTTATTTTTTAGACGGATTCTAGCTGTGTCGCCCAGGCTGGAGTGCAGTGGCACCATCTCAGCTCACTGCAAGCTCCGCCTCCCGGGTTCACACCATTCTCCTGCCTCAGCCTCCCAAATAGGTGGGACTACAAGCGCCCGCCACCACGCCCAGCTAATTTTTTGTATTTTTAGTAGAGACAGGGTTTCACCATGTTAGCCAGGATGGTCTCGATCTCCTGACCTCGTGATCTGCCTGCCTTGGCCTCCCAAAGTGCTGGGATTACAGGCCTGAGCCGCTATGCCCGGCCAGCTTTATGTTTTTAAAAGATCATTACCTCATACTTGGTTCTCAGCTCCCTGATCCTTTTAGTTTTTATTGGATAGAGGAGAGACCTTAACATGTATAGAGACTAAGGAATGTGGAATTGGAAATCTGCCTGGCTCACTTTCCGTCAATGTGCCTGCAGTCAGCCATCTTTCTCCAGCTAAGCTGAAGGATGATGGGAGCATCACACGACAGAGGGCTGAGTTAGGAAGGTTGCGGGGGAGGTGGCTGAAGGGTCCTCACTGCAGTTGACAATTTTAAATAAATCGTCTCCCACTTTTTCTTCAATATTTTCCTATAGCAAATGGGAACTTGGACCAGATACCAGCTTCCTTCCATCCTTCCATTAGACTCACAGCCCAGTTAGGATGTTCACAGTCCCAAACCAGGGATAGCACATGCCATTACCATAGTGGGGTGGATGGAGGGGAGGAAGCAATGCTTTCCAGCCTGTAGAAGCCTCTGGTGATGTGCTGTGAACATCGTGCGGGAACCTGAACTTTGGAGTCAAACAGGCTGGTCCGCAGACCCCGGTTCCAGCACTCACTGGACTCGGGACCTTCCCAAGTTAGTGAACTTCTCTGACTGTGTCTGCATTTTCTCACTGGAAAATGGGAACAGCAATATCCACCCTCCAGAGCTGTTGTGAAGATGAAATTGAAGTGTCTCCAAAGCACCAGCTATATAGTAGAATCTCAGTGTATGCTTTTGCCCTTAAATGCCAGAAGTTAATATTCTTTCAATACTTATTCTCCTAGAAGAAAAAGAGATCCTGTTTGTGTAATGTTCCTATAGCCTCTGCTGTACTGTGTTATGAAAGCTCAAGAAACAGAAGTTCATGATGAGGCATAGCAGGAAGAAAAATGTTTTTAAGATACCAAACAAGGAAAACTTAGGAAGGAATAAGAACCAAAAAATATATCAATTGATCAGGGTAAAAAAATGTCTTATGCTCTGCTAAAGACTAATTTCCACTAATGATCTGAGTGCCTACTTAACTAATCATGTACGTTTCTAGCCAGAAAGACAATACTTGTAGGGTACATTCCATTTTAATACACAAATCATTGTTGCTTTTCAAAAAGCCATCTTTTTTTCCCTCACCACAGACAGCACCCCCGAGGCCTGGCCAGCCCCCATGCCAGCTTAAGAGCATGAACTCTTACTGGAAAGGGTTCTGTGGGGAGTACAAAGTCAAACATAATTAGGCTTGCATTCAGAGCTCACTGCCTAGCGGGAAAAAAGACATATGCACTCATAACTCTAATTTAACTCGGCGTCCTAGAAATTCCGTATCCATCTTCAAAGTTCTCTGGAAGCAAAAAGACAGGAGGAAGGACATTTTTAGAAGGAGGCTTCCTGGAAGGAGTGACTTTCGTTTCAGGCCTTAAAGAAGATGTGAGTTTCCACATGCAAGGAGGGAGGAAAAAAGCATGTTCCAGACAGATGAAGCAAGTGTGTGAGCAAAGGCTGCGGGGTGGCAGGGAGGGGTGTTGAGGGGTGTGTATCTGGACGAAGGCAGATATGGAGAGTGCTGGGAAAAAAGGTCTGGGAAAGGGCTTTGGGGGCCAGGTGGCGAGGATGTTGAATGCCTCTTTGAAGAGTGAGGTTTTATTCTATGTGCCCTTGCTGGGGAGTTGTGAAGGTTTTTATTCAAAAGAGCAGTGGGGCCGGGCACAGTGACTCACACCTGTCATCCCAGCACTTTGGGAGGCCAAAGTGGGCAGATCACATGAGGCCAGGAGTTTGAGACCAGCCTGGCCAATATGGCAAAACCCTATCTCTACTAAAAAATAAATAAATAACAAAAATTGGCTGGGTGTGGTGATGCATGCATGTAGTCCTAGCTATGCAGGAAGTTGAGGCACAACAATCGCTTGAACCTGGGAGGCGGAGGTTGCAATGGCCTGGGATTGTGCCACTGCACTCCAGCCTGGGTGACAGAGTGCGAGAGACTCTGTCTCAAAAAAAAAAAAAAAAAGAGCAATGGGAATGGTTCTTAAGGAAAATTTCTCTGGACACACTGTGTGTTCTCACTGAATATTTGGTGTGGTTTGGGTTTTATACCAGTTACAATGTGAAGCTTGGTATCTCTGAGCCTAAAATCTGTGCTTTCCAAGGAGAGTAGAAATGTCAGTGTTCACTTTGGTCAGTACTCTTGCCTCCACTTGGCAGTCATGCTGCTTCTCGAGCCTTGGGGTGTCCCTGGTCCTGGGGTACCTCCTACCCCTGCAGCCCTTTTCTAACCTATCATCTCACCCCTCCTCTGCAGGCTCCCAAGCAGCCTCGCCTCCTCCTGCAGAGGGATCAGCTGTCACCCTGCTCCTCCCTCCTCGCCCTCAGCCTACCCTACTCGCATGCATTCACCATCTCACCAGTGGAAGAGGCGTCCTTCCCCTCTTTACAGAGGTTCCTTCCCCTGAGCTCCTCTGCCTCAGCCTCCCCAGTTGGCTTCTCCCCTCCTCCACACTCAACCTCTTTCTCATTTGCACTTAGTTCCATTCCATCTTCAAAGAAACCCACTTGGATTGCACATCTCTCTTCACTACCACAAATCTGTTTCCTCACAGCCAAGTTTTCGAAAGAGTTCTCCACATGGGCGCCTCCTCCTCACCTCCCATTAGCGCCTCAACCCATTGTGATCTGGTTTCTGTGCCTGTTGCCCCTCTGCTCTGGCTGTAGTCCCCAAATGCCAGATCCATCTGGCATCTGCTGCCCAAAACTCTCCTGGCTTACAAGATACCACTGTCCTCTGATTTGTCCCCTGGCTTGTCCCCTGCTGTCCCCTCCTTTAAGAATACACCTTTTCTAAGTTGCCTGCTGCCTAAATGTTTTCCTCTGGAAAACTCACCTACTCCAATGGCTTCAACAATCACCAGTGCGATGGGGACTTCCAAAATATTTTTTTATCTCTAGCCTGGGCCTTTCTCTTAAATAACAGAGGCATGTATACAACTGCCTACTGGGCCTCTTTACCTAGATGTTGTACATACAGTTACCTCACATTAAACAAAGCTGAATATATCCCCCGCCAGTCCATCCTCTGTGGGATGAGATGGCTGAGCCCCTCCATTCACCTAGTTGCTTCCTCCACATTGAATTAATCTCTGAAGTTCCATCAGTTCTACCCCACGGTGTCTTCAGCCCATCCTTTCTCCATCCCTCCTGCTTTAGTTCAGGCTAACAATATCTGTCACCTCCATTTCTGCAACAGCCTCTGACTGGCCGCCTTGTGCCAGTCTTGCCCTGTTCTAATTCATTCTCTACTCTGCAGCTGGAGTGATCCTTTGAAAACAATATCTGATTATGTTATGCCCTTGTTTAAAATTCTCCAGTGACTCCTTGTAGCCTTAGGATAAAGCCTTAACTCCTTAGTACAGCAGACAAGGCCTTCCTAATAATAGCTAACACTCCTCACGTTCACAATCCATACCTCGCACTGTTCTAAGAACTTCACACCTATGTCAGCGTACTTAATGCTCACAATTCCTGACATAGGTCCTGTTACTATGCAAGTTTTACAGTGGAGAAAATCGAGGCACAGAAAGGTAAGCACCTTGAACCAGGTCACAGAGCTAGGAAGTTGGAGAACCAAGATTCAAACCCAGGAAACGTGACTCCAGGCCCACACTCCTTAGCAACACGCTGCACTGTCTCCGTCATGTGCCATAGCTTCTCATCCATTCAGAAATATTTACTGAGTACTGAAACTGGGCCAGAAGCTGCCTGGGACACTGGGGATATAGCAGGAATCCAAACAAAGGTCCGTTCACATGCTAATGAAGACAATGAGTAAGAAACAGGATGATTAGTAAAATTATTAGGTAGATAGATTAGGGATGAATGCTAAGAGAAAACAAAAATAAGTAAGAAAGAAGATAAGGGGGAGTCTGAGAACAGATATGTGATGTTAGAAGGAGTGTCCAGGGAGGACTTGAAGGAAGTGAGGATGTCTAGGAGAAGAATGTCAGCTGAAGGAACAGCAAGTCCAAAGGCCCTGAGGTGGGAATAGTTCCTGGTAGGTCTGAGGAACATCAGAGAGGTCAGTGTGGCCGGAGCAGAATGAAGGAGGGAAAGGATGGTGGGGGCTGGGTACAGACAGGTCAGGTCATGTAGGGCCCAGAAGATCACTGTAAAGACCTTGGCATGAACTGTGAGTGAGAGAGGAAGCCACTGGGGGATTCTGGGCAGAGTGACATGATGAAATTTACCAACAGAGGAGTGATGTGATTTGAATGAATCTCTCTGGCAGCTCTGTTGAGGATAGATGTAGGGAAGGAACAGTGGAAGCTGGGAGACCAGTCAGGGACCAGTAACAATGATCCAGGCAAGAGAGGATGGTGGCTGGGACTAATGTAGTAGCAGCAGAGGTGGCAGAAGTGGGCAGAGATGGATACATTTGGAAGGCAGAGCCAATAGCACTTACCAAGGGACCAGAAGGGGGTGTAAAAGAAGAAACAAGGGGCCCGGCGTGGTGGCTCACGCCTCTAATCCCAGCACTTTGGGAGGCCGAGGCAGGCAGATCACAACGTCAGGAGATCCAGACAATCCTGGCTAACACGGCGAAACCCTGTCTTTGCTAAAAATACAAAAAAATTAGCCAGGCGTGGTGGCAGGTGCCTGTAGTCCCAGCTACTCGGGAGGCTGAGGTGGGAGAATGGCATGAATTTGGGAGGCAGAGCTTGCAGTGAGATGGCGCCACTGCACTCCAGCCTGGGCGACAGAGCGAGAGTCCGTCAGGGAGGGAGGGAGGGAAGGAAGGAAGGGAGGGAGGGAGGAAGGGTGATTGGAAGGTGTGGGGCCTTGGCCACAGAAAGAATGGAGTTTGCCTTCTCTGCGATGGGAAAGGTTGAGAACAGCAGATTTAGATGAGTGACATCTGGAGGTTGGTTGGCATGCATTAAGCCTAACGTGCCTATTAAGCATCAAAATGGAGATGTTGACCAGACACAGTAGCTCATGCCTGTAATCCCAGCACTTTGGGAGTCTGAGGCAGGAGGATTGCTTGAGGCTAGAGTTTGAGACCAGCCTGGGCAACATGGCAAGACCCCATCTCTTAAAAAAAAATGTTTTTTAAATTAACTGGGCATGGTGGCTCACTTGTAGTCCTATCCACTTGGAAGGCTGGGGCAGGGGGATCAATTGAAGCCAGGAGTTCGAGGCTGCAGTGAACCATGATCCCACCACTGTACAACAGCTCTGTTGTCTGGGCAACAGAGTGAGATTCTGTGTCTTAAAAACAAACATGGAGATGCATTGTCACCTCCCACCCTCACCCCCATTTGAACACACACTCACATGTGTCTCATGTCCTAATCCTACTGAACTACTCAACATTTCCCAAACTAGTTGTGCTGTTTCATGTGTCCGGGCCTTGCATCTGCTGTTCCTCTGCCTGGAAAGCTGTTAGCCCATACAGTTGAGAAAGTCTTCCCTGGCTATGCACGAATGCACTAACTTGAAAATGTCTCTTTACTTTCCTTTCTTCCCTTCCAGACCTCAAAATCCAGTCTCATTCACCTTGATGTGCCCTGTACCTAATCCGGGACATGAGGCATAGTGGGTACCTCCTAGGTTAGACGGATGGGTGAGTGGGTGAGTGAACGGAGAGGTGGATAAAATGAGAACTCAGCAGTTAGACCCAACTGTGTTTTGATGGTAATGATGGGAATTCCCCTGGCACATCGCCAGGTGAGATGATCATTCAGCCTGAAATGAAAGAAACAGCAGATGTCAGGAAGTTTTTGTTAATCCTGCCTTGTGCGTTAGAACTCTCCAGCATACGTCCCCTTTCCCGCACACTCTCCCTACCTTTCTCCCCCATTTGTAGCTCCTGGTCTTATTCATCTGTAGCATCAGTAAACATATACCCTGTACTGTTCACATCCAGGTCTGTAGGAGAAATTTTGGTTATAAAACCGGAAGAGTGTTTAACCTAACGTCGTGCTGCAAGCTTGCTTTCCACGGGCCTCCGGGTCTGCCAAAATGATCAGGCCTCATTATTTAGGAAGCTGCCTCAGCCAGGCATTACTAATTTGGGCATTACTAATTCGGATGCCTATTCAGGCAAATGAGCAATGAATGTAAAGTGCTTTTGTCAGTGAATTGCCAGTGAAGAGAAGAGGGAGTGGGGGAAGCAAAGGGAAAGTGATAGAATGTTTGAGCTTTGCTTCATTTCCAGAAAGGACAGCCATTGCTTCCTGGAAGCTGGGCTTGGCAACAGGCATGGAGGAATGGGAAAGATTTATTTCCCTTTGCCAAAGCTCAATAATTCAGCTTGAGTATTTCAAATCAATACATTTCTTGCAAAGTTTCCAAGGGCTGCATTAAAAAAGCCATTTTTAAAAATTATCAGTGCATGACAGCATCCTCCGACAAGACTGGCGTGTCAGGGATGAGTCCAGTCTTCCAAACAGACAAGACACCAGTGAGAAAGGAGGCTGCCACAAGCAGGAAAGCAAAGTCAGAGCTGACAGCAAGACCAACCGCACCTGCAGGGCCTCTGGCGTTCACACACCTCATTGGTTTTGTAGAGCTCTGTCTGAGATGAGCAGCTGGCTCCCTCCTTCTAAGGGCTTGCATGGGGAAATCTTCAACTCTAACTCCGTATTTCCTTGAAGCTGCAGTTCATCACTGAACTTGGGAAAGACTAACTCGGGGAGGTCTCCACCATGATCTAGCATTGCTGAGATGTCTGACAGGCTGAGTCACTCATACTTTTGTGAATTGTTAAAAATTTCATAGTTCTGACATCTGTACGTCTTGACTTTCGGTGATAGGAGATATGGAAAGACAGTAAAAGGCTGTGTGTTTACTGTTGTTGTAAACAACAGTTTTTTTTTAGAGACAGCGCCTGGCACTGTCACCCTGGCTGGAGTATAGCGGCGCGATCTTGGCTCACTGCAACCTCCGCCGCCCAGGTTCAAGCAGTTCTCTTGCCTTAGCCTTCCAAGTAGCTGGGATTACAGGTGCCCACCACCAGGCTAGTCTCATTTTTTGTATTTTTAGTAGAGGCGGGTTTCACTATGTTGGCCAGGCTGGTCTCAAACTCCTGACCTTGTGATCCACCTGCCTCGGCCTCCCAAAGTGCTGGGATTACAGGTGTGAACCACCACACCCGGCCAGAAATTCCTTCTATTTCGATGTTTTATGTTCGCTAGAATCGTTCCTTAGTTCTTTCAATGGGAGAAGCCATTCATCCCCCCTTGACAGCCAGTGCCCTTTGAGGCTCACAGCCATTTGATTCTTCCTGTGTATCCCCCTCTGGTGGTTGTCTCTGTTTCTGGAGTGCAGTGGTCCCTGCACTTTGGACTGTAACCCCCTTTGGTGGGGCCAGAGACCCCTCCGACTAATTATCACATTTCTTTCACTTACTGCCACAAAAGCCAGCAGCAATTCACCAGGAGAACCAGAAGATGGGAGCTCTTTTTTATGAGAACGCCAAGGGGCTCTGTGTTTCCCAGCATGAAGTCTTCAGTGACAGAGTCTGGGAGGACAGCACCGGCAGCAGTATAATTTTCAGAATCCTCACGGAAGAGCAGAGCCACTCAATAGCAAAACCAAAACCCAGTGACAAGACATCCCCAAGTCCCACCTTAATGGGACTTTTGGTAGCCTTTGGAATAGGGAAAACCCAAAAATAGCCAAGAGGTATTCACCAGAAAGCCTGGAAGTGGGAGTGGTTTTACTCATTCCTATGGCAAGTGGCCTCGAGGAGGTCTAGTTCTCTGGTTTCTGTGAACTCTGCAACTGACCAGCCACATTGATAGCCAGCTTTCAAGATAGCTGTGGAGAAGCTGCTGGGAGTGGAGGCACATTGAAAAGGTTAGGGACGGCCAGACATGGTGGCTCACTCCTGTAATCCCAGTACTTTGGGAGGCCGAGGCAGGTGGATCACCTGAGGTCAGGAGTTCGAGACCAGCCTGACCAACATGGTGAACCCCGTCTCTACTAAAAATACAAAAATTAGCCAGGCGTGGTGTCACATGCCTGTAATCCCAGCTACTCAGGAGGCTGAGGCAGGAGAATCACTTGAACCCAGGAGGTGGAGGTTGCAGTGAGCATAGATCGTGTCACTGCACTCCAGCCTGGGCGACAGAGCGAGACTCCATCTCAAAAAAAAAAAGAGAGAGAAAGAAAAGGATAGGGGCAGCAGAGACTTAGATGCAAGGTCTCCCAAAGGAAACAGAAGCAGGAGATTTCAGAAAGCCAGCTGCCATTTATTTGAATGCTACATGAAAACAATAGAAGAGAGGGCTTGCTAAGGCTGGAACCATGCCATTTCGTAAAAAATGTAGGAAAACTGTCTACAGATGAAAATGAGCAACAGAAAAGTAGTGAGGTCAAATCCCACACAAAGTTTTTATAAGATAAAGGAACAGAAGGAGCAGAACAGCATCCCTAAAGAAAGCATGCCAAAACAACATGCCTTTAGAACAATTCGAAACTGTACTTACCTCTAAATGAGCTAAAAGGTAAGAAAAAGATATGAAGCGTGGGGCAAACACAGCATCAGTCAGAATTAGAAAAACTTCCAAATGAGGTGACAGAACTCTGGAAAGAATTAAAAGTAAAATAAAAATCATTTCAGAAGTCAAGAGTAAACTAGTAAGAATACAAGATGAATCTTTACAAAAGGTGATTTTTTAAAAGAGAAACACAGCGGGGAAGCAGGAAATTTTTTAAAGTGAAGAAACAAGAAAGGTTTTAAAAACAACTCAAGAAAAAGTGACAAATATTGAAGAAACACAAAGAAATTTCAACATGTGGGTAATAGGAGTCTCTGGGGGAAAAAAAACCATAAAGGAAGCTTTCGTCTGCATTGCTCCAGTCTCTGCCCCTGCCTTCACACGGCCATCTCCTCTCCTCTGCGTCTCTCTTCTGTTTCCACGTAAGGACACCTGTCATTGGATTTGGGGCCCACCTGCATCATCTTGAGATCCTTAATGACATCTGCAAAGAGCCATTCTCAAATTAGGTCTTATTCGCAGGTTCTGGGGATTAGGACGTGGACATTTCTATTTGGCAGCCAACATCCAGCCCTCTCCAGTCACTGAGCTGGTAACTGACAAAAACAGGATTTGAATTTTATTTTTTCATTTTATTATAACGTGGTTAAGAGAAATTTTAAATATTTCCATCAAGTTAGCAATTCTTGCCAACAAAAGTGGAAAGCATGACTTTATATATGTATATATAAAGTCAGAGCCTCATTCTGTCACCCAGGCTGGAGTGCAGTGGTAAAATCATTGCTCACTGCAGCCACTCCTAGGCTGAAGCAGTTCTCCCACCTCAGCCTTCTGAGTAGCTGGGACTTCAGGCATGTACTGCCATACCTGGCTAATTTATTTTGTTCTTCAAGGAGATGGGGATCTTGCTATGTTGCCCAGGCTGGTCTCAAACTCCTGGCTTCAAACAATCCTCTCACGTTGGCTTCCCAAAGTGCTGAGATTACAAGTGTGAGCCACAAGACCTGGCCAACAGCATGCTTTTAGAAATAGTAGGATAGCAGGAGGCCAGCCTGCAGACCACCCAGAGACCTCACCCCGTCTCGCACTCTGCCCAACCCCAGGGGAGCATTTTTGCACTTAGTGGATTAACATTACTTGCTCCGTCCATGATGGGCCACTCATGCTCTATCACAGATTTTCCTGACTCCTGTGTCAAAGTTAAAAAGCAGACATCGGCCTCTCTCCAGAACTCAGAATATTCGCATCTATATTGTAACACTCATACCTTTTCTAGCACAGAATGAAAAGCACCTTTGAAGAACCGTAAGCCATGAGTGATGACGGGCCGAAGGAAGTGAGGGCTCCTACCTCTTGGCACCCCTACCATCCTGCCTCCGGGACCCCTGCCACCTACTTGGGAGTCTGCCCTTAAAACTTGAGGGTCACCTGACTCTTTCCTCCCCACTCATTCATCTGACTGCCCACCAAAGCTAAGTGTGAACAGCCTGTATTGATTTATCATTTTCCTTTTGCCTACTTCCTCTGGTATAGAGATCATGCTTTCATCCAAGTGAATGATGTAAAATCCCAGGTGGGGTGACAGAGCCAAGGACAAAGGTGTTCTGCAGCAAGGGAGGGCCTCCCAGTATGAGCCTTGGAGTCTCAGAGGAGCCCAGGGACACCGCACGAGACATCCAATTACATATCTGTTGCCCTGCAAAGGGAGACGGGGTTCGGTTTGTGGTGGTGTTTAGTTTTCCTGACTCCAAGTGACCATCTTAAGCCAGAAGATTAGTAACCTTTACAACTCTAATACTAGGGAATATATTAATAACTGGTGAGAAAAAAGATTACAGCTTTTTTATTGATAGGTCTATAAAAGCCATTTCCCTATGAATGTCCTCAGAAAGGAGGAATAAGGAGATGAGATAGAATAGAATAGAGAGAAGTCTGTCTCTCTCTCTCTCACACACACACACACACACACACACACACACACACAAATGCAACACAATTATCTTTAAATAGAAGTTGCTTCTCCAAGTTTGGTTTTTTTGTTTGTTTGTTTGATGAGGCGTCAGCAACGCTGTTAAAATGATTTCATCCTGCCTGTGTGTCACAGCAGTCTGCCCTGCGTAATGCTGAATCAGCAGCAGCCCAGACAGCCTTTTGGTGGAGAGTAGATTCGACACCCAAAGGCAACCAACGGGGCCTTTGAAAGCACTTAGAAGCACTCTCCAGAGAGCCGGGGAAGAGGACAAGGAAGAAGAGGGTGCAGTGGGATTCTCCTTAAAAGACGACATCTACTAGAAAAGCTATGCTTTGGAGGTGTTGTAGGTCAGATCTGCCTTTGGGGCCCTGTGTGTATTTTCTGAGGTCTGTTAATGTAAAAGTTCATTTCACACTCCCTTCTCCCAGCACCCCCCTATCCTGTGCCCACACCTCCTGTCCACCTCCTGAAATTCAGTGATTATCCGAACTGTCTCCGTCCTGAGAAGAGACTTTTTAAAATTTCGCAGGAGAATAGAGACACCCAAGAGGGATGGGAACAGGCGCAGCTGAGCCACACAAAGCCAAGCCTCCTCCGTGTGAGTGACGGGCGGATCAGGTCCCTGTCCAGAATGAGAATGAATTTTACTCTGGTTACACTTTGCAAAGGAATGTTCTGCAGACTGTGTCGGGCATCAGAGATGGTCCGTGTGCAGTTTAAAAGAGCAAGAGAGGAAAGAATTTTCATCCTTCTTTATTCAGGCACCCTCAGGAGAGTATCGGTGTTCCGTGAATCGTGCAAATCCCACAGGATCTTTATGTTCTCTGTACCCCATCCATTTCCACCGAGGATTACAAATATTCTTGCACCAACTTTCCTCTAGCAGTTTCGATTTCTCAATAAATCTGTTTGAGGAACATTTCAACTCTTAATATCTGTTTTCCTGCTTTTTTTTTTCTTCTTAAACTCAGGATTCTTTGTAAGCAGACATATCAGTAAGGTTGATAATAAAAGTGACCTTTTTGCCCTGCAGTATAGGAAATGCTGCCTTAATGGCTCTTTGCTTTAGAAACTCATCCTTCTATAGCATCTCTCCTTGCATAGCCAAGTTGCGTCATTTTACATAAAGTAAGGTTATTTGCAGTGATTGACCTTAACTACTATGAAGAAAAACTTTCAATATGTTAGCAGTGATGTCTGTAATACCTGAAGAAGGGACATTCCCTATTTAAGATCAGGAATGTGCGTTTCAAATACAGAAATGACAGCTCAAACATTTCATTGTTACCCCACTTCTAAGTGAGAAGAGGGCACCCTTCCTGTCTCTCTTTTCTTTCTCCCCAAAATATCAAGAGAGATATATATTTCTCTTCTTAAACCTTATTTGGTTTTTGCGTTACATCACAGGTACATATTGTCAGAACCATTTGCATACGCAAGACTAAAAAATATACTAAACGAATTCTCCAGGGATCCATGGATAAACTTAAGGTAGTCTATAAACTTTGAAATCACAGGCAAATATTTGTGTGCATGTGCCTGTGCATTTTGAAGGGGGGGATGTTTGTGAACTCTGGCTGAATTCTCAAAGAATCCTGTACCTTCTTCCTAAAGCTGAGAAGGACTTGCTCTAATCTCTTCCCTACTCCCTTATTGCTGTCCCTTCCGCATTATCATTTTTGTAAAATATAGACTTTAATTAAAATGTTGATGCTTAGATCACCATACATTTTCTGCGTTGATTATCATTTTTAAAATATTGCGTTACATGACTTAACTACTGAAACTTTGTAAAGGCACCCCTTAAATTTTGCACTGAAGGCAAATGTCTTACTTGCCTCAGCCTAGCCTGGGGCCTGAGTGGGCTCCTCCTTCAGCCTTCTTTCCTCCTGCCTCTCCCTAATCCAGGCTGTTTTACGCAACCCCACCTGAGCCATTTTCCCAGCCTGCACGCTGACCATTCAGTACCCTTCTCAAAGCGCTGTACTGGGCTTCATAGCTCCTGCCAGAGCCGTCGCGCACCTTCTAAGAATACTTGCTCCAGCTTCTGCGGCCCCAGGGAGCTGCTGAAAGTATTTTGGTCTTCTAGAGACATGGGACAAAGTGCAGCTCGTCTACTATCCAGTCCTTGTCCTACCCAACTCCCCAAAATGCATTGCGCACTTTCTGTGTACCAAGTGCTGTGCAACATCTCTATAGGGATCACCTCATTTCATACTCACATTTGCCCTAAGAGGTACGTACTATTCTGGACTCCATTTTACTGCTGGGGAAACGGATTCACACACGTAACTTACCCAGCGCTAGTAAGTGATGCAGCCAGTATTTTAACCCAGGACAATTTGACTCTGAAACCCAAGGTCTGATCTAAACTGCTACATGCCTCTCACCACATTGGGCTTGCTGCCCAAAAGCAAAAATGAGAAGAAATCTTCTAAGTCATGTTCACAAGGCTGTGTGGCAAGCTCCGGGTCAGTTTTGCTGTCAACAGGTTTTCTGCTGAAAACCCCTTTGTAGCTAAAACCAGGTAAAAGTCAGAAAAATCCACAAAATGAAGTTTATAAGAAAAAAAAAATCATTCGAGGGAATTGACTGTGACTTTGGATCTCAACATGAACATACAGTGTTCTTGTTCTTGGACTTCTGGCTGAAAGATATGAGTATAACCTTCCAACCTCCACTTGGAAACTTAGTGCTGAGATACAGGCTAACCTTGAGGACAGAAATAGGAAATGTTTTGGAACTTCCAATTCCCTAGTGACAGAATTTGTTTGCAGAAAGCAGCTTTGGTCAGATAGCACATTCAAGGTTAGAGGCAGACCCAGAGGAGTGAGATGTGGGGCTTGTCAGAATGCATCCAAGGCTGGCCTGGGGGTTTTGAGCGGATTTGCAGAGAGCAGGCTGGTGGGAAAGGGAAAGGAGGCAGAAAAGCCTCCAGAAAAGTGCCTCTGGGAAGCAGCTTGAAGGGCTCTGAGGACACTTGGTTTTCTTTTGAAGGGCAGAGTACAGGGAAGAATTCTAAGTAAACCCTGCCCTCGGCAAGCAGAGGTCAGAAGGTGCTCTGCGGGCCCTGAGCAGAATTCGGGATCTGCAGCCAGACCAAGCCTGCCATGAGAAGTTGAGTTTATGGTTTATTATTCCTCATTCGCTTGCATTTTTACAGTGCATTTTAGAGTGCAAGGCACTTTTACATCCATTATTTTCTTTAACCCAGAGGAAGTTCACTGGATAATACAAAAAGCCTGGAGCTGGAGTTTTGGTCTTTAGGTTCATTGTGACCTTAGGAAAGTCTCTTGATCTCTCTGAGCTTCAGTTTCTTCTGAAAATACAGTTGTGCCAGCTTTAGCTCCCTCACAGAATAGACGATGGCATGGCATGGATGCGGAAGCATCTGGTAATGTTTTGAACTGCACAGAGCTGAGTGTCCTGACCATTAAAGCCAGAGCTGGAGTAAGTGATGAGATGTGTTGGGGAGGAGAGGGGTGCCAATCACAGACTGCAGAGCTGGCTCAGATGTGGACAGCCTAGGAATGGAAATCTTTGGCCGTACAGTCTGGCATTACCTGGGGACTGTTACGTGCCGGGCACCATGTGCAAATCACTGTGAAATCCCCTTCAGCTACATGCGGGGACATTTTAACTCTTAACACATGTACCTAACAATTCACAATTTCATCTCCCAGAGGTGGAAGATGCATTGAGGAGCATTGCTAATTTGGACTCAACTCTTGACAAATGAGGAATTGTCTGGAAAAGTAGAAATGATAGGAGAGGGTGAGAATAAAAACATGATCTTAGGATTGGGGAAGGGAAATGAGAGACACGAACAGATGTGTTTTCTTGACTTAAGGCAAATCTTTAAAATTTAGGAAAAAGTACTTACGATCTCATGATCTGAATGCGGAGACGCAACTCAGAGTCATTTGGGCTGCTCTTGAAAATGAAATCCTGGCTTATCAACTGCACATGACCCTTACTGGAATAAGAAGGAAGGGAGACAACTAAAGAAACTGATGAGGCTATATTGGGGATATTCTCTGATGAGCTCAGTTTTTAAATGTGTGTGTGTGTGTGTGTGTGTGTGTGTGTGTGTGTTTTGAGATAGAGTCTCACTCCATCACCCAGGCTGGAGTGCAGTGGCGCGATCTCAGCTCACTGCAACCTCCGGCTCTTGGGTTCAAGTAATTCTCCTGCCTCAGCTTCCTGAGTCGCTGGGATTACAGGTGCTCATCACCACGCCCAGCTCATTTTTGTATTTCAGTAGAGACAGGGTTTCACCATGTTGGCCAGGCTGATCTCAACTCCTGACTTCCAAGCAATCCACCCGCCTTGACCTCCCAAAGTGCTGGGAGTACAGGTGTGAGCCACCACACCCAGCCCTTAAATACTTTTTTTAATATAAAAGTAACACATGCTTAATAGAATTGATAAATAAAAAAGGAAAGGAAGACAGAGAATATCACCTACAATTCTACTGTATCAATTGCTTTGAATATTTTTTATGTTGTATTGTATTTTTCTATGCATTGAGATTATTATATATGTACACATACTATTTTTCAATATGAATACATACTCTTTATCGTGTTACTGTCTGCATTAATTTTCTATCATAGATATTGTCAGTAACTTATTTAACTATTTCCTTATTGCTGTTCCTAGTTTTTCATGATTAAAAATAACACTGCAATAGACATCTTTGTGCATGAAAGATTCTTCCACATACTAAGTTATTTTTTTAAGGTAGATTCTGAGAAGTTAACATTTACAGGGTTCTTAAAATATCACTAAGTTGTTTGCCAGAGAGATGATGCCAATTTATCTTCTCACTGTTTTGTGAGTACCAGTCTAATGAGCTCCGATTTTTAAAAAGATGTATATAATGGATGAAAATGCAACTTAATGAAAAGAAACACATAAAGGAGAGTTTCTTAGCTCTAGAATTTTAAAACTTGAGTGAGCTGCAAACCATGGAATACACTTAAGACAACAATAAGTGTGGGCAGCAGTATAAGAATAAGCATGATGTCAGCCTGCTGATGGAGTTGGATGGCGCAACATCAGCAAATGGCAAAGAAACCAAAACTGTTCAACTTCTTTCTCTCTTCCATGAAGGAGAATGATTGTCAGACTGAAACAGGTAGTGTAAACACTGGCAGAAGGGAATTGAAGCCCGAGATGGGTGAAGTGATTGAAAAGCCAACTAAGTTCTGAATAAATGCAAGGCTCTTAGCCCAGACAAATGACGTCCCAGGGTCGAGAACTCAGAGGGGTGAAAGATAAGCCATTGGCAGTGATCCTTCAGGGTTGTGGGAAATGGAAGCTGTACTGAAAGAATGTAAACTGTTGTTAACCTGATTTTAGGAAGAGAAGCTGGGGAAAATGTGTGTGTGAAATAAAACAGCTAACCTGATGGAACTTCCGGATGAAATTCGGGACAGATTTTCAAACATACATGTTACGAGTGGGAGACATTATCACTTTGGAACCAGCCATCTGCTCCTCATCCTCTCTCCTCATCCTCTTTAATAAGGTTGCTCTAAGTGTTGTAGTTGCTGTATTTCAGGATATCAGGAAGGCATTTCATTGAATTTCTGATGGTGCTTTCATGGAGGAGCTTGGAAAATGTCCAAAAACCAGAGTATTTAGATGGATTGATAATTGAACAACTCTTCCGAAAAGGAGTCAATAACTTGATCAGTATCCATCCAAAAGGAGGTGACTGGTGTGTCACCAGGGTACTCGTATCTCAGCCCTATATAATCTGTACTTTGTCAGTAACCTGTGGAGGTGACAGATGCTTACCAAAGCTGTAGATGATGTGAAATTACGGAGTATAGATGCTAGAAATAGGTGGAAATCTGGAGAGACTGCAACAGGCTGAGATGATGGTTAAAAATAATAAGATAAAATGCAGTATCAATTAATATACATTCTTACAGTTGGGTTCCAAGTGCTAGCTATACATATGCAGGTAGAGTGAGATTATAAAGGTGATTATAATAATAACAGTACAAAAGCAATAGCTAATGTTGATTAAGTGATTGCTCTGTGCCAAATATTGGCCTATGTGTTTCATATCATCATTTGTATAATTTTACTCTGTACTAGTTTTATGTCATCTGAAAATTGTATAAGTACATTATCTATGATTCAATGATATTTAATTCACAGGTTGAAAGTTGTCCTCATTTTTCAGTTGACGCCAGAAAGACACAGAGAGGTTAAGTAACTTGTACAAGGTCACACAGCTGGGAAATAAAGGTTCCATGCTTTTGCTCAGTGCCTGCATGCTTAACTACTGTGAAACTTTTTCTTTTTAAAATTTAGTCATAAGTTTAATTTGATGTCCTGCCAAACGACCAAATAAGCTTAGAGAGTTAGGTAGTTTTTAACGTGGGCTTGGAGCCAGATCACCTGGATTCAAATGTCAGCTCTTCCATTTCCTGGCTTGGTGACTTTGGCCAAGTCATTTAACTTCCCTGTGTTCTAATTTTGTCCTCCATAAATGGAGATCGTTCCTGTCTTACAGGATTGTTGCAGGGATTAAATGAGTTACATATGCAAAGCATTTAGAATGACTCCTGGCACATAGCAAGCGCTTGCTTACAAGTAAGTGCTTTACTGTTATTAGGCTACACAAAAAGCACTATGGTGGGGTGTTAAGAGTTGAGACTGTAGAGCTAGACCACCTGGATCTCTGTCACGGCACCACCACTTCCATCTCTGTGTGCTACAGTTTTCTCATCTGTAAAAAAAGAATAATAATCATTGCAGTGATAAGATTCAGTGTAAATGTTCAATAATTGCTAGCTGTTATTATCAATAGAAGTATATTGTCCAGAGAAAGAAAAATGCTAGTCCTGTTCCTACTGCTGCATTTGGGAATTGAAGCCACATAAGATCTCTGGAGGAGAAGGCAGGCAGGTTGGTGAGGGTCTACAAACTGCAGTGGAGGAGTTAGCTTTGGACCAATTAAGGAAGTTTCATCTGGAGGCACAGTGACTAAGCAAGGACATGGTAACGTCCTCACTGTGTTGAGGGTTACAAAATTGGTGTGTGTCATTGAATCAAGTTATGAGACAACATGGGATGTTGGGAAAAGTCAGGGGATCAGGGGCAGGTTGATCCTGAGTCAGTCTCTTAACTTCCAGGCTGGAGCTTCCATCTTTCACATTTTATGATTCTGTCTCCAGCACGTAGAACCTAGAGCGAATTCCTATTTATACAGAAAGTTTGGATAAAGAGTGGTTTTGCTGAATGGCTACTGTAGCAGAAAAGCTTGAACTGAGTGTTGCTCAAATCAATAAAATCACCTTATGACTAAGCCCTGTGTTTTCTGTCTTTTAAACTGAAATCAGAATGCAACAGACTTCACTGGGCTTTTGTGAGAATTACATGAAGTAATCTGAATGAAAGTACCTTATCAACTCTGAAGTACTACCCCAATGCAGGCAGTTATTTTGATTATTGCCATAGCTGGATTATAACTTTTCTAAGAATTAGAATATAATGAAACACTCTTAAGCATTAATCTGTCTTCTGTGATTCAGAAGATCCTTCAGGAAGTTACAAAATCTCAGGGTCATGGCCGTGGGCATGGAGTAATTCTGTAGAAAAAGATCTCGGCTGTATTTGTATTCTTTGGCTTTTTGGATTCAAATTAAATAGGAGCATATTGACTACATTAAACCCTGAAGGGAACAGAGATCACATACTCTAAGCCCTTCATTTTACAGATGAAGTCACTGAGCCACAGAGAAGCTGAGCGTCCTGCCCAGAATCAAATGTTAATTCACGGAGGATCTGGGGATAAAATCCAGGCTCCTGTCTCCCAATATGTTTTTCATCATTAATTTAAGAATATCTCAGAAAGTCTGAAATCAGGTGAAAATGTACTAATGAATGTGGCTGCCCCTTAAAGCATGGAATTGAAGAAATATTAGAAAGAAATTTAAGGGCCTGGGTGTGTCACCGAAGGATATGACACCATATACTTGACCTACTCGGGAGTGGGGAGAAGTACAGTAGAATTTTTAGTAACTTTCTTAATCACAGCAGTTCATTTTCTCTGTACAACTTTCTTTTCAAATATTCTCTGAAACTAATTGGCATTAACAATGCTGATCTTAGTAAATAACCCTCCAGAGGCGTGATGTGTACACAGGGAATAGTATAACATGGGTGCAGAATAATAGTCTCCCTCTCTCCTTTTTGTCCTTTTAATCATCATTTACATCTATATTCTTCGACTTTGTTGAATTAAAGTTGCAAGAGATGGCCGTAAATAAAGCAAGTTATGTATATGCCTCCCTCGTTCTGCCCATGCAGCTTCTGTTTGCAGCTGTGAGCCATGTAAGACTCTCCTCAAGACCAAGCACCCATGAGTGCTTGGGAGCAAGTAGCCTGTGAAGGGAGGACTTTATTCCTGGATGCATTAAAAGCAGAGTCCCACCTACACCTCCCTCCTCTTCCCATTTATAAATCTACTTCTCCAGGGATCTACAGATTTTTGGGCTATATTTTTAGTCTGTTGATAATTTGAGAAAGTCTCCAGGGATCTAAGACTTGGATGGGTAGGAGTCAATTCACTCAGTCTTTTTTGAATCCCTAATTGATGTTCAAAACCAGTCTCAATTCTGCATCTGGATGGGACATGCATGTTGAAGTACAGTGTGATGGATAAGAGCACAGATTCTGGAACCAGATTGCCTGGGTTCAAATCTCCGCTTCTCTCATTACTAGGGTTATGTGACCTTGGACAGGTCCCTTAAATGCATCGGGCCTCAGTTTCCTAATCTGAATCCGTATCATAGGGTCGTGTGAGCATGCAGTTGAATGAGCTAATATCTATTCATATAAAGTGCTTAGAGCAGTACTAGGTGCATAGTAGTGTTTAGTAAATGACTATTAAGTAAATTAAATCAGCCTGATTAGAATTGCCTCCAGGTGCAAGGCTCTATTCCCTTTAGACACTGTAACACACAAGGTCTTAAGGGCTGTAGGGTTAAGGAAAAGGGGCTTCTCCGCCTCCCCTGGCTCAATTCTACACCACAACCTTTTTATTCTATTGAATTAAAAAGCAAGTAACAGTGGGTCTTGACTTTGAACGCCAAAGTTTATCGAGCCTCTTTCCAGCTCGACGAACGTGTCCACCTACTCGAAAGGAAGAACAGTGACGCCGACGCTGATAAATGTATTGAATGGCCTGGAGCAGGTAGCTTGCTCTGTCAGGATCACTTTTGTGTGACTGCTGGGATCGCCGCAGTCTCCCCTGTAACTTGCTAGGTCCCTCTTGTACACAAGCCCAGGGCATTCGCGTCGGTTCCTGGTGAGGGGGTTTCCACACGGTGGCCCTGGTTGCTTCAGGGGCTGGGCTGTGGGAGAGATTAATGGGAAGTGAAAAGAGAAACTGTTGTGCTTAACCGGCAGAGCTGTTTGGAGTGTGACTCTTCTTGTATTTAGGGAAAAGATTACTCATGAGTATTTTCTTCCATAGAATATAAAGAACCTCAAATTACTACTTGCATCCCCCACCCCCTTCTCACCCGCCTCCCTCCATTGCAGCGTGTCCTCTGCAGAAACTTCAGCATTTTACTCTCATTTCCCCTCCCAAGCGGGATTCAGTTCTGTATTTGCTTTGGGGCCCTTGTTTCCAATAAGCCACCCTGTACTTTTTCCTGTTTCTGCCTGAGCATCTTCTGCTCTCTGGACCTCTCACCTCCAGGCACCTTCCTAGGCCCGAGGGACCAGACCCTGACATTTGTCCCCAAATGGGAACTCCCTGTGTGAGGGAGAGGAAGGTCCATAATAACAAATTGCGGTGCCATTCTTGTTCAAAGGTGACACCATTGACAGTAAGGAGTTAGGTTTAAGGTTTTTACCAGTTTGAAAATGGAGATTTTGCTGAGTAACCCTCACTGCCACTCCTACCTCCCTGTGATTCCAGATACGTGTTTTCAAGGTCATTGGAGAGAGTTGGTACTTCCCATATCCATGGACTGTTTTTAATAGGCATCACTTTCTGGCCAGTCAGGAGTCAAAAACAAAAACCTTTAGTGACTGTATTTTATTCTAAAGATCATAAAGCAGTAACGCACCATAAATTATTTGAAATTCTCATTTGTTTCCATGTGAAAAAAAAATTATCCTAAAAACACCAAGAAAAAAAATACTCTTAAATGCTCATCTCTAATGTTCCAGTGCCCAGTAGTTCTTTTTTTGGTGCACTACAAAAAACGGGTTTTGGTTTTGGGGGCTTCCACAGGTGTAGAGTAAGCCAACTACCATTCCTCAAAACTACACTTTGCAAAGGAGCCACTTGGAATGCCCAGTGGCCCTGGATATTCTCCAGGGCATTTGAGCCATTTGTTCCCCACTTCAGCAGGTAGGAAGAGCACCCCATGTAGCAAAACAGATGGTTCTTTGGCATGCCTGCTTTAGGATGAAAGGTGATTTTTTCCAGGATCAAACTAAGGGACACTTTTATAACACACTTGTGACGTCTTCTTAGCAAGTTTAAGTAACTTATATTGAAAGACGGAAGCTCCTCTTAGCAATACTTGATGCCATTGCTCTATTTGAACTATTTGAACTATTGATTCACACCATGTGATTTTAGAGAATGAAGATCCATTGAACATCTAGCTTCTTCTGACAAGCAGTTCTTAAATTTGGTCTCATGTCTCCTTTTGATTCTTAAAAAGTAATGGAGACTCCAAAGAGCTTTTGCTTATGTGGGTTATAGCTATCTGTAGTTACCATATTATTATATAAATTAAAACTGGGTATTTACAAAATATTTATGAATGTAGCAAGTAAAATAGTAAGCCAACTCTATATTAATGCAAACATATTTTAAAATACATTTTTCCAGACCAAAAATAATTTGTGAGAAGAGTAGCATTGTTACACATTTTTGAAAGACTCTTGAAAGTCTGGCTTAATGGAAGATGGCTGGACTGTCATCTCTGTTTCTGCATTCAATCTTTGCAAGATCACAATGTCATATGCCTTCTAAAACATTCCACCTAAGAATGAGAGCGAAAAAGGCAAATAGTTAATATTGTTATGATAAGATGTTTTACTTCATAGGCACCCCACAAAGGTCTCGAGAACCCTGATGGGTCCCGAGATCATATTTTGAGAACCACTGTTCTAACTTATCAAAGATTTCCCACAGCAGGAAAATAAAATAAAACTATAGACTCACAAGCTCCCAGAGAGCCAACCTGAGCCAACCCCTCAGCCTCTGCTCTGTACCCCCCTCCTGCCCACTTGGGTCCTACTCAGAGTTCAAGTACCACCCCACCAGGAAGCTCTCAGGTCAGTGAGTAGAATAAAAAGGCAGAAGACCTTGTATCCTTACTTTGCCCTGTTATTCATAGAGGCCAGCCTGATGGTTTCCCAGAGGCTGAGTGAATTGCTCTTCCTGGAAGAAGTGTCAGGGAACATTTCATTAGTTGGCAGCTTTGGAAGGTCAAGCCCAGCTCTGGAACATTCTTTCTTCAGAAGGATGCTGGGCTGCAATCAGATCAGCTCTGAATCTGAGGACCCTCCAACCACACTGACACGTGTCATAGTTCTGAGCCCCCATGGGTGCCTTGGGCACCCTGGAACAGCCCCTGGAACTGGGCAAGGAAGGGCAGGTCTCTAAGACCTACCATCCCTTAAACACATAAAAAAGGATCTTTTTCTCATTTTGCCTCTAAATAAAAGCAAAAATGTTAATCTGACAGCACACCTCAGAGTAGGATTTGGTGTACAAACTACTCCCTGGACCCCTCTTAGAGGCTGATTCTGGGTTTGGAGAAGCCCCCGGTGGGGCGGCTCAAACAGGGGCTGGAGAGGGGACTCAGAGTTGGACATAAGGGCTCTTGAGATGTGGAGACTCAATTTTGTTAACTGTTCAGAGATCTTCTCCCTTTATTCCAGCTGTCTAACTGACAAGACCTTTCTCTCTTTCTTTCTGCCTCACGCTCTCTCCAACAGGCTTGCAGCCAATTTACTGGAGCAGGGATGACGTAGCCCAGTGGCTCAAGTGGGCTGAAAATGAGTTTTCTTTAAGGCCAATTGACAGCAACACGTTTGAAATGAATGGCAAAGCTCTCCTGCTGCTGACCAAAGAGGACTTTCGCTATCGATCTCCTCATTCAGGTGAGAGTCTGGACTCTTGGCATATGCTCAACTTGGAAAGTCTGTTAGTTAGTGGTTGGTCTTTACCACCCCTCACCCTGCCCAAGAAATCCCAATAGTGAGTCATCACAAGGAAGGGATGACGATGGAAGGAAGTTGAAGGAAGATTATGCTGGCATGAGCCAGTTTGAGGAAAGAAGAGGAAGCGTTTACAGACCAAGGGGGAGAATTTTAAGCTTAGGAGAGGAACTCAGTTTAGTCCCACGGGCACTGAAACTTAAGGGCTCTAACTGTGCCACTAAGAAGAAAAAGAAGGCTGGCCATGGTGACTTACTCCTGTAGTGCCAGCACTTTGGGACGGCGAGGAAGGTGAATTGCTTGAGTCCAGGAGTTTGAGACCAGCCTGGGCAATGTAGCAAAACCTCATCTCTACAGAAACTTTAAAAATTAGCTGAGTGTGGTGGCGCACACCTGTAATCGCAGCTACTCAGGAGGCTGAGGTGGGAGGATTGCCTGAACCAAAGAGGTGGAGGCTGTGGTGAGCTGAGATCGCACCACTGCACTCCAGTCCAGGTGAGAGAGCGAGAACCTGTCTCAGAAAAAGAAAAAGATGCCATTCTGGCCCTTCGACTCTTTAAAAGTGATACCTGAGAGTGAGTGCAGGCTGTGAACTGCTCAGCCGAAAACAAAGAGAGGAAGGAGAAGGACATAGAAGGGCTAGAAAAGAAAGTAGAAATGGGGGAACTGCCGATAAAGACTGGGAAATGGGAGATCCTAGTAGCCAAGGCCAGTTTAGAAAGGCTTCAAGTGGTTTCCCTTAGAAGCAGGACTCGTTTGAGGTAATGCATCTTGTAGCCTGTAGAAATCCTAAAAAGTACAAGCGGAGGTCTCCTCTGGTTCATCTGACTCAGAAAGCTTGTCTAATTAAGGGCTCCTGAGACCACGTTTAGACGATTTCAATTCAGTAACAAACATCTCTACCTGCAAAGTGTATTACTCATGTGGATAAGGCTTCAAAGATTTGTCTCAGTTTCATTTCCTAAACCCTGTGGATATTTAGAAGGTATCTGTCTGGAAACTACATATGTCAAAGGGGAACTGTGATCTCGTTTATGCCTCTTGCGGGATTAGTTACTGAAGTACTCAAGGCCCTCCTTTTACTGAATCCCATTGCAGACCTCGACTCTGATGGAACTTGACAAAGGGTGAGGATCCTGCAGAAGGTCTTGGCGTAGTCCCTAACTATGTTCAACCTTTATTTACTCCTGGAGACCTGCCAGAAGTTAATAAACTAACCGTCATGAGGAAACATCCCTCATTATAGGAGATGAGATAAAGCCCCAGCACCCATATCTCCCCTATTCTTCCCAATTGCCACAGACCGTTTATATGAAGAAATGCTAAAGGAGAAGTTCCCCAAAAGTAAGAGATGTTATTGAAACTTGAAAATTTGTATCTCCAAAAACAAGTAATTTGGAAGGGGCACAAATATACCTGAAATATTTTGTCTCAGATCATCAATTCTTTATGTAATCTCACAGTAAGAAAACTATAAAACAACCATATAAATAAATAAAGCTATCCTAAATAGTTCTTTTGAACTTATTACAAAATAATTCCCTTTTCTATTCCAGTGGAAACTCAGAGATATACTCAAAGAGGCAATGTTATATATCTGGAGGAAAAATCCCTACCAGTGTTCCAATGAAACCATTCATGTAAAGCAAACAAAGGAAATACAGTGGTGGGTTTTGACTTGATTTGACTTGGACCTTGGGCAAGTTTTCCTCCCAAGTCTTCATAAATTTCCCCTTCATCCTATCTCAGGTGCTCTTTTTTATAGCTGGTTTATTTTCCTCCACAGTGACCTCTCAGTGTTATTTGTGAAACTGGGTTCTCTCTGCTCAAAGCTATGAACAAAGATATGTGAAAATCTGTCCGCAGTTCTTTGCCACTTTGTCCAAAGTCTTTGTTGGGTGGGCCATGTGAAAGATGGTGCTGCTGTCGAGGAAGTTACTGTCCAGTTAGAGGCAGGATTGCATTGATATAAAGGCCAAAGAAGGATGGAGGAGGGCGAGAGCAGAGTAGGATGGATCTCAGGAGAGAAGGAATGGAGTTGGTTTGAACCGTGAAGAATGGGTGGGATTGAGTAGGCAGAGGGTAATTGGAACAGCATCACCAAGTATATTTGGGTGATGGTGAGAATGCCTACCTGATGAGTAGAAGAGGCAGAAAAGGCAGGAAGGCCTGATAAGCCTGATACATTAGAATGGATGTTGAAATGCTCTAGATCACAGTTAGGAGGTAGCAATAGACATTCATTCCATGAGTATTCACCAAGCAACTCTATGCCGAAGGTACACAGGTACAGGCTAAGGGAGTTCAGAGATTACAGGGGCCGTTTCTAGCTGGATTATCAAACAGACCTCATAGACATAGTAATGGAGCCTGACTTTGAAAACTTGGAGAGGTAAACAAGAAGGAGATGAAGAAGTGTGTTAAGAAGGAGATGTAGGCCAGCATACATGGAAGAGGAATTCAGAGAGAAGGCTGCACATGCTAGACACTCCATTTGAAACATGGTCAAACATCACTCACCATACCTCTCCGGATTGTCTGATTTCCTCCTCACATTTCAAACTGGTGGACTGTCTCCTGGAAGTCGTCTCTTGATTCTCATCCCTATTTCCCTAATTCCACTCCACCTTCCTTTCTCCCATCTTGTTCTACCTCCGTCTGGGCTAGGTGCTGTTTCTCTTTTATCTTAGAGCATTCTCTACCTCTGTCATGGCCCTTGACACATACACACACATGCACATACAGTGTTATATACATTGTTTGATGATTGTTTGCTACTCTGGATCCCTCCCCTAGAGTGGAAAGTTCAATGTGGGCAGCGATTGTGTTCTGTTAAGCCGCCAAGTCTCCAGTACCTAACACCAGGGCATGGCATCCAGGTGGCACTCAACAAATGCAGGTTGAATGATGACCCAGTTTGACAGTACCCAGGTTAAGAAGTTTGGATTTTATTTTACAGGTAATTGGAAACCACTGGAAAGTTTTGATCAGGAAAAGTATGATTGGAGCTCTCTTTTTGCAACAGACATTTGCCATCAGTGCATAGGGTAGATTCACTGGCTTACTTAAAGCAGGAAAGCTAGTTAGAGTCCTTGCTGTGATCCTAATGGGAGGCAACGAAGCCCAGACTGGATCAGTGAGATCAAAATAATACTCAGGCCCAAAGTGGCTAGCTAAGATGGGGAGCTGACCTGGAAGTAGTGCTAAGAGTTCATTTTTGAGCACGCAATGCCAGGACATTCAAGAAGACTTGTCCTGTTCTCCAGTTGGAAATCTAAAACAAGAGGCAGGCCAGAGCTGGGAATAATAGATGTGAACATCATACATCATCTCCATTATGTAGAATTTTGTGAGCTGGGGATAAAGATAAATTTATACTGAAGGTAATTTAATTAAGGCACCCACTAGAAAGCCATGGACAGAATTTCAAGGTGATGCCTGCCAGCAGGGCCTACAGGAAAACTTATCACAGAACACAGGAGTATTGTGAATGGGTTTATAAGACAGAACTAAGAAGGAGTTGAGAAGACCCATCTCATGAAGGGATCACCCAGGAAGAGGAGGAAGGCCACAGGCATTCTCCTTAGGCAGGGGCAAGATCTGGATTGAAAATCCTTTTTGTTTTCCAGATGTAACATTTGTCACTGTTTCTTCTGACGTGGGCTTTCAGCTTTAGCAGTTTGGTGTAGTGGAAGTCCTCAGGCCTGGGTTCTACACCTGGCCCTTCACAAATCACATCACTTCACTTGGCCTTATTTTCCTCATCCACAAAATGTGGTTCTCACCACATGGATCCTAAGCTCCCTTCCATCCTTAACAGTTCAGCCCAACTTCAACACTGAAACAGTGTTAAGTTTCTAGCAAACAGTGTAGCTATCTATGCTGTCTATATATGGAAACAACATTCCTTAACACAACTCCTCTCCAATGTAGAGAGGAGAGCACTGGACTCAATGAGTTATAATTACCTGAAATACGATTATACCTTAAGTCAAGTACAGTAGACTCCCTGAATGCCATATTCTTTGACCAGCTTAACAAATTACATTTATCACATCCACTTCTAGGACAAGAATCCTCCATTTTCAACCCCTAGGATAAAGCAGGGAACATTTGCCATGTGCTTTAAATAATTATATGGTCTCTAACCGGAAGATTTCAAGGTTGAAGACAAATGGGATATTTCCTTTGGAATAGTCTCCCAGTTGGAGGATGTAACAGATGACAAATTTATAACATTTGTAAAGTTGAAGAATAAATGGAAGGGATCCCACTTTTATAAAACTTCACCTGAACAGAATAATTTTACATAGACCTTGGGCTACTAGATAGTTATCACATTAACTTGTTCTTGTTCTGAAGGAATTTAAATTCAGAGAGGTATTTGATTACTTGACTACTTTGAGACTCTGAGAAGACACATTGACAGGAGGGAACGTCTAGACAGGTTGGCATTTGTATTAACCCTTACTTAGGGTTATCCATTGCATGACATTCAGGTGGAATGGATTTAGGTACCCGTTATTTTCTATGAACAAGGAAACCCACAAGTTATTATCAATTTAATTCATGTTACGCTCACTTGCTATCAATGCTAAAAAAGGGAAAGAAACATATGTTCAGAGTTCCTTCAATTCAGCAAAAATGTATTGGGGATTTGCTAAATATATTGAGGATTTTAGTAGACTAAAATCTGCAGTCTTTTCATATACTAGAGTGTGATTTTGCAAATTGTTTCTTCCCTTTCCAACCCACCAGAACCTTTGTCTTTGGAAATATGCTTTGCTTATATTTTTCAAATATAGTAAAATTTTCTTTCAAAGTTAAACCAAAAATACTGGTCTTTACATCATATTTCTTGAATCAGTTGGCCTATTAATTTCTATTAAGCAATGGTAGGTTTGCCAGATTGAAGGACTATCAACTGGCTGTTTTAGAATTAAGTCAGAGAATCCAAGGATATAGGTCACAGAAGGGAATTGTAGCCCTGAAACGTGGGAGTTGTAGCAGGCATGACCCTTGTCTGAAGACACCAGAGTTGGCTCTTTCTTTACTGTGTCTTTCAGCAAGCAAAAACAAATGTGTATCACACCTCAGAGAAATGCTTAGATAGGTCACTTATGGGAAAGTCATTTTCTTTCTTTCTTTTTTTTTTTTAAGACAGAGTCTTGCTCTGTCGCCAGGCTGGAGTGCAGTGCTGCGATCCCGGCTCACTACAACTTCCGCCTCCTGGGTTCAAGTGATTGTGATTCTCCTGCCTCAGTCTCCTGAGTAGCTGGGACTACAGGTTTGCACCACCACACCTAGCTAATTTTTGTATTTTTAGTAGAGATGAGGTTTCACTATGTTGGCCAGGATGATCTTGATCTCTTGACCTCATGATTTACCCGCCTCGGCCTCCCAAAGTGCTAGGATTATAGGCGTGAGCCACTGCACCCAGCCGTCATTTTGTTTCTTAGGCTCTTCACTTGTCCCCTTTGTGAAATGGAGGCAGTCTCCCACCCTGCTGTCATGTACTTGAAAAATGCAAGTTTTAGCAATGTTAGGGTTCTTCTTTAAACTTACTAAACTTGAGAAGTTAAAAGTTGGAGAGACCTAGGTAGCCCTGCAGATGACGCTAAACATTGGTCATACAGGTTGATGTGATGGTAACGTAGGGAAAACCAACTGCACAGTGCTTCCTTTAAACACATACTTATTTCATGAAGTTCTGTTTTCTCGAGAGCTTATTTTGTTTATCTTACCTTATATTCTATATCCAGCTGTAATTGTCTTACTATATCTGTTTTCTAACAGATTTATTATTGTCTTAAATATAATATTTAAATTTTCCCACAACCTGTTCCCTTTTTCTCAGGGTCTCTGTGTATAAGACATAAATATTAAACCAAATTTCAAATGTTTGTTGCTAAGTAAAAGACTAATTTATTTTTGTGGTCACAGAAGGCACTCCATATTAAATTAAAAGGTTCATTCAACCGGCCTGCAAAAATGCATTGAATGGAATGCTTAGAAACTGGGACCAGGCCAGGCGCAGCGGCTCACGCCTGTACTTCTAGCACTTCAGGAGGCCGAGGCAGGTGGATGACGAGGTCTGGAGTTCGAGACCATCCTGGCTAATATGGTGAAACCCCATCTCTACCAAAAATACAAAAATTTAGCCAGGCATGGTAGCACACACCTGTAGTCCCAGCTACTTGGGAGGCTGAGGCAGGAGGATTCCTTGAACCCAGGAGATGGAGGTTGCAGTGAGCCGAGATCACGCAATTGCACTCCAGCCTGGGCAACAGAGTGAGACTCTGTCTCAAAAAAAAGAAAAAAGAAAAAAGAAACTATAACCAAGCAGAGTTAGAAAACCAAGCAGTCCCATTACAGGAATGGGCATTATGCACTAGTGTTTTCACTGTTGAATTTATTATATAAGTTAAGGGACCGAAGCCTAGGGCTTCATCCTGAACCCATCAAAAGTAGAAAGGGTCCAACAGAGAGAACATTCTGACACATCTAAAAATTACCTCTCCCACACCAGGCATACTCTCACTTTAAAAAAAAAAAAAAAAAAAAAAATGGCCAGAAGGAAACTGAAGCCTCTGAATAAAAATCAAAGAGAAGAGAGAGCTGTTTGCAAATTTAAGAATGTGTTACTTAGATAATCTACGTGTAAGATTATGTACATAGCAAATCATCACCTGAAAAATGCAGATTTTAATAATATTAGGGTTCTACTTTAAATCTACTCAACTTGAGAAGTTAAAAGTTGCAAAACCCCCCTGGGAGAGGCTCTAGGTAGCATTGCAGATGATAAGAAGCATTGATTCCAGCCTTCTGAGAACAAGTAGTATATAATAAGAACTTTTAAACTAATGATACCCTTTCACTGATAATTCTATTCCTAAACAAATAGCCGAAGAAAACCATCCAATAGTGGGCAAAACAGGATGCCCTTAACAATTCTATTTATAGTAGTTAAAAACTGGAAATTCCCCAACCACCCCCAGTGTGGGACTAGCTAAACACATTTGGGGAAGGTAAATATCATAGGATACACGGTAGCCTCACAGCCATTCATTCACTCACTCATTTATTATTTCTTCAGTAGATTATGCAGGGCTCTGCAGGTCATATTCAGGATTTTACATGTTTGTTTGAAGACAAGTAGAAGCCATTTGTTTTAAGCAGAGGGTCGGCGTGGCAAGGTACGGAGGTGAAAAGTGGAGGCGGGGCCTCTTAGGCTGCAGTCTAGGAGCAATGGTTGTGATATTAACTAAAGTGAGGCTCACTGAGGGAGGAGGTGGTTCAAGAAACAGATAAAAGGCAGAGTCTGCAGGTCTTGGTGACCAATTTGATGTGAGATGAAAAGAAGAGAGGACTTAACGATTACTTCCAGGTTTTTGGTCTGATCATCTGAGCATTTACTGACCTAAGAAACACCATCTTATTTGTAAAGATATTTGTGTTAGACACATCAAATGTATGGTGCCTATATGACCTCCAGGAGGAATTACTTAGGAGATCATGGAATGTGGTTCTGGAGTTCAGAAGAAGTGCCTGGCTAGAGTAGATTTAACTTAGACGAGCCGATTGAAGTCGTGGGAGTAGATGAGGTTGCCCAAGAAGAAGGGCTGGTGAGAGACCTGGGGAACCTTACTGTTGAAGGGCTGGAGAAGGAGGAAGAGCAGAGAAGTAGGCAGAAAACCAGGACAGGTGGAAATCTCTGAAGCCATGGAGTGTTCTAAGAGAAGGGAAGTAGAGATGTCTGGTAAGGATGTTGCTGAGAAGTCAGGCAGTTCCCCAAGTACCAACCATTGCCCTTTGGATCTGACAACAGGGAGGTGACCTGAGCAAAAGCAGATTGGAGAAGGGTGGGAGTGGGAACCAGAATGGAAGGTGAGGAAGTGGTGAGAATGGTGTTGGACAGCTCCCCTGGGAAGCTTGGCTGTAAAGGGAGGAGAGAAACAGGAGCAGGACGTAACAGGGAGGATGGGGACAAGGGGCGTGTGCATGTGGACAGGAAAAAAACTTGAAACTGCTTAAAAGCTAAAGGGAAGAAACCCAACAAAAGAAGTTGGCAATACGACCACAAATGGGGACTGTAAGAGCTAACTGTAAACTGGAAATGTCTGTATGAAATGATGTCAACTGGGGGAAAAAAATTCCATCCATATGAATGCGACTTTGTAAAACTTATGCATGTGCTTTAAATACAAAAGTACTGAAACAAAGAAAACATTTTTTTGCCAGATTTTGTGAGACACGTCTGTTCACACTTATGACAATTGCAAGAGACACCAGCCATTGAGTGTTTATGATGGCAGACGTGGGGCTGGTGCTCTGCACATATCATCTCATTTAATCCTTACAACAACCCTGCCAAGTCTGTGGCACAGTTCTCATTTTACACACAAGAATACTGAACTAAGCCCTGAACTGTGGCTTGGAGAAGAAAATAGCTTCCCTAAGGGCATACAGTTGACAAACAGAGGAACAAGATTCAAACTTGGGACTGCCTTGCTCCAGAGCCCAAATTCTTTCCTCTAAAATTAAGTAACTTAAATAAATTTAACCCCCCTCAACAGCATCTTGCATGTTCTTTGTCCTTAGACATTAGTAAGATTGATCAGCCAAGTCACAGCAATATTGTTCACTCGCTCTGTCCTGTCCATTTGAAACACATTGCAATACAATAATGGAATTTAGGATGCTCAGAGAATATGCCTGGCTTGTCACATAAAGATCACCAGTGCAAAACTGTGTTTTGTTTCTGTGTGTGTGCGTGTGTGTGTTCGTGCGCATGCACCCAGGAGTATATCTAGATTTTATGGGCCCGAGGCTTACAATTCAGGCAATATGAATATTTCTAGAACTCTTCCCAGGGACCTGTGCAAGTGAAGGGCCCCAAAGCTCACTAGCTTCATGGCACATCTACCTCTGCACATGCTTGTGTTTACATGAACTGTGTATGTATGCGTGAAGACAGATGGAGGAACCAATGAAAACTATGGTTCTTTGACCAGTACGGCTCAGTTCCATTGAATAGTACAATAGAAGCACTAGTTAGAACCAGTCACTGTGTTTCTTTTCTGGGAAGGGAGGGGAGATTTATTAAAAATCAAATGGGCGGCCGGGCGCAGTGGCTCACGCCTGTAATCCCAGCACTTTGGGAGGCCGAGGTGGGCGGATGACGAGGTCAGGAGATCAAGATCATCCTGGCTAACACGGTGAAACCCTGTCTCTACTAAAAAAATACAAAATAATTAGCCAGATATGGTGGCGGGTGCCTGTAGTCCCAGCTACTCGGGAGGCTGAGGCAGGAGAATGGCATGAACCCGGGAGGCAGAACTTGCAGTGAGCCGAGATTGCGCCACTGCACTCCAGCCTGAGCAACAGCAAGACTCCATCTCAAAAAAAATAAAAATAAAAAATCAAATGGGTTATGAATTTTCCGAAAAATGCCCTTTGAATTTCAGCCATTAGCTAAGTTAGATATACAGTGCTGTGGCACGTGCTCTTTATTTTCAGTAGGCAAATAAATATAACTTATTTTTAAATATATTTTTTATCCCAGAGACTGTTTTGGGGTTGGTTGGTTGGTTGTTTGAGAAAGGGTCTCACTCTGTCCTGCAGACTGGAGTGCAGTGGTACAATCACAGCTCACTGCAGCCTCGACCTCCTGGGCTCAAGCAATCCTCCCACCTCAGCCTCCCGAGTAGCTGGGACAGTAGGCATGCATCGCCGCACCCAACTAATTTTTGTATTTTTTGTAGAGATGGGGATCTCACTATATTACCCAGGCTGGTCTCAAACTCCTGGGCTCAAGTGATCCTCCTGCCTCTGCCTCCCAAAGTGCTGGGATTATAGGTGTGAGGCACAGCATGTAGCCAGATTTTTTGTTAGTAACACCTTTCGGATGTGATCTCCTCTCCTACATATATGAAAATTTGAAGAATACATCAAGAGAGCAGGCTGGGTGTTGAGGCATGCAGGGACACTGGAAATGGAAGAAGATGGAGGGCCGTCTTCATATACTTAGAAACCTGCTATAGACAAGACACATATTCTGTGTTACTTCAAAAGCCAAAACTAAGAACCAAAGTACAGGGATTGCAGGGGAAGCCAGATTCCACCTCAGCAGAGAAACTTTCTATCAACTAGAGCTGTCCAAAAATGGTTTGCTTGTGCCGTGGCCAGCTACCCATCACTGGAATTACCCAGCCAAAGCCACTTCTTTCTGGGAGAAGGGGAGGTGGGAGACTTTTAGTGAGCAAAGTTTGAGTCAATCTAAGAAACCTCTAGAATCCTGTCTAGGTCTAATATTCCCAGTTATAATTGGGGCACACTATCACTGCCAATCATATGCACACAGTGCATGCACAGCAAGTGGTCCCTGTCCCTGTGGTGGTGATGTGTTTTTGCTGAGCCGGCCGCATTCCCTGACCGAGCCCCTGGTTGCTGAGGAAACATGTCTGTGCGTGGAATGACTCAACTAAGGCCACACTCCTGGGTCTTAGAACTAAGTTTTTTCCTGGCCCAGTACCCGGAACCTCAGGTCCATGCTCCCACCCATAGCCACCTCATGGATAGCATTTAAGATAACTCCTGATACCTTATTAGTCTCGTAATAGGTTTATGGTCTAGGTAGGAAACTGGCTGAGTCCAGTTGACCCGCCCCTCCCCCTGCTTCCTCCTGCACACTCGGGAAGAACCCCTCTGTCCCTGCTCCCTTGGCCAGCGTCAGTATGGACGGCTGAAGCAAGCCTGCGCAGAAGGGAGGTGTGCGGCAGACCACGTGTCAGCCCCCCAGAGGCTTAGCCCACCAGGTCAGGATGAGGCATCCAGTGAACCCAAGACTGGGAGAGTGACCTCAGTTAGCCTTCTTTACCCTTTCTGGAAGGGGAACATAAAGTTGGCCGTGACCCAGATACTCCTCTGTTCTCCATGTAAGACCTCCTTAGAGATCTACGCAACTGTCCTAAGCCACTAGAACAAGATCAGGAATAGTAATGATGGGAGTGTTCCCAGCGGTGGTGGTGGTGGTGGTGAAAGCAATGACTAGTGTTTACTGAGCTCTTCCTGTTTGCCTCACGCCATGATGAGCTCATTACATAGACCACCTTATTGAATCCTTACAACGACCCCACAAGGTAGATGCCATCAACATTGCCATTTTATAGATGAGGAGACTTAAGGGGCATGCCTGAGGAGGCACCAGTCTGACTCCAGAGCATGGCCTCTTCGCCATGCTGCTGTCTTTCCTCAGTTTCTCTCTCATGAGAACATAGAAGGAAAAGTCACCTGCCTGCTCTCCAGCCCTTGTTTGAGCCACCCCAAGCCCAGAAGCAGCCACCAAGAGGGGTCCAGGGAACAGTTTGTGCGCCAAACCCTACTCTGGGCGCTTCTTGTCCTTTCCCTCCTTTAACCCTCATAGCAAATGCTGGAGGTCAGTGCCATTATTTGCATTTTGCAGAGAAGTTCAGGGACTTGCTCAAGGTCACCTGGTGCACAGGAGTTGGGACTCCCATCCAGGCAGCCGTGCCCACCTCTGCAGTCAGCACCTCCCACCACCACACCAGCTCGCCTGGTTAAGTGAACCAAGCTGAACACCATCACAGACACTAAATTTATATTTCCTGGCCTCCCCTTCCAAAATGGATACACTAATTACTGACCTTTTTTTTTAGTAATAGTAATCATCAGGAACACATTTTTCAATGTTTTCATTTTTCTATTCCGCATACTACCAAAAAAAACATTGATAAAACCCAGCAAGTGTGAGGCCATGTAAATTAGCAAAAGTTCAGGAAGTCATTACACTAAACCAAAAGAAACAAAGTGTTGATTAGGGGCTTATTTTTGTATGAGATTAAAATACGAATCATTAAAATAGGACTGTATTTCAGGCTCCTTATCCCCGCCTCATCAGAGACATCACCATGACTACTAGGTTTGGATTCAATGAATTCCGAAGCCGTTCTCAGCTCTCAAATGCAGTCATGGGTGCCATGGTTCTCCCTTATACATAGCAGTTTCAAAAGTCTGGTCCAGGATACCTCTGTATCTTCCTGCCCATCTCCTTTTAATAAAATACCTAAGTGACATGGTGTCTGCAGGTCTTTGAAGTATTTTGCTTTATTTAGTCATGATACTAAGTAGTGGCAGAAAGTTATACGAACAGCAACCAAATTTCAAAGGTAGAGGAGGGAACAAAGTCAAGGCGAAAACACAAAATTCCCTCAGGAATCCCTTAGAATCGTGTATCCTTAGAGCTTTATTTAGTATCAGTGATAGAGGAGCAGGTGTTTGTAGAAAAAAAAGTTAATATGGAACATTTCTCAGGTCCATGCTGAGCTTGAAAGAAAAAATAATATAGCAATATCTTCAACCCAAAATATGCCTTGAATTTAAGTTGGTAATTAAAATATTTGTTTAAAAAAATCGCTAAAATTAGAGACAAAGGCCCATTGTTTGTTATTACTGCTGACCGCCTATCTGTGTGTGGAGAAGGGTGTGAGGAGATAGTCAGAGGCCTGTGATATTTTAAAGATTAATCACCTACCCCCAAAGGGTTTTGAGGCACCCACCTGCATTTTCAACTTGGATCTAAGAGTCAAGGGGTGGGACAAGACCATGACACGTTTTGGGTTTGTTTTGATTTTTTTTTTTTTTTTTGAGACAGAGTCTCACTCTGTCGCCCAGGCTGGAGTGCAATGGCCGGATCTCAGCTCACTGCAAGCCCCGCCTCCCGGGTTTACGCCATTCTCCTGCCTCAGCCTCCCGCGTAGCTGGGACTACAGGTGCCCGCCACCTCACCCGGCTAGTTTTTTGTATTTTTTTAGTAGAGACGGGGTTTCACCATGTTAGCCAGGATGGTCTCGATCTCCTGACATCGTGATCCGCCCGCCTCGGCCTCCCAAAGTGCTGGGATTACAGGCTTGAGCCACCGCGCCCGGCCTTGATTTTGTTTTTGTTTTGTTTTGTTTTTTGCTAATTAATCCTTGGACACTTCAAATACCAAATATATCAGAACAGAAAGGTGCCCGCTCAACCCAACCCCTACTATCTTCTGACTATGGCCTGACATCTCTAGATGATTTTCTAGAGACTGTGGAACCTTGGAACAATGCCTGTGTGCATTTTTAAAGGAGGGAAGCATCCCAGAACATGCCAGTTCCTTACAGAGTATCTTGAGTAGTTACCACCTCCAACTGGACTTGTGAATTTTTTTCACGTTTATTCTTTTCCTGCCTAGGATTGAGGTTGGTTAAAAAGGCATATTTTTCTCTGTAGGGAAGATTTCTATGAAGAATCTATGAGTTGTCATTGCAGCATTACAAATGTTCTTAATGACTTCATAATTCTTCGAGTAATCTGAAGTGCAAGCTAAGATAGATGTAAAAAGAACATCCTCACAAATATAAGAGCAATAAATTGGGATCGTTTAAATTCCCTGCCACTGTTAGGCAGCTACTGAAGCAGTTCAGTAATGTGGGAAAATGTTCAAAACCTAATGTGGAGAGAAGAGAGGATACTCAACTATTAAAAGCCTGATTCTAACTATAGAACTGTAGATAGTATTAACAGGGCTTCTGTATCTTAGTGATGGGATTCTAGGTAATGTTTTGTTTTCTTTCTGATTTTCTGCCTTTTTAAAACATTTTTGGGGCCATGCACAGTAGCTTACACCTGTAATACTAGCACTTTGGGAGGCCTAGGCGGGTGAATCACTTATGCTCAGGAGTTTGAGGCCAACTTGAACAACATTGTGAAACCCTGTCTCTACTGAAAATACAAAAATTAGTTGGGTGTGGTGGTTCACACCTGTGGTCCCAGCTACTTGGAGGGCTGTGGTGGGAGGATCACTTGAGCCCGGGAGGTGGAGGTTGTAGTGAGCCAAGATCGTGGCATTGCACTTAAGCATGGGCAACAGAGTGCGACCCTGTCTCAAAAAAAAAAAAAAAAAGTATATGATTTTCATGATCAAAAAAGTTTGATTTAAAACTTCACATAGCTGTGACCTTTTGAGTTTCAAGTGCTGCATTCGGTGTCCTGTGAGCTTGGTGAGGGTAGGGGGTGGCAGGCCTGTTTTCTCCCCAATTATATCTTTGGCACAGTGCCAGGCACATAGCTGCTGCTCCGTAAATTGTTGTTGGAAAAAAAATTTTTCCATTTCCTGATTTTCCTTTCCTTTTTCTTTCCAGGTGATGTGCTCTATGAACTCCTTCAGCATATTCTGAAGCAGAGGAAACCTCGGATTCTTTTTTCGCCATTCTTCCACCCTGGAAACTCTATACACACACAGCCGGAGGTTATACTGCATCAGAACCACGAAGAAGGTACTGGAAGAGGCTTCTCTTTTCTTGACTGAGGTTTAGACAAATCCAAGAAGTTTAATTGTTAACTTGATAAGCTGGTCTTATTTGTGTAAGTTCACTTTTCATTCAACAGACAATTACTGAGTGCTTACGATGTGCAAGATACACTCTTGGTTCCCTGAAGCTCATAATCACAGTGAAGCAGTGAGATGGATGTGCACAGAAGCACAGAAGCGTAACCGTATAGTAGGCACTGTAAAGGTGTGGTGGAAGAGTCAGTGACAGCCAGGTACAGGAAGCAGGGTCTGCTCATAAAGGAAGCAGCTCTGGAGTATGCCTTAGAGCAGTGGTCCCCAACCTTTTTGGCACCAAGGACCAGTTTTGTGGAAGACAATTTTTCCACCAACAGTGGAGGTGAGGGATGGTTTGGGATGACTCAAGTGCGTTACATTTATTATGCACTTCATTTCTATTATTATTACATTGTAATACATAATGAAATAATTATACAATCCACCATAATGTAGAATCAGTGGGAACCCTGAGCTTGTTTTCCTGCCACTAGATGGTCCCATCTGGGGGTGATGGGAAAGAGTGACAGATCATCAGCCATTAGATTCCGTAAGGAGTGCACAACTAGATCCCTCACATGCTCACATGGACAGTTCATGATAGCGTGTGTGCTTCTATGAGGATCTCATGCCGCTGCTGATCTGACAGGAGGTGGAACTTAGGCAGTAATGTGAGCAGTGGGGAGCAGCTGTAGATACAGATGAAGCTTCACTCACTTGCCCACCGCTCACCTCCTGCTGTGCAGCCCGGTTCCTAACAGGCCATGGACTGGTACCGGTCAGTGACCTGGAGGTTGTGGACCCCGCCTTAGAAATTCAGCAGGATTTTGGCCGGGCGCGGTGGCTCAAGCCTGTAATCCCAGCACTTTGGGAGGCCAAGGCGGGCGGATCACGAGGTCAGGAGATCGAGACCATCCTGGCTAACACGGTGAAACCCCGTCTCTACTAAAAAATACAAAAAACTAGCCGGGCGAGGTGGCGGGCACCTGTAGTCCCAGCTACTCAGGAGGCTGAGGCAGGAGAAGGGCGTGAACCCGGGAGGCGGAGCTTGCAGTGAGCCGAGATCTGGCCACTGTACTCCAGCTTGGGCGACAGAGCGAGACTCCGTCTCAAAAAAAAAAAAAAAGAAAGAAAGAAAAAGAAATCCAGCAGGATTCTGATAAGGTTGAAGTGAAGAACATTCCAGGCAAAGAAATGACATGAGGGTGGGGTAAGGCTTTTGGAACAGAGAGCAGTTAGATGACTTGGATTATAGAGCTTATCTTCCCCCACTCTTTTATTACAAAAAATTTCAAACATACTCCAAATAAAATAAAATAAATAAACCCCTGTGAGCCATCACCCTTGCCTTCACAATGATCACCATTTTGTCATTGCAGAGCTAGTTCAAGGGGCTTAGCTTGGAACCAGAGTGTAGAGAACTTTGATTTCTGGAATATGGAGGAAAGAAATGGGAAGTCATTGAAGATGTTTTTAGCAGGGGGTAGTAGAAGCTGGAGGAAGGAAAGAAAAACACCCAAATCTATGAACTCAGTGTTGGGTCAGGGCTTTCTGCATCAGGCATCACAGGAGGCTGGTTAGAGTGCACTCAGTGTCCGTGTTTATTTCAAGTGTCCCGGGTGTTCCTCTTAATCATTGATAGAAAGCAAAAGACCAGAATTTAATTTAGGCCCTGGACCTAGTTCCACAATAGGTGCTGGGGCCCAGAAATAGAGTATAAAAACCTTACTTGAGGCCGGCCGCGGTGGCTCACGCCTGTAATCCCAGCATTTTGGAAGGCCAAGGTGGGCAGATCACAAAGTCAGTTTAGTAGAGACGGAGTTTCATCCTGGCTAACACGGTGAAACTCCGTCTCTACTAAAAATACAAAAAAAATTAGCCGGGCATGGTGGCGGGCACCTGTAGTTCCAGCTACTCAGGAGGCTGAGGCAGGAGAATGGTGTGAACCTGGGAGGCGGAACTTGAAGTGAGCCAAGATTGCGCCACTGCTCTCCAGCCTGGGTGACAGAGTGAGACTCCGTCTCAAAAAAAAATAAAAAAAAAAAAAACATTGAGCCAGGCATGGTGGTGGGCGCCTGTAGTCCCAGCCACTCAGGAGTCTAAACTGAGATCGCACCACTGCACTCCAGCCTGGGCGACCGAGCGAGACTCCGTCTCAGAAAAACAAAACAAAACCAAAAAACACCTTACTTGAACACCATTGCATTAAACAGTTGAACAGCTCGAGCACTCAGTGATGGATCATGCCTCTGAGGGTCATGATACCCACATCCTCCCGCTTGGATCGGTCAGACAACAGACGTCCAAACGTGCACCAATTTCTTCATATGTACTTTTCCTTAGGTCCAGATTACTAGGGACCTCCAACCGTGGTCCCTTGGGGCATTTCCTTAAAATGATTGCTCATCCCCAAGAGCAGGGCTAACATTTTTGTTTGGTTGTTGGCAAACCAAAAGATGAGAAGTTTCTTGTTTTTCCTAATTAACACTTCACAAAAGAGAGCCTGACTCCTGGCGACTGACATCACCTCCTTGTGCCAAGCATTTCACAGCAGGGCCCCTCGCTTCCGTGATGGAGAACGAACAGCATTTTGTGCAGGCTCCCTGCCTTCCTCTCATCCTTTCCTCCCCTCACTCTACCCTTGCTAAATTTAGCAGCTGCCCTCCTCGCCCAATTCGGTTTTTCATTCTTTTGCTCTTCCTGCCATGTGCATTTCCGGCTTGCATAATAGCCAGCAGCCACTCTAGAGAAGAGGAGGTGGGTTTACTGAAGCTTGACATTAAGGCAAGAAATATATTACCTAGCCTGCCTTTCAGATACAAAGGGTATGTGATAGGTTTTCTTTCTCTCTCTCATTCTCTCTTTCTCTCATTATTTTTTTTTTTTAATCTCATTTGGAATTTCTAGCCCCATTTTATTCCTGAGTGTGATTGGAGGCTTATGGTCTTTCCTCACAGATCCTTCCTCTTTTCCCCTTGGCCTGATTTGACTCAGAAGTAGGTGTGTTTGTTGTTCTCATTTGCAGGAGCTCAGCAAGAGAGAAAGCTGGCTTACTCTGAGAGCTACTCTCAAACCAAGTAAATACAGATGTGCCACCGCATATGCCGTAATGAGCTTTCTCTCAAGTATTATGATGTCGGTAGTGGTGAGCTCAGTAGGTACGAGAATGGAGCTAATGAGGCTGAGGTCAAGGGTGTCATTGCTCTGCAGACCAGTTAGCTCTGCTTCAGACCCAGCTCTTAAAAGTAGAGCATTTTCAGAGACCATTCCTTAAAGCTGATGGCCAGGAAGCAAAGTCTGAGAGCATATGTCCCCTGCCTTTGTCTATTCAGACAGGGCGCATGTGCTCCGATGAACAGATGCACACGACAAGGAGAGAAGTGTAGGTCTTTACCAGGTGGTATCCAGGGAGAAGAACTGTCCAAGGCAGAGGTGACATGAAGAGGTGGCCCTCTCCCTATCCCCCTGCCTTTCAGCTATATAGTGCCCTTAATGACAAAGAGAACAAGTAGAGAGGTGCATGGATCAGCACAAGTTTCCTGCCTCCAGCTGCTTCCTCTCTCTTTCCCTTCTCCACTGAAAAGAAAAAAATCCAGCTCAACGTAAATTGTTTCCAGAATCAATACTGTTACATTTAATTATGAAGGATAACAGATGATTGATGTGGGCATATGTTAACATACAGAAAGCTCTGGTTCTGAAAAAAAAAATCTGTCAAGTGAAATTATACATACCAAATATTACTTCCCCAGTGATTTATTTTACATAACTGGAAATACAGTTCCATATAAAAGTATGTTAACCCAAGATGACACATGTTGCTACCAACTTGGCATAAGTAAGTAGGTAAGTGGGTAGGTAGGTAGGTGGGTAGGTGGATAGGAATGACAGAATGGAAAGAGAACAAGGCCCAACTCAGCTGTTAAGCAGCCTGGCACAGTGAAGCATGCACGGTCAAGTGCAAACACAAGGCATCATTCAGCCGCCTTGTGATTTCACCTCATCGTGGCCACAAACTTAACCAGTTCAGACATTCATAATTTCACAATGGGCATTTATGTCACAGTACAAATGTGTCTTGCTCAATCTAGCACCAGTTCCCCACGTGTATCCTCTATGACTTTCTTACATTGAAATCATGCCTTCCTTAGTAGCCACGTGACAGTGCTAGAAGCTAGGAAGTTGGTGTTAGCTCAGAGGTTCCCCTCCATGCCCTGACAGTAGACGAGGATGATCATCATGCTAATTCAAACTCTCTATATGTGAACATTCATTACCTCTATAATGTACTCCATTCTGAAATCACATCATGCCTTGAGCAAAGCAGTCCTCAGATTACACTTACCTCTAGAAAAACCAGCATTTTCACCCTTTTTCCTTACTTATCAGTTATGGGAAAGGAGGGTGATTTTATATAATTTAGTTAACCTTATAATTTTTCATCCATACCCACACACTTATGACAGTGACACAGGGCTCCATCAGTAAGTAAGCAAGGACTACATATCAAATATTCAGGCAAAACCAGAACCAGACCATCCTCAACAAACTGGGGTGAGTGGGTGTGAGTGTGTGTGTGTGTGTGTAAGTGTTTTAAAGGATGAGATCTGGAAGTCAGGAAACCAGGTCCTAACCCTTCATTCTGCCAGAACAGATCATAAGGGCTAAAGTTTCTCAGTTCTCTGACCCTGTCTCCCCAGTTATAAGAAGGGGGTTAGACTAAATGGTTTCTGCAGTCTCTTACAGCTCTCAAATCCCCACATTACATCCAAGGAATCTGAGTCTTCCTGGGCGATATGAAGATAAGACGTATTCCCTTCCTTCGGGGTCTTGAGCATCTAAAATCTAGAAAATCATAGCAGTGTCCTGCCTGGTGTTGCTCAGAAGCAGGAGAAAATCTCTTCTGTCCTGATTTGTCTCACCTTATTGAGAACTTCAGATAACATTGCCCCTCTGAGAGTGGCAGCAAGAGTAGTGTCATTCACTTATTTCATCATAAAAAGCTCAGTTTAAGGACATTCTTTTTCCTTGACTGTTATGACTCATTTTATCTTTGTAATATGAATTAGAATGCAGGTAGGTAGTTATGTAGAAAGGAGGTAAAGTAAACAATGATATTACTGCTTTCACAAAAACCAGGAGGCAAAGCATCTTTAGAAATAGCAGACCAGCAAATGACTATAAAATAAATTTATTTTATCACGTTGCAGGTGTGTTGATAACTTCTTTTCATACCTTAGATTCTTTTATTTTGGGTTTTATCCCCATATATATTTAATTGTCACTTGTCCTCTGGTGTTGAAACTACTTGAATATTGGCCCCCTTCAAGCTCAGTGGAAACATAAAATAGGCCTCCCTTCTGGGCTAAAGTCTCTGAATGGGACCAGCTCCTCAGAACTGCCCCATGGGACTGAATGTGCAGTCTGTAGGGAGAAGGAGCAAGATCTGGATTTCTCCAACGTTCTCATCCCGTCACCCCCTTGGAGCTTGATAATTTCAGCTCTTCAGTCCCATCCTTTCCTCTGCCCCATCAGAGATTATGGAGCAGTGATTCTTAATCACTTTAATTTGCAGATATTCACACATATGCAGGGCTGAGATTGTTTCTATAGCACTGGGTGCAGTTTAAGGTGGCAGTTCTGCTCTGGGACAACTCTTTATCACGAGGCAAATGTGGAAATCGCAAGTGGTGAGAAATTTCAAGCCTCGAAGTACAATTGATCTCAATGTTTCTTACAACTAGCACATGGGAATGGCTCGATAATTGAGAGAAGTCATTTCTTCGTGAGAGATGGAGAGGGTGGCGTGTGTTCTGTGATGACCCACAGAAGTTTTATTTATATGATTGCTTTATTGAGGGGAATCGTACCCCTCCTGCCCCCCACCAAACCCAAGTGCCGAAAGACTGCTTTGGCGGAAAAAAATTGTATACAATTTTAATGAGATAATTAAAGAAGATGAGGTGTATGAATCTGCTTCTTAATAACAAAAGGATAGTTAACAGTTATTGGGTCCTTGTTGTGTGCCGGCCCTGTTCTAAGCTCTTATATGTTTGAATCATTTAATCCTCACCACCACCCTATAAAAGAAGGTGATATTATTATCTCCACTTTATAGATGAAAAAATAAAGGTTAAGAGCAATAAAGTAACATGCCCCAAAATCAAGTAACAACACTGAGATTTGAACCCAGGTGGGGTTGATGGCAGTGCCTGCATTCATTCCGCTGCACGGAATGAGGAGACCAAAATACATTTTCATAAATGTTTGTAGTGCAGGCGCCCTGAAAATAGAGCACATGATTGAAAGATGAGTAGAAGTTGTGGAGATGAGGACGCCAAAGCAGTTTTCAGGTCACCTGACTGGGGTACAGTGTGTGGCAGGTCCCCTGCTTACGTTGCTGCCAAATTTATACCAAAAAATGTCAAAGATGACTTTTGAGACTCCAAAGTATGTCTAGTTCATAATATTAAAAACTCTTGCTGAGTTGGACTGAATTCACCCTTGTAGATGATTAACTCCCTTGGGATAGACGGGCTTAGCATCATGAAAATCTCCCAGCCTCTGAGAACTGTGGGTTCTGAGCCAGGCACCGGCTTCTGAGAGCAGAAGCACTGGCTGTCACCCACTCCCTGAGGAGATCGTGCCTTGAAAGCTGGCCCCTCACTACAGTTGCTTAGTAGGCACCAGGTAGATGCAGTCGTTAGCTGCTCAAGTCACATCCTGTCACGGTTGTTGTAAAACCACTCGATTCTCTAGTTTTGCTGGAATCGTGTTGATGACTGCAGGGTCAAGGAGGCTGTGGGCTGGGGTTTGACATCTTCGTTACACATATTAACTGTGTAATACGTGACAGAGCCAGAGAGCATGCTGGCACGTATATGCATGCACTCTAGATCCCGCAACTACCTGGGTTCTAATCCCAGCTCCCCAGTTTACCGGCTGTGTGACTTCAGGCAACTGCCTTGGGTCTCAGATCTCCACCTGTAATAGAAGGAAAATGACAGGGCCTATCTCAAAGGGTTGCCGTAAGAAAGAAATGAGTCTCCAGCCTGGGCGACATAGTGAGACTCCGTCTCAAAAAAAAAAGAAAAGAAAAGAAAAGCAAGAAAGAAAGAAATGAGTTAATATGGAAATTAGAATAGCCAGGGACTCAGTAAATGTTACTCATTATCGCGATTCAGTATTTCTGACTGTTATTTGGTTGTTTTCCCCCCTCTTTTTATGTAAATTTTTAATTGGGATGAAATACACAACATTTACCATGTTAACCATTTTTAGGTGTACTTCGGTAGTGGTAAGTCTATTCACAATGTTGTGCAGTTGGTTTTTCCTTCCACTTTTCTTAACCATTCTCAATATCGCAACTGCACGCACTTTGTGCAAACATCAGGTTTGTGCACCTTATACGTAGGGAAGGGCTGTTGCCTCCCTCGCTGTTATCTACGAACACCTTCGTGGATTCATCTGCACTATGGTTTCTGTGGGAAAATACATTTAAAGTGCCAATCTTCATTACTTTCATAACACAGCCTGTTTGGAAGTGAGCACTGCTTGCATTCTATGTTACCTTGCAATACCTGGCAAGCGCTGAGTCCTCCGTGACCCCTTTGGAACCTTTGTATTAAACTTCTGGCTGTCTCCTCCCTTAAGAACTACAAGGTTAGCCTTTTTGCACCCCTTTCGGTTCTGGGAATCTTGAATCTGGCAGAAGGTAATGACAGGTCCCATCAGAAACAGGTCAAGATCTTGACTTCCTGCTCTCCCTGGGAGCTGGGCCTCCGAGCACCACTTAACACCTTTTTCCCTTGACCTGGCCTCATTCCAGCCTTCTGCAAGTCCTGCTTTCCTCTCCAGGACCTTTCTTCCTGCTTTGCCTCCTATATTTCAGGGCGTAGGGCAGCATGACCTTTTACCTTCTGACCCTTGCCCCTGCTGTAGCATGTGTTTTTTGTGACGGTGTGTAGGGACTGGATTGTGCAGAGATCCTCTTTGCATCTGGGCCCTCGGCCTATTACAGAAGGGATCCTCACCCTCCCTGCCTGCACCAGGGTCCTCCAACTGGAGGCTGTTTTTAGCCCTAGGGCTAGCATGCTCTCTTAAGCCAGAAGTTTTAGGGGCAAGAGATCCCTAATATGCACGAATGACTCTCACAAGACAGGCAGGAAGTCTCCAAGAGACTTCCTTTACCCCTAGGGAAATGCCATCTGATCTTTGAGATAAGGAGCTGGGAGCGGTTTGATTTCACCTCCAGAGAAGGAAGCCCTCAGTTAAGGGGTCATCTTGCTCTTTTCCCCACTCCAGGGCCTCTCCGCCTTATCTCTCTGCCACCTGTGACTCCAGGCCTTATACATGATTGAGAGGTTTACCCAAACAGACCTAATTGGCTTATTGGAAATCCAATCTCTTGATTTCTTAATTCACTTCTTTTGTGCTGCTTTATGGAGACAAAGGAGACTCCCCTATACTGCCTGTGAAGAGCAGGACAGTCTGCAGCCCCGATCGTGAGGCCTCCTGGGTCGGCAGATGTGCATGTACTCTCTCTACTGATCCCCTGGAAAGGTGGCCTGTTTGGAAGCAGTCCTGCCCAGGCCTGCTGCAGTCATGAAGATTAAGCCTCAGAGTACTACAGGTTACCCATTTTGTTTCGTTTAGCCCCTTTCATCAAATGCTTATAAAATTCTAGGAGCGTACATAGAGTTTATTATTGGTAACCTCAAACATATGTGAATCATCCACTCCAAACTAGGGCAGTTTTCTTCTCAGGCCCTCCAAGGGAGTTCAGTGACATTGGCACATTGTGGGGATGAATAGGCTGAAATGCCAGGCACACAGTCAAGGGGAAAGGCTCCAAACCAAACAGAGGTTGAACCTCAGGTAACTGGAGTAGGGGGTGTATTAGTTAGCTAGGGCCGCTGTAACAAAGTACCCCAAACTGGGTGGCTTAAACGACAGATATTTATCATCTCACAGTTCTGGAGGCTAGAAGTCCAAGGTCAACATAGTGTGCTAGAGTTGGTTCCTTCTGAGAGCTTTGAGATAGGATCTGTTCCATGACTCTCTCCTCTTTTTGATGGTTTGCTGGCAAGCTTTGGCATTCCTTGCCTTGGAGGTCTCTGCCTTCATCTTCACCTCCTTTCTTCCCCTGTGTATGTCTCTAAGTCCAAAGTATACTTTTTATAAAGACACCAATCATATTGACTGTTCATAAAATGACCTCATGCTAACTAGTTGCATCTGCAAGGACCCTCTTTGCAAATAAGGTCACATCCTGAGGGTACTAGGGGTTAGGACTTCAACTTATGAATTTTGGGGGAGAGATATTCATCCCCTAATGGGCATAGGAGACTGGAAGTGGTATATGAAATATAGTTTGAATTCCACCTCAAGACCTTGAGCTTATGACTTCTGTCTAGCTCTGTGTATCATTCATACTTCCCACTAAATTTTAACAAAATGACTGGGATAGGGAGAAAGTGAAACCCAGTGGACTGAGGCTTGAGTGAGCATTACCTGCTGGGCCTGTTGATTTGCGTCTCCCTGGTGACCTTCTTCTCTGACCAGCATCTGTGGGCTTAGGAAAAGCACAATGGTGGAAATGTGATCCTGGTGTGTGAAATGCAAACTTGATCTTAGCTTTTGCTGTACCCTGGAAACTTACCAGTCAAAACTTTCACCAAAGGCAGATTTTTGTTTGTTTGTTTAGGTTTACTAGTTATTTATTATTTATAGCATGATTAAATTGGGTCAAATTTTTATGAATTTTTAAGTAGAGAAACTTTCCTAACAAGAGGAAAGGATAAGAAATCAGACCTTTGTGTAAAGAAAATTACCACATTTAAAGTCCTGGTTTATTTTAGGCTGTTTGGCAGTGAGAAGAAGGGATTATTTGTGTCTAACAGAGGTCAACAAGGAAGAAGGTTTGAGATCAGAAAACACTTCCAACCAGAATGACAGTTCCCTGCCAGTCCTTGGTCTTTCTTCCTCCCTTCCTTCTGTGTCCACAGGGACTAATTATGTCTGGCTTTCCCTCCCTCTTCCTTGTATATTTCCCTTCCATATCAAGACCTTCAGAATGAGGGCAATGTGGATCATTTCCCAGTTTTCCAGCTGGGCAGCTCACCAAGAACAAACCCAGACATCAAGGCCAGACCAAAAAAATCTTCTTGTTTTAGACAGAAGACTCCTACATCTGGGGGATTTAATGCACCCACTGTCCGCTCAGTGCATTTCCTGTGTCCGGAGCTTCTCTGCCTGCCGGCTCTGGTCTCGTAAGTTTCCATGCCCTGTTGCCAACTTATAATAACAGAGGCGGCAGGCAGCAGGCTAAGAACGTCATAGCCCACTCGGTACACGGGCGCTGCTTTGCAGACCGAAACAAAGCTTGCAAGGTCTTATTGCAGGCCTCTCGGCCTTGACAGTGGTTGTGCCCAGACCACCAGGAGCCTGGAATTAAATACCCTCGGATCCAGTTCTCTACTGTTAATGTTATCAGCGTCATCAAGTACTTCCTCTTTGAGTGATCTCTGCAGAGAAATAAATAAATAAAGTTCCTCCAAGCCCTGTTCCTGCCTGGATCCTAAGTCCAAAGTAGAATCTGAGTTGGATTATCCAAAGCACTATCACCCTCCTGCATTGTTCCCAAGGTCTGGGCAGGAACGGAGAGTGAAATCTCTCCAGGACATTACATCAGTTCCTCCTTTACCCTTGGCATGAAAGTTCTTCCTCTCCTGGTCCTCCCAGACTTCCTAAGGCCTGGCCTGAGTGCACACCCACACACTAAGCCTTGAAGCCCAGGACATCAAAGAAAGCCTGCAGGTAACCAGATTACTGACCAACGCCTGTGACTGTTTTGAAATTTATAAGATGGGAAATGGATTCAGGAAATGGGATTTTTCAATACATGGTCTTCATCATCCTTAAGTATTTTAAACCTTAATAAGCTTTTAAGTAAAGAAAGACATTCTGTAAATGGCATTTAGAAGAAAATATAGGAAAGTTCAAACTGGAACTGTCTTCAGTTGTTTACAGTGATCATACTCTGTGACAAATGAAAAGTGAACCATGGACAAAAGATAAATACATTTCTATGGGCAGCAGAATTGAGATCCATATTATCTATAAAAGAAAAGTTTGCCTTATCTCCAGAAGATTACAGATCATTTTAGTCGGTGCCTGGTAAGCATTTATATGCATTTGGGTTAAAGTGAGGAAGTTAGTGCTTGTCATCCCAACCTATATCCTTGCAAGGTTAATTAAGCACTTTTAAAAAAAAAAAAAAAAAGCTTTTTATAACAGGAAATATCAAACCTATACAAAAGTAAAGAGAATTGTATAATGAATCATCATGTACCCATCACCAGTTTTGATGGTCAACTCAAGGCCAATCTTGTTTTCCCCTATGGTCTACCTCCTCTCTCCTTCACCATCCCAAATTATTTCATATATAATTTTCCTTGTAAATAGTATCAACAGGCTGGGTGTGGTGGCTCACGCCTGTAATCCCAGCACTTTGGGAGGCTGAGGCAGGAGAACGGTGTGAACCCGGGAGGCAGAGCTTGCAGTGAGCCGAGATCGCGTCACTGCACTCCAGCCTGGGCAACAGAGCGAGACTCTGTCTCAAAAAAAAAAAAAAAAAAAAAAGTACTTGCTCTTTGACCAGAACAAGTCAAAGACCTAGTATCAACATAGGTCTCAAAAAAAGGCTCTATAAAATCAATCACACAACCATCATATCACTTGAAAACTAGTAGTTCCTCGGTATCATCAAATAATCTACTAGTGTTCACTTTTTGCCAACCGTCTCATAAATGTTTTTTACAGCCAGGCGCGGTGGTTCATGCCTATAATCCCAGCACTTTGGGAGGCCGAGGTGGGTGGATCATCTGAGGTCTAAAGTTCGAGACCAGCCTGACCAACATGCAGAAACCCCGTCTCTACTAAAAATACAAAATTAGCCGGGCATGGTGGCACATGCCTGTAATCCCAGCTGCTCAGGAAGGCTGAGGCAGGAGAATCGCCTGAATTCCAGGAGGCGGAGGTTGCAGTGAGCCGAGATGGCTCCATTGCACTCCAGCCTGGACAACAAAAGCCAAACTCCGTCTCAAAAAAAGAAAAAAATGTTTTTTACAGTTTGAATCAGAATCCAAACAACATCTATACATTGCAAATGGTTAATGTATCTCTTAAGTCTTTTTCAATCTATAGGTTCCCATCTGTATCCTTCTTGTGTGTGTGTTTGAGCAGTCCCTCTCTTCGGGTTTTTTTAAAGAGGTCAATCATAATTAGTATATTCATATATATAATACATTATAAATATTAGTGTATACTTATATAGTATTAGTTATATACCATATATCAAATATACTATCATACTATACATATATAGTATATTAGTATAATCTCCCCCTGTACATAGTTTCTTTTTTTCTCTTGTTGCTTTCAAGATTTTCTCTTTATTTTTGGTTTTCAGCAGTTTGACTGTGGTGTACCTGGGTGTGGTTTTTATTTTACATATCTTACTTGAGATTCTTGGATCTTTGAATTTAGTGTTGTTGATAATGTTGTTACCAAATTTGAGGACAATCTAGCCATTAGTTTTTTATTTATGCTACCCTGTTTCTTTCTATGTTCTCCTTCTTGGACACCAATTACATGTGTGTTAGACCATGTGATATTGTTCCACAGGTCACTGAGGATTTGTTTTGTTTGGATTTCATTTTTACTGATCTGTCTTCAAATTTTCTAACCCTTTCTTCTCTCATCTCCATTCTGCTATTAAGTCCATCTAGTCCAGTCTTTCATTTCAGATATTATACTTTTCAGTTATAGAATCTTTACTTTGTCTTTTTTTAAATTCCATTTCCCTTTTGGCGGGCTCTATGTGTCATCATTTATTACCACCATTGTTTTCTTTTAGGGCTTGTACTTATTTATAATAGCTGCTGTAAAGTTTTTCTGTTTGTTTGTTTGTGCTAATTCCAACAGCTGCATTATCTCAAGTTCTGTTTCTGTTGATGGCCTTGCCTCCTTATTATGAGTAGCATGTTTGTATTTCTTCTCATATCTAGAAAATTGTGACTGGGTGCTGAGCGCGTTGAGACACTGGATTGTGTTCTATTCCACTGAAGAGTGTTGACTTTTGTTCTAGCAGGCAATCAAATTACTGGCTAGTGACTTTGAATCTGTAGAGGCATGGTCTTACTGTTTCTATTTTGCCTTTTGCCATTAGCCACATCCCCTTGTCCTGGGTTTTTACTCCTACATTGTGGTCATTCAGGGGTAACAAACAGCCTGAAGTGTTTACAGAGCCTTCAAATTTGATGAGACTCAAACTCTGAACTCTGTCTCCACTGCAGTAGCCAGTAGCTGAGATTTCTGCTCATATCTTTTCATTATACAACTGTTGCTTTTCACTCAACTCCAAAGGGTCTCCCTGGCACTTGGGCTATTCAGTAGTCAGACAAGAATTTGAGGAAACTTTTACATTTAATCACTCTTCCCTCTGAGGCTCCCACTGTATGGGATTTGTTTCTTCAATTTTCTGCCATTCTGGCAGCTACCTACTCTATCTCGAGCAGCTTTCTGTTTATCTTCTAACTGCCCTGTGCGGCACAGACTGGGGAGGAGCATGCAGCATAGGGCACTTAGGAGATCAACGGAACCAGGGAGAAAGCTGTTTAAACATGGACCTTACTCTGTGCAGGTCCCTTCTTTCAAGAGTGAAATCCCGGTTTTTGTCTGCCCTTGATACCTTCAAATAGTTTTTTCAATGTATGTAATACAGTTTCTTTCATTTCTATCCATAGGACGGTTCCTTTGGTACAAGCCACTCTACCGTTGTTGAAACTGAAACTCCCCCTTTCCTTGTTTAGATAAGTGGGGGCAGATCATAAATCATCTTGCTTTTCATATCTAACCATAGATTCTGGATGCTAGTCCTTAGCAAAATATTGAGATACTCCTCATTCCTTTTTACATTTACATAGTACTCCATTGTTTAGAGATATATACTATAATTTATTAAATCAGTCTTCTATTGATAGCCATTCCAATGATGAGGTACTTTTGAACTCCTGGCAGTGGGTTATACAGCAGTCACAAAATAAGCCCTTTGCTTTCAAGGAGATGATCTTTTAATATTATGAACAATATTTTTGTTCAGTGTTTCGTATGATAGATGAGATCTAGTAGAACTTTCAAAAAAAAAAAGTCCCTATTTTCTTCTTAACCCTGTGTAAAACTTAAAACCACCGTGTCTGTCTCTGTTTACTGACCCTGTCAAATTACTGAATTCCCTTTATGTGTTCTTTATATATATATTATCTTAATGGACAAAGGTGATATGTTTGACTTGCTTTACTTAGAACTGTGGACAATTCTTTGACCAGAACAAGGACAGCAGCAAGCATGCACATCCTTTTGGTGAGACTGCCCTGGGAAAAGATGTGGCCAGAGAGAGTTCATTGAGTTGGGTGAGCAGCCATGTAGAAATCTCCATTTTTATGGGCAGATTTCTGTCCTTCTGCACCTTAGCAGGGACTCCTGGAGCCAGGTGTGTGCTGGTCCATTCCCCTACCCAGCCCTCAGAGCTACTTCTGTTGCTGAGCTGTGTACACTTCTGATCTTATCCTTGCACACACGTCACCAGCTTGCAACTTCGAGAGAGATGGGTTAGAGGTTTTGTGAGAGGTGTCCATCCATCCTTCTTCTTCCTTACCTCTGCCTGTCTCTGAGCACTTGTAGGGTCTGTGCACTCAGAAGCAAAGTGCTCCCAAAAGTTCTTTCAAGTTCAGTAAGATTGTCATTCTGTAAATTGGGGCCACTGTGCCTGCTTAGAGCAGGTTTTGGTGACTTTGTCTCGTAGTTTCTATGTTGCAGTGACAGATATTGTCATGAGTACACAGATTCTAAAATCTGACTGGAGTCTGGTTCTAATCTCCTAACTGACTATTAGGAGATGGTGTGGCCTTGGGTAAGTTGCTTAACTTCTTTATATCTCAGTTTTATCATCTGTAAAACAGGGATACTAGTGGTATCTCCTGGTTAGGAATGCTGTAAGGTGGGGTTTTTTTTTCTTTCTTTCTTTCTTTTTTTTTTTTTTTGAGACAAAGTTTTGCTCTGTCACCCAGGCTGGAGTGCAGTGGTGTGATCTTGGCTCACTGCAACCTCCACCTCCTGGGTTCAAGTGATTCTCATGCCTCAGCCTCCCGAGTAACTGGGATTACAGGTGGGAGCCACTGCACCCAGCCAGGAGTGCTGTAAGTTTTAATCAGTGAAATCCAGCATCTAAGATATAGTTATTACTAATAATTATTACTAATATGATTAACATTATCACTAATACTAATAACTCCTAGAGGTAGAGAATATGAAAATTTTAGTTGTGAAAATGTAAGTCAATGAAAGCATCTAGAGAGAAACCCCTGAGAACGCTTCCACCTCTGAAAGTGACGTAGAAGAGTTAAATGATGACCAAAAGATGGGGAATGGACGTTTGGCTGCATTGTGCTTACAGGCCACAGGTAGGTGATTAACGGAATGCTTGTAGACATCCTTAGGTTGCCTGGCAATAGAAAAATAGTTTCAGTATGCACACTTGACATTGTTAAGTGGTGAAAAAGACACTGCAGTCTGGGGAGAAAGGTTCTTTACACATACCTACACGCTCCTCCATTTACCGCCTGTAGAGCCACGGGGAGGTTCCTGTCCTGCCAACTCACCATGATTGCCTTTCCCTCTGCTCCGCAGATAACTGTGTCCAGAGGACCCCCAGGCCGTCCGTGGATAATGTGCACCACAACCCTCCCACCATTGAACTGTTGCACCGCTCCAGGTCACCCATCACGACAAATCACCGGCCTTCTCCTGACCCCGAGCAGCGGCCCCTTCGGTCCCCCCTGGACAACATGATCCGCCGACTCTCCCCAGCTGAGAGAGCTCAGGGACCCAGGCCGCACCAGGAGAACAACCACCAGGAGTCCTACCCTCTGTCAGTGTCTCCCATGGAGAATAATCACTGCCCAGCGTCCTCTGAGTCCCACCCGAAGCCATCCAGCCCCCGGCAGGAGAGCACACGCGTGATCCAGCTGATGCCCAGCCCCATCATGCACCCTCTGATCCTGAACCCCCGGCACTCCGTGGATTTCAAACAATCCAGGCTCTCCGAGGACGGGCTGCATAGAGAAGGGAAACCCATCAACCTCTCTCATCGGGAAGACCTGGCTTACATGAACCACATCATGGTCTCTGTCTCCCCCCCGGAAGAGCACGCCATGCCCATTGGGAGAATAGCAGGTGAGTGAGCTCCTCTCTCGTTGCTCCAGCATCTTGGAGACCTGACAAAGCCCCACTCTCCCCTGTGATCTTTGCAGCCAGCCTCGCACCATTCCCAATTAGGCACCCTCCAAGGCTCTGTGAGGGCAAGTGGAGGCTTCTGCCTGCATGAGGCGAAATCCCTAATGGCTTGGTTAATGAGCCGCTGGGATCGAGTAGTTAATGAGCCTCAGAAATGTTAAGAAACAAATGTCCTACGTCCAGCTTACAAGGAGAGTCACATCAGAATCAAGGCTAAGCGAAAACATTTAAAATAAAAGGATTATGAGCATGCTAATGGCCCTGTCCTGAAGTTTCCAGCAGCTAATTAATGACCAGACATAGCAAAAAGAAGCTTTGTCTCCGATTCAGGCCTGTAATTCCATCCTGCGAGCAGTAACGTCATGCAGCCTTCACCTTGGGAGCGGGTAGGAGAGGAAAACAGGATTATGGTATTGGAGGCAGGTGTTGCTGGGCCATTTGACAGAGGAAACCACTCTCAGATTCTCTTTCATTTATGATAAGAAGCCCAAATTTGCTTACTTAAGGGAAAAAAAACCAATGGAAATCAGTGGGGAAAATACCTGCACATTGTCTGTTTCCTAGGATGCTCATAATTTACGTGAACTCATTCTTCAGAAGCTTAATCCTCTAACCATGTGACAAGGTTGGCTCTTTTCATAGAGCATTACTCCATTAGTGGGATATTTGTTGAGCACCTGCTGTGTACAAATAAATGCATTAGGAGTAGGGATACAGAGCTAATTTAACAAGCAATATCTTATTCCCCGAGGAATGTAGAATACAGTGGGAGAGACAAAGGTGAAAACCACTAAGATACAAGGCAGAGTGAAGTAAGCCCCATTTCCCATTCATTGTATGTATCAGCATTCATTGAGCACCTGCTGTCTGCCAGAGCAATGAAGCGCTGTAGAAACAAAGCAGAAGGAAGGTGTGTTTTGACTGGAGGGACCAAGCAAGGCTTTGCCGGGGAGAGAGTGTGCCACTGAAGTGATCGAGCTTTCAATAGCGAGAGGGAGACCTGGAGGCAGGAGACAACAGACCTGTTCAGGGAAAGGAGGGAAAGGAGAGAAATGCCCTCTCCTCCCTGAGCCCATAACCTGGTCAGAGTCCCAGCTGACCATCAGGGTGCTGCCATGCTGATGGCAACGGAATAACAGGCTCCTACAAGCCTACCTCTGCCTTGAGGCCTTGAGGTACTGTCCCTTTTTTATTTAAATCATTTGTTTCTAGATTTTTCTCTGGCCCCAAGTGCACCACCAGTGTTGCCTCAGTTTCATTATTACAGATAATTTACATCAGGGATGTTGAATCAAGAAAATAAAATGACAAACAAAAATGACTTACATGTTTTAAAAACTATGAAAAAGGAAATGATATATGTTTGGGATTCAATTCAAAATGATCCTGCAGAGTTAGGGGGTGGGGTGTGGGTGGGGTCTACATAAAACAAGGCTAGCCATTACTAGCTGGTGGTTATATGTCTGGGTGATAGATGTGTGGGGGTTAATATTATTGATCTCTCCGCTTTTACTTGCACATTAGATTGTTTTAATCAGCAAATGAACAAATAAAACTGGGGAAAAAAGAATAGTAGATAAAGAAGCAAAGAGCTTAGGCAAAACACGTGAATTTCCCCAGATAATTGGAGAAGGAGGATGAGGTCAGTGTATTGCTGTGAATTCTGTAAATGACGCATTGTGCTTTCCAGGCAATACCCTTCTTGTCTATATACCCTCTTGTCTTGTTTCTTGCATGGTGTGTGCAGCAGTACTTGACATTTTGCAGATACCTTTTGCTTGTTTATAATTCTCAGGACCGCTCTTAAGGTAGCTCATTACTGCAGTATTCATCTTATGTAGAAGGGTCATTTGTACAGGGGAAACCACAAAGGAAACTGAGCCCCGGAGAGGCAAAGGCCTTTGCCAAGGTCAGATAGGGGCCCTGTGACCGAGGTGTGCAGGACAACCCTTGCTGCCCCATGGCTGCTGTCCGCAGTGCTGCCCTCGTGGGCCTGGCTTGCTTCCCAAGATCTCTCCTGTCTACTTCCCAGGTGACACTGCCTTCACCACTCTTTGGGAATCTACCATAAGCCCATGAATCAAGAAAGATACATGGGTTAGACTTGAGGAGTTATTTTTCCATTGTTTAGTAGGTTTGTAAATTTCAAAATATTAGTCTCTTAAAATTATATTACTTTTTTTTTTTTTTGAGACAGTGTCTCTGTCACCCAGGTTGGGGTTCAGTGATGTAATCTCGGCTCATGGCAGCCTCTGCCTCCTAGGTTCGAGTGATTCTCATGCCTCAGCCTCCTGAGTAGCTGGGATTACAGGCACACGCCACCATGCCTGGCTAATTTTTTTGTAGTTTTAGTAGAGATGGGGTTTCACCGTGTTGGCCAGGCTGGTCTTGAACTCCTGGCCTCAAGTGATCTGCCTGCTTTGGCCTCCCAAATTGCTGGGATTACAGGCATGGACCACTGCACCCAGCCTATACTAGTATTTTTTTCATCTCATTCCCCAATACCAGTGTTTGATGATGGATGCAGCCTCATCAGTTAGGAAGCTTGGTAGAATACTGCACCCACCAAATGATGAGCCTGGGTGTCTATGGATGCCCGCTCTCTCAAGGGCACACAGAAATAGGCAATATGTGCTTTTCTTGATGGCTCTAGGAAGTCAGAATATTCATGTAAAATAATCCTGGGGCCTAGATCTTTTGGGGGAATGCATTAACTCCTTCAGTATGACACAGTGTCCTAAAACTAATTACCAGTGCTATAATGCCATATTCAAAAGTTTTTAAATCTCCCAATGTATATTTTAACTAATTTAACCAAATCCAAATTTAACTCATTCCACTGAAAGGCATTGTTTTTCTCTGAAGAAGGTAGGACTCGATAGTCCCTAAAGTTCCTTCCAGCTCTGCCAGTCTGTAGTCTGACAGTCTTGATTCTGTAACCCTCCCAAGAAAACACAAGTTTTAGGCACTTTTGTTTCTTTGAGGATAACCCTGTGTGTACTCCACTCTTCTAATATCTTTCTGGACTCCTCAGATCCTTGTAAAATTGATTCTATTTATTGGAGGTGAAATTCATCGGGTGATGCCTGTGTACAATGTAAAAGTTCTGTCATTACTGAACAGCCATAAAAAGCCTTTAAATCTCCATAAAGCAGCTGTTAGATGAGAAAACTTAGCTCCTTAAAGCGTTTTAAATGAGCACAGTACAAAAAGAAATGAAGGTGCTGCTGAATGTCAAACTGATGAGTACTATAGCTGGAGGGTATAGATGCAAATAGTACTCATGAATGTGGATCACAAAACGAAGCTAAATTCTTACTATTCAGATGTGATTTGTTCAGGTGCCCTAGGATTTAGGCATTTGGACACCTTCTGTGTATAAGGCACTGTTCTGCATTCTTGACGGGGTGGGGACAGAGAGGTATAAGACACAGTCTTTATCATGAAAGAGCTGAGCACAGTTAACTATAAAAGCAAAGCACGTGACATGTATCTTAGAAGGGCTCCTGTTAAGTACCACAGGAGGTCAGAGTAGGGATGTCAGGGGAAGCTACGTGGAGGGCTGGCTTTTAGCTGGGCTTGGATGAATGCTTAGAATGTGGACAAGTGGAGATTAGAGAAAAAGAGGTCATTCCAGATGGAGAAAACTTACCAGGAGCAAGCAAGATAAGGCTCAGTGTGTTTTTTCTATTTCAGGTAGAAATGTAAATCTGCAAGTTGAGGTCATTTAAAAATCTATCATTTTTCAGGCTGGGCATTGTGACTCACACCTGTAATCCCAGCACTTTGGAAGGCCGAGGCTGGCAGATCACCTGAGGTCAGGAGTTCGAGACCAGCCTGGCCAACATGGTGAAACCCGACTCTACCAAAAAATATAAAAATTAGTCAGGCATGGTGGTGCACACCTGTAGTCCCAGCTACTGAGGAGGCTGAGGTGGGAGAATCGCTTGAGCCTGGGAGGTGGTGGTTGTAATGAGCCAAGATTATGCCACTGCACTCCAGCCTGGGCAACACAGTGATACCCTATCTCAAAAAAAAATACATACATATATATATATATGTATTTTTTTATATATATATATGATATATAACTTTTCATAAATTCTTTTCATTATCTAATATCACTGAAATCCCATCGTACAATTAAGATACATGCAAATGTATGTCTGTTAGGTATTTACCATATGGAAAAACTAAAATAATCAAGAAAGGAAATTCAGTAGGTGGTTGACAGTTTAAATACAAATCACAAATGACATCTTTTTAAATATAACGTAGCTTATTTTTAAAGGTGTCACTTACTTTGCAAAGGATAAGGAGAAGTGTTATTAAGAGTTTACTAGGCTGGAATGGCTAGTGTTTATGAGAGAGTTTAGCGCAAGACGGAGTGAGACAAGATGCCTGGGGTCTGTTTTGAATGCAGCAACCAATGGTGTATGGAACAGTGAAAAAGTTGCTTCTTTCTATGTTTGTTTTCTACTTGGTATCTTTAAGAATGGGCTTAAATAGCCCTAATGGAGCTCCTAAATGGAGCAAGGAGCCTAGCAGAAAGCATCTGTCAGTCTTCTAAAACTCTACCTACAAAAGTTTTACTGGCTTGTGTCCCACCAGTGTGTTTGAAAGTCAGAAAGTATATTGGCCACAAGCACCTGTAGGTGGCTGAGGTGTGACTGTAGTCATCCGTGAGTCATGTTTTCAGTATGTATGGAAATTCCTTATTTGGACTTGATTTCAAACATAGAAGGGCCTTTTACAGGTGAAGGAACTGAGATTCAGACACATCAAGAGTCTAGCCTCGAGCTTCTGTTCAGTGTTCTTCCCAAAACGATTGTTCCCTTCTGGTGTGGGACTCTAGAGCAAGGATTGAAAACTGTGGCCCAAACTGTGGGCCAAATCCAGCCACCATCTGTCTTTTTTAAATCAAGATTTCCTGGAAAACAGCCAAACCCATTTAGTTGGTATTGCCTATGTCTGCTTCCATGCTGCAGTGGCAGAGTTGAGTAGTTACAACAGAGACTGCATGGCCAGCAACACCTAAAATATTTATTAACTGGCCCTTTACAGAAAACATTTGATGTTCTCTGCCTTGCAACATTGTATACCTGGTGTTCAGTACGCTTGGAATCACAGGTGCAATGTAGCATGCAGACTTAGAAAACAGTCCCCCTGCTCTCAAGGAATTATTTGCACTTGAGATGAAAAGGCATGTTTAAGACACGTGGAAGGAACAATAACCAGTTATGTAAGAGAGTAGACAGGTTCTGGACTGCAGGCTATATATTTTCAGACCAACCAGCATAGTTACGAAAACATCATTAACATAACAAAATACAGCTAAGTAAAAGAAATGATTTATTTGCACTTTGGATTATATAGTTCTTCATTCATTGATTCAAAAATTATTGCCAGTCTGCTCACGTGCCAGGCATTGTTCTAGATGATAGGACACTGCATCTCTAAATGCCAAAGTTTGTATCCTTGCTGGTGGAAGGCAATGTCCTCTTGCTTTATGCTGTGACACAAACTAAGCTCCTACTTTGACTATAGATAGCTAAATCTTAAAAGAAAACTTTTCAGTCATTTTAGTTTTCTCTTAAAGTACTTTAATTCCGTTAAAACCTAAGCCACCAGATTTCCTGTCTGCCTGTCTCTTCCTTGGCCTTAATCCAAAATTCTGCTGAGGAAGAAGATTCGTTGGTACACTGAGAATTGTTTTATAATCCATTCATTTCATAACCCTTCATTTGCTACCCAAAAGTGGGGACCTAAATCTGTACCAATTGGGGTGTTCAAAGCCCATGGCCTACCCAAATAGAGAATATCACCTTTCTTGTGTTTATCTCACAACTTTCGCTGAAGTCTCTCCATCTTTGTGAACATGAACTTCTCGATTTGTGAAGCTATCACTGGTCAATTGGGTCATTAATCCTACAGCAGGCAAAACACAGAATTTCCTCTCAGCTCAAGGTCTCCTCACTCTCACCCTCTTAGAACACAACTTTGCAGCAATCCTTGGAATCTTTAATGGTAGCCTTTTGGGACTTTAAAAAATACGTTTACTATTTCTCAAGGTTACATCCTTAACAGAAACAAAAAGATTCTAATCAGGGAGACATCAATTTGGTCTTATTTGTCACCCAACTAAAACAGTATACTTTCTTGATTTTGTTTTATTGACTGGATGAATTATATATACAGAGATTCAGTTCGGGAAGCCTCTGAAGCAAGATGAAGAAAAAAGTATGAAACTCCAGAGAAAGCAGTTTGAGGCTTGTCCTCAGGGGCTTCAAGGATCGGGAGAAGTCACTGTATTCCGACATCTTGCTTCCATCTCCACTTCCTCCCACAGTGTTTAATGCTGCTGTGAATTTGTTTCGAAGGAAGCCTATGGACTTTTTTTTTTTAATTTTGTACATGAGCCTCAGGAGCAGCCTTGACGGCTAAAAGACCTCATAAACAAGAAGTGTGGAGGGACTGCATGGACGTGCTGGGGACAAGTCTCAGCCCTCGGCCTTTGTTGGAAGGTGTGGGGCATGCAGACACACGTGCACCTTCGCACACATGCCTCTGTGCATAAATATCTGTGTTTGCAGGAAAGAAAAGATAGGGTTGTGGGATGTCCCCAGAAGCCACAAGGATTCCAGTGTTTTAGTACCAGGTGAAAGAGCCGCTTCCTCCCACACTATCTCTGGGAGACGCCCTTCTGTAGACCTCTGTAGCCCAGTACCCTCAGGAGCTCCTGGAGACAGACGGCCCGGAACAGTCCTAGGGAAGCAGTGTGGGCCTGTGGCAAAAGCCTGGACTGCGAGGTCAGCAGGATTGGAATCCAGTTCTTGAGTCCGAAGCAGGTGCATAATGTCCCTGAGCCCTCCTTTCCTTATCTGTAATATTGAGAACCCATTTCTGGGCTCTTTTGACTGTTAATGAGACAACGTGTGAATGCATGGCACAAGAAGGTTAACTGCTACGAGTTACTGTCCCCACTCTGCCTCACTGCTGAGCTGCCAGCCTGTCCATCTGAGAGGGACTGTGTAGGCACTGTGGGTACAGCCAGCACAACTGCCTGCGGAGCCACGCAGGGCACTGACAGTGAAGGCCTGTGTGGGGTGCCCTTCAAGGCCACCTCCGTTTTCTTATTTCCTGGGAGATTTACTTCTGTGCTCCTGCTTCCCCTCCCTGAAGCTTTGCCTGCTGTCCATATTTGGAGGGGATTAATAAGATGAGCACTTGGGGAGGGGAGGAGCCATCACTCCAGCAGGAATAGTCCCAGCGGCTGAGTCACTGCACTTTATTTTCAGTGTGAACGACTGAGAAATCAAAGAGCCCTAAAAGAGGAGGAAGTTTCAGGACAATGTTTTTAAAAGATAAAAAACATCAACAGCATGGTGGCTGAGTGGAAAATAATAGAAGGGGCTTGAGGAGACTGGAAATTCCAGTTTGTGTAAGGGCGCACAGTGCTGTAATACAGAGTCCCTGCCTCTCTGCAGTCCCCGGATGTGAATTCCCGGGCTGCACCCACACCTGAGCAAAGCAGAGGCTGGGCCTTACTAGGTTCTGGCTGCGGGCTGGATCTCAGCTGCAGGGTGTGAGTTTCGGATACCGGTGTTTCCTAGCCTTCTCCACACCTTATGTAATCAGAGGTGACGAGGTCCAGCCTCGTTTGCAGCTGTGGTTCTTCTCTGCCCCAGGAAGCCAGGAAGCAGAGATTTTTGTATTATTTGCCTCCACTTCTCCCTCCCGCAGCGTGCCACTGTGCACATATGTTTTCTGTTTTCCTGAGCCACAGCAAAGCACAAGCAGTTGCCCATTGGAAACACACCTCTGCGTGTCAACACACACCTGGCTGCACTGAATTGACCAACTTCCTGCTTCTAGGTAATGGTTGATCTAGAATGGAGGAGGAGAAAAAAAAGCCAAGCAGCAGATGGCCCCCTGAATGTTGCAAACCGTGTTTCTCTAAGCAGGGTTTCTCAACACTCTTGATATTTGGGCCAAATAATAATTTGTGCGGTTGCTTAGTATATTGTAAGATATTTAGCAGCATCCCTGGCCTCTACCTACCAGGTGCTAGGAGCACCCTCCACCCCAGCGTGACAACCAGAAATGCCTCCAGATATTGCCAGATGCCCCCAGTTCAGAACCGTATTTGTAAAGCTTAGTAGCACCTTTTTATTTCATATGCTACTTTGCGTATTTTGTTGCTGAACTGGAAATAAACATATTAATTTTTAGGTAGTAAATTTCAAAAAATGTAACAGGGACACGCAGCCTCTCCATTGGTAATTATACCCATGGGACTGTCATTTCCAGGCCTTCTTTAAAATTCCACTTGGGCAGTTAAAACAACATGAAATGACTTTCTTAGAGGCTTTCCTGAAATTTAAATTAACCACGATCATTAAACGTTCCCTATGTCAATAATTTGACTTGCCTACTCAAGTGTTTTAAGCATCAGTTTTGTCTAGCGTGGTTTTTTTCTTTAGAAACCATGTTGGTGATGTGTGAATTGCCCATCTTTTTACAATCTCTGCTCAATAAGTTTATACAATGAGTCTCTGGTAATAGACAGACGTGGGAGTGAAAATATTCCTCCTTAACCACAGGAAGGGATTTTTTACAATGCCTTTAGCTGCGGATAGCCAGGGTACCTCACCCAGCAGGAAGGAGAGGGAACTATACTTGGACTAAACACTTCCATAAACTACTTCTCATGGAAAAGAAAATGCAAATAGTAGAAATTTCTTTAAAATATCCATGTGCCTTGAGATAGAAGAAAGCCCTTTAGTTTAAGAAAAATGCACTTAAAATTAATACCTTGTGATCCAAAAACGTTTTATACATATATGTTCAAGTGTTTTGAAGTGGAATGAACTTCTATTTATAGAGTGTGGTGCGCTTTATTATATAGTATTGTACATTTACATTGATGATCAAAGAACATTGTATCTATGCAGACATGGATTCCGAAAAGGCTGAAAAATTCCGGGTGAGCCGTGGCAACAACCTCTAAAGGATCTAGGAACCTAAGGAGGATCTGCCTTTTATGTAATAGAAATCTTAGAAACAAAAGTAACTGACATGGCTTGAATGTCAATTGTTTTTTTTTAAAAAAAAAAAAAGGAAAAAAATCTGTTGTGTGGTCAGGCAGTTATTTTTATCATCTAGGCATAGTTTTTACCAAAGAAACAAAACAATCAATAATGTTATAAAAGCCACTTATACTCCGAGCTTGAAACAACTGCTTTATGCCACAGAATTCCTACTGCTATCTCCGTTAGTGACTGAGTAATTCAATATGTCCTGAATGTCAACATATTTTTATTACTCAGCTAAAGTTGGCTTTGCTGGATTAAATGTCATTTAAAATGATCAATTGGCAGCTTGTTTGGGGTTGTTTTCACATTTATGAAAGGAAAAAGTTTGCCGGATACAAATGTTCTTGAAGCTCACAGGGAAACGGCGTTCTCTGGAAGCCCTGCCCTTCCTTTGCCATCTGATAAGTAGATAACATTCTAGGTCGTGGTTTGATGCCTCTGAAAAACCAACATGGTAGCCCAGCGCAGGTTAAGCCCTTACATGGAGAAATGGTCTGGTTCACGTTTCACTGTTTTGTGAGAAGTGGAATGTACCATTACAGTTAAAGGGAAGCAACAGAAACATGCAGTGAAAACCCCCGTGCTTGTGGATGGAAAACTCTCTGCTTTGTTTTAGCTCTACGCTAGGCTTCTGAGTGGGGTGCCTTCCGCCTAGAGTCAGGAGGGCTGCCATGATGTCACTCACCTTCATATGGGCAAAATGTCTTTATATCAAACTGTAAAAGACAACCAGGTAGTTTCTTAATTGCTGAAATTTATTAAAATAAACACACTAGAAAATCACATTCCCAATCCAGAGGAATCCAATGGTGTCGTCGGCCTATTTGCAGTGATAAATGATTGTAAACCTATCGGGAGACATGGGAGGGGTTGCACACAAACTGCCTTTGTTCCTCCTGATTTACTGGCTTTTTTCCCCTATACATACAGTCTCACTGTGTCACTCTATCGCCCAGGCTGAGTGTAGTGGGTTGATCATGACTCACTGCAGCCCCAAACCCCTGGGCTCAAGCAATTCTCCCACTTCAGCCTCCCAACTAGCTGGGATTACACGCATGTACCACCACGCCCGGAAAAATTTTAAATTTTTTGTAGAGATGAGGTCTCGTTATGTTGCCCAGGCTGGTCTTACACTCCTCCTGGGCTTTCAAGCAAGCCTACCGCCTCTGCCTCCCAAAACTTTGGGATTGTAGGTATAAGCCACCACGCCCAGCCCTAATTTACAGGCACTTTATGTGATAAGATTTGATTCTGTCAGATGTTTTCCAGTTGGAAGAGATTATGGAAAATTAAACTGTATCTGCCATTTGATAGTAGGAGAAACACTGAAATATTAAGCCACAGCTGAGTTCTGGCCTTAGTCCTTTGGAGGCTGCTCTGACAAACTTGCCATAGACCGGGTAGTTTATACCCAGTAGACACGGACTGCTCCACAGTTCTGGGGGCTGGGAAGATCAAGGCCCTGGCAGATGAGGCATCTGGTGAGGGCCCACTTTCTGGTTCATAGACAGCACCTTCTTGCTGTGTCTTCACTTGGTGGAAGGGCGAGGGGTCTCCCTCAGGCCTCTTTTAAAAGGGCACTAATCCCGCTCACAAGGGTGGAGCCCCCAAGACCTAATCACCTCCCAAAGGTGCCTTGGCAGTTAGGGTTTCAACAGATGAATTTGGGGAGGACATGAAGATTCAGACCACAGCAGATCGCTATTTAAACCCTTTATAGTGAAAGTGACTCAAGACAAGAAGGTGCTTGCAAGGGAAAAAGACACTTTGCCACTTTTTACTGCTTTGCCTAGAAACTAGAATCATCCTCCTTCAAATGCCTTAAAAATGAGCTAGATTGGCCGGGCGCAGTGGCTCAAGCCTGTAATCCCAGCACTTTGGGAGGCCGAGACGGGCGGATCACGAGGTCAGGAGATCGAGACCATCCTGGCTAACACGGTGAAACCCCGTCTCTACTGCAAAAATACAAAAAAAAACTAGCCGGGCGAGGTGGCGGGTGCCTGTAGTCCCAGCTACTCGGGAGGCTGAGGCAGGAGAATGGCGTGAACCCGGGAGGCGGAGCTTGCAGTGAGCCGAGATCCGGCCACTGCACTCCAGCCTGGGTGACAGAGCGAGACTCCGTCTCAAGAAAAAAAAAAAAAAAATGAGCTAGATTATTCTCAGTCTGCAGTAGGACACTGATTTCTCAAGGTACTTATGATGCTTGGGTTACTCATCTTCTCCACACCCCCTACCTCAGCCTGCCCTCTGGCAATACAGAATGCAGCCATGGCAAGATGGGGTGGGCAATAGAGGTGTCTGGACAGCTTCTGTTGTTAGAATGGAGTTCAAACTCCAGGACTATGGTGTCATTGTTTTAAGAAGAAGGGCACTTGTCCTTTTCCAAAACACAATCAGTGACACACCACATTAATGTTTAAACACAGATAATACAGAAGAAAGGATACCATAAGGGCTACTAAAGATTTAGGGTCGCTGTACGTTTAATGGTAGTTCCTTGAAAGATTAAGCTTCTGGAAAATGCCACATTTTTCTGCCAGTGTCTTCTGCTGTCCAAAGACAATGCTGGAGTTCAGGAAAGGTACATTGAGCAGGTGTACTTTGTTCTGCAAAGCCCTAAGATTTTGTGAACGTATACCCGTTAACGAGTTTCTCTGAGACTAGAAATTGCATTGGGAAGTGTGTCATAGCATGGACTCTGGGGTCATACAGAGCCAAGAATCCTGTGTGTCATTCATAAGCTGTGTCCTTCTGAGTAAATCATCAAACCCTTCCAGCCCCAGCTTCCTGGTCTATAAAATAGGAATAGCAACAGCACCTGCCTCATAAGGTGGCATAAGGGTCAGATGTAACCAGGCTTGTCGAAGCCACAGCACAGTACCCACAAATAGCACCCACCAAATACCGTTGTTATTTTTATTACTTTCTCTTCCCTCCCATTATCACTAATACAGTAATCCTGTAAAGTAAGTGCTGTTATTCCCACTTCATAAGTGAGGCAACGGAACCTCAGGAAGATTAACAGACATGTTCAGGGTGGCCCAACTGAATTCCCCTTGTAAATATACCTCCAGAGAAGGGTGTATGTCTTTCTCTGCGATGCAGATGTATTGGCTGTAATATATCCCAAGTCTCAATTGGACACTCCCCTTTCAAATGTGCCAGGCCCAGGCCTCGCCCATAGTGAAAAGGAAAGAACACTGTAGTGCAAGAGTCCAGAGTGCAAATCCCTGTGACCTCAGGCAAGTTATTTCAATCTCTCTGAGGATCAGAAATAATACAGGTAGAGTGCTGAGTTCATACTTGGTATTTAGTAATTGATCTTCCATCACCAGCCATTCTGATGAGCGCTGATAAAAAGTGGGCATTTCTAGAATCATGCAGTGAACACCTGGAAATTGATGTTGCTTCTCCTCCTCTGGAGGCCAGTTAACCTTTAACTCAACCTAGAAGGCACACACCTGCCCCCAGCCACCTCTCCAGGTTCTGCTGGAGGGCAACCACGCACCTTCATAGCACACATCCAGAAAGTCATAGGACAAGCGGAAGGTGCGCATCACGTCTTCTTCTTCTTTTTTTTTTTTTTTTTGGAGACGGAGTCTCACTTTGTTGCCCAGGCTGGAGTTCAGTGGCACGATCTCGGCTCACTGCAACTTCCGCCTCCTGGGTTCAGGCGATTCTCCTGCCTCAGCCTCCCAAGTAGCTGGGATTTCAGGCACACGCCACCATGCCTGGCTAAGTTCTTGTATGTTTAGTACAGACGGGGTTTCGCCACATTGGTCAGGCTGGTCTCAAACTCCTGGCCTCAAGTGATCCACCCGCCTCAGCCTCCCAAAGTGCTGGGATTACAGGCATGAGCCACCACGCCCAGCCATGTCTTCTCTTTTAATTTACTAACCCACAGCTGAAAGCCAAGGCCCAACACCATGCCTAGGCCATAGTAAATCACTTGACACTTAATAAATATCCATTGCCTGACTGAGTGTTCAAACATCAGTTCTGCAAATGGAGAAAGTGATTTTTGCACTGGGTTGCTTTCTGCCATGATCCATTGTATCAAAACATTTTTTAAAAGCCTCCAAAGTGTGATAGAAAGAGAATATCTGTATTTCTTTTTAAAACCATGCTAGCCACAGTTCCCACAGAGTCACCAAGCCACATAATTTTTCTTTTCCCACCGTTTTTCACTCCTCACTCCTTTTTGCTATGTTTTTAGCCTACCCCAGCCTTCTCATCTTTATCTATCCGTCTCCCACCAACACCAAGATAATCTTTTCATCCCACTATTTTTTGTCACACAGGTCTCTCTGTAACATCAGGACCCTCTTTCCACCCTTTTCTCCTTCCAGGCTGCATTTAACACACATTCAGAGCCCGTTCATTCACAGTTAGAACTTGCTTCCTGTCTTTCACATGGGCTCTGCCCAGGTTTAAGTTTGGGTCACGACTGTGGACTTCCGGGTCACTGTATCATCATCTGTGGAGGGAGGCTGTTGCCTGGATCATCTCTGAGGCCTCCAGTGGGTCAAAGGTCACACAACAGGACCTCCTCCATCTCTCTGGGCCTTCATTCCTTCCCTATATAACAAGGAAGTTAGACAGTCAACCCAAGCTAGGCAGAAGCAGTTGCTGGATTGTTTTTTGATTCTTCTGGTTAGTGACTCAACAAGAAACATTTTCAACAGTGTTTTCTTGCCCTTTTCCTCTGTAGACTGTAGACTGCTTTGGGATTACGTCTATCAGTTGCTTTCTGACAGCCGGTACGAAAACTTCATCCGATGGGAGGACAAAGAATCCAAAATATTCCGGATAGTGGATCCCAACGGACTGGCTCGACTGTGGGGAAACCATAAGGTAAAAGGGCAGCAGATATCTGCTCCATCAACCAGTGCTGAAATGAAGTCTTTATCCCTGGATTGGAGGATAATTGTCTATCTTCTGCTCTTTACATCTGCCCATACTTATTTAGTTTATTCCTTGCTAGGCAAGCAATTAGGCAGTTGCAAAGGGAAGGAAATAATTAAAGATGCATCTTTCCATTTGTTCCTAAGACCAGGTGCCCATTAACTCACATATCCTGCTTTACTGGGCTGCATCATGAGTGACTCTTGTTTCCACTCCCCTTGACCTGATCCCGCCACCTCCACTGTTGTTAGGAACTGGGTAAAAGGGAAGTACGGCAAGACTCTGTGACTCACAGGGGACCTTTGGGAAGTGCCACTTCTTTTCTGCTCAGTTAGAAACTCCCATGTTCCCCAAAGCCCATTTCTTCATAGAAAATACTTATATTCTGGCTGTAAAACATCCCCTTTATGAGCAAGCGATGCAAGAAGTTTGCCCCACAATTTTCCAAACTGAGAGGAGGGAATGGCATTGAATAAAGTCTTTTGCAGTAAGGAAGACTGCTTAAGTGTACAGATGTAAAAAGTGGGTAACCGTGATCCAGGCCAGCCGATAGGTGGACCTGAAGCAAAGCCTGATGTTGGCACAGTGGCACAACCCCAATCTGCTGAGTGAGAAGGCAGGGAGGCCCAGCCAGGTGTGCCCAGACCTACAGCCTTCTAAGAAGGCATGGGTAATGCAGACCATGACCAAATATGGCAAGGCCCCACTGACAGACAAGACACTTCCATGTGTGAGTCACTGAGAAAAATCCCTCTGCTACTCCCACATTGTACCATTGCCTCAGGCCCAGAACCACTGTATTCTTGCTTCCACAACAGGAATTTAAACAAAAAAAAAATTGTCTTCCTTAAAACGACAGACCAGAAACACAAGTTTGAGAAAAGGTCGTTGCAACAAAAAAAAAGAAATGCTGTGTGGGTCAGAAGGTGAAGGGTGACCCAGAGATAGGGAGAACCTGCAGGAAATTCCTTAGGCGGAGCAGAGAGCAGTCTTGGGAAAAGGAAATAAGGGAGGCTGCTATGGGATCTGTTTTATTAGCTAGGGCTCCAGGACTTCGGACAAAGGGTGATTCACCTTAGGAGTAAACCTTGGTGACAGGGAATATAAAAAGCTAAATGGTGGGGACAGATGTGCCTGGAAGGCAGCAGATTAGCAGGTAGCTTCCCAAACTGGCAGGGCCACAGGCAGCAGCTGAAGAGCTTTTATTTTAATAGCTCCCCCAGTGCCTTTTCTGAGGTTCATTTCATTGTGTCTTTGTGCTTTTTTTCTCCCTTCCTCCTTTGAACAAACAGAACAGAACAAACATGACCTATGAGAAAATGTCCAGAGCCCTGCGCCACTACTACAAACTAAACATTATCAGGAAGGAGCCAGGACAAAGGCTTTTGTTCAGGTAGCACTTCCTTTTTCTCCTTTCCTTCTTTTGGGAGGATTCTGTTTTCTTTAAAGAATGGGGAATGGGGGGAGACTGTTAAGATCTCTACCTGCCTATCAGATACCCAAAGCCAATCATTGCTACAAACTGGATACCGGGTACTGGTTTGTTAGGATTTAAGGAAACTTTTTTTTTAACTTATGTCTGTCCTGTAATAAAGCCAAAACTAAATGAACAGAATCTGACTCACCTTTAAAATAACGCAGTGATCAAATAATACTATGTAGCATTAAAGTCCGGTGTAGTTAAAAGCACAAAGTCAATGGCAAAACAAGGAATTAACCGTAGACTTCCAGGTTACCAACCCTGTAAGGCAACTTTCTGAACCAGTATTTGTCAAAATGCAGGTAATGACCCACAGTGAGTCACGAAATAGATTGAATGGGTCCATCACAGCTTTTTTTTTTTTTAATGAAATAAAAATAGGATAGGATAGAGCTGAAAATGCCAGACTGCATCACATGTAACAAGAATGACAGTTGATTCATGAAAATGTTGTTCCAGGTGTGTATGTACGTGATGAGTCATGATATAAAATACATTTCTATTTCTTACAATGCATCATAGTCAGAAAAGTCTACAAGCTGCTGTACTAGAATTTTTCTTTCCAGAATTCCTCATAATGAGCTATCCTCATAGATAACCAGTTAGCCTGCCACATAGATTGTGATTCCAAGTACTATGCAAGAGAGGAGAAAGAATTAGAAGAAGGAGGGATCTGAAGGACCAATCAGGAGATGTAGAAGTAGACCTCTGGTGCTGGTAGTAGTCATTAGTGGGGCCAAGTGCAGGTAGGTAGAAGTGACATCAACAAACACAACTTTGGGTGATGGGTTTTGGCAGGTGGGACAGAAGAGAGTGACAGATGGGGCTAGAGATGCAGATTGTGAATTATCTGTATACAGGTAGGAAGTGATACCATGTATGAACAGATGAGCTCACTGATATGATTAATTTATTGGAAAGAGCGGAGAACCTGATCTTTAGCATTGGGAAGGAATGGTAACTTAGGAATAGTAAAAGTGATTAAGATCTTCAAAAGAAACGAGAAAGGCTATTCAAGAAAGGGAAACAGAATAGAAGGAATAAAAAAAAAAGCCCTCCCTTCTCTGGCTCTACTGATGCCTTTTCTTCATCCTTCAACCTAAATGCAGTCCTTGGCTCCCTTTCTTCCCACTCTATACTTTTTTGTGGATGAATTGATCCCAACACACAACTTCATTTATCACCTCAGTGGTTAGGCTCTTAAATCTCTACATCCAACTCTAAAATCTCCCTGAAATTCCAAATTTGAATGTCCAAGAGTTTCTTGTCAGCTGTGTCCACTTAAATGTCACATTTAAGTATTTCAGACATGACACCTTCAAAACAGAAGCTCGTCTCAGATTAGAAATTCCACCCAGGGAGGCCGAGGCGGGCGGATCACGAGGGCAAGAGATCGAGACCATCCTGGCCAACATGGTGAAACCCCATCTCTACTGAAAACACAAAATTAGCTGGGCATAGTACCATACACCTGTAGTCCCAGCTACTCGGGAGACTGAGGCAAGAGAATTGCTTGAACCCGCGCGGCGGAGGTTGCAGTGAGCCGAGATCGCGCCACTGCACTCCAGCCTGGCAACAGTGTGAGACTCCATCTCAAGAAAAAAAGAAAAAATGAATTCCACCCAGAATTATTGAATTCTTTACTCATCAGAGGCATCACTGCTGTTTGAAGCAACCAACTTTGAAACTAGAGTTCCCTTTGACTCTTCCTGTATCCCAGTCATTGTGCTAGATTGACCGTTGGCTCTTCAGCACCATTCTCACTCTATTCTGTGTTGCAGAGGCCAGAAGGCTGGGAACTACATTTCCCAGGGCTTGTTGCCAGAAGGTCCCAGGTTGGAGTCTTTCAATGACAAGCAGTTTCATGAGATCTGGGAGATGAGAAAAAGGCAAAGGCTTCCCTGGCAGTGGAAGCTGATGTCTGGACTTCATGATTCGCATCGGGATTCACTCAACAATGTCTTTCTGTCTCTGGTCCACTCCCATGCCTCATGAAATCATAATACAAACTGCCAGCTGCCCTACAACACTAATATGATTCCCTATGCCAGAAATGTATATGACTTTAGCTTTTGCCTTTTTAATACCTATACCCTCAAGGCTCAACCTCAAGTCTATTGCCCTGATTGAGGCCTTCTTTGGCTGCTCCAACACACATAGCTATCATCTTCCATCATCACTTGGGTTCCCTTGGGCCCCCAAGGGATATGATTTGCTTTTGCTTTTTCTTTTCTTTCTTTTCTTTCTTTTTTTTTTTTTTTTTAGACACCTTTCTCTGTCACCCAGGCTATAGCACAGTGGCACAATCTCAACTCACTGGAACCTCAACCTCCTGAATTCAAGCAATTCTCATAATAATCATGCCTCAACCTCCCTAGTAGCTGGGATTACAGGTGCCTGCCACCATGCCTGGCTAATTTTTGTATTTTTAGTGGAGACAGGGTTTCACCATGTTGGCCACTCTTGTCTCAAACTCCTGGCTTCAAGTGATCTGCCCACCTTGGCCTCCCAAAATGCTTGGATTACAGATGTGAGCCACTGTGCCTGGCCAACTTGTTTGTTTTTCTAGAGACAGGGTCTCACTCTGTTGCCCAGGCTGGAGTGCGGTGGTGTGGTCATAGCTCACTGAAGCCTCAAACTCTGGGCTCAAGCAATCCTCCTGCCTCAGACTCCAGAGTAGCTAGAGCAACTACATGATTTATATTTTTAATACAGGTTGAGTATCCCTTATCTGGAATGCTTGGGACCAGAAGTGTTTCCAGTTTTTGGATTAGGGATGCTCAGCCTGCAGTTAACATGTGTGAAGCCCTTCTCTCCGACAACTAGATTATAAGCTCCTAGAAGGTAGAGGGTTCTATTTTATATCATTCTGTATTATACCTTTCAATAAATGCTTATTGACAGCCTGGTGTGGAATATCAGAAGCTTAATATGGGAAAGTCGTCAAAAGAAGAAAGGGGTAGTTTGGGGGGCCAAGCACAGCACATCTGTGGAGTTGGCTGAGAGGAGCTCCTTATTGACTTCGGATGTGGAGGGAGAAATTTTAGTTAGGGGATAAAAGAGGAGAAAGACTGCAGATGCTACAGATCATACTGCTGGAGAAGTTTGCCAACAATGAGCAGGAAAAGCAGTAGTAGCCAGGAGATTGATAGGCTTCCAACAAAAGATCTTCAGTAAGAGAAAGGAATAGTGCTATTCGTGAGGGAGAGATTAGTCCTTTTTGGGGAAATGAACGTTAGAAGCCAGACTTGCCACAAAATGAAGGTTTCTTGATGTAAGACCTAGTATGTAATCAAGTGAGGTGTTGAATTGTGAGTACTCTTCACAAGATGTTTCAGTGTTGAAGATGGATGTTTAAGTGTTGAATTCATGGACTAGTGCCATTAAGCAGCTCTTTGATGAGGAGGCAGAACACAAAGAATGAGTAGGACTCAACTCGTGAGAAGAGTCAGGAGGGCTCCAGATAAGGGAAAAGCTAAAGATGTGTAGGAGAGCATGCGCCATGATTTATACAAGAGCCAAGACCGCTAGACTGCAGTGGGTTCATACTGGTGAACAGTGGAAAATAAGAGCTTCCTAGGTAAAGATGGTAGAAGAACCCGATGAGCAGAGCAAAAGGATGTACCCTTGACTTGCTGAGTGGTCCTTGTAGGCTTTTGCACGTGGATGAATGAGAGAAACTAAGTTCTAAGATAGTGGTACAGGGCAGAGTATATGGGGAGAGAAAAGTATGCAGGCACAGAGGGGGACTGGAAAGGGTGCTCCTACAGTGCAGGTAGAATATCTGCAACCAGGCTGCCTTCCTGAGCCATTGTAAATCATGGTCGAAACATGTCATTGATGTCACTTCCAGTTTAACCCTTTGAACAGGAAGATGAAGTTTGCTGTACACCCCAGTTGCAAAGGTAGACAAACTAACGAAGGTTCATTGCTGTCATTTTGGGTGAATCCGTGATAACGTTGTAAAAGATTCTCTCTTTTTTTGCCTTTCTAATTTTCCAGAAGCTCCACTAAGTTGTCCTATTGTCAGCATTTTTCACTTAACATTTAACTATATCCTTTGAAATTTAAGTTTTGAATACCATTTCCTGGGCTCACAGTCTGGAATGGAAGTGGATCTACAGCTCTCGTGAGTCTGTAAAATCTAATCCTGTAAAAGAAAGAAACATATATACATGGTCTGGACAAAGGCTTTCTTGTATGGTCATGCAGTAATGCACCATACGGGTCCCAAAGGGTGCTCACTGCCTCACAGACATCCTAGACTTTTTTTTAATAATTAGGATTTCACTTTGTCACCCAAGTTAGAGGCATGATCATAGCTCACTGCAGCCTCAACCTCCTGGGCTTAAGGGATTCTCCCACCTCAGCCTCCCAAGTAACTAGGACTACAGGTGCACACCACTATACCCAGGTTGTTGTGTTTTGGTTTGTTGTTTTTTGTTTTTTTTTTTTTGGTAGAGGTGGGGTCTCGCTATGTTGCCCAAGCTGCTCTCAAACTCCTAGGTTCAAGTTATCTTCCCACCTTGGCCTCCCAAAGCACTAGGATTATAGGCCTGAGCTACCATGCCTGGCCCTAGTCTTTTTAAATAATCATTTTGCCACTTTTTAGACAGTCAGAGAAAGGGGTACCTTTTCCTCATTTGCACTAAGTTAGCGTTAATCTCGGGGTTCAGTAGCTCTCCAGCTGTATAAGATGATGGAGACTTGCTTTATATACAGGTTAGAGTTCAGAGTGAAGACAGCTTTAGGAAAATGGAATCTCTTAACTCCTCCACTTCTTCCAAAGGTTTATGAAAACCCCAGACGAAATCATGAGTGGCCGAACAGACCGTCTGGAGCACCTAGAGTCCCAGGAGCTGGATGAACAAATATACCAAGAAGATGAATGCTGAAGGAACCAACAGTCCACCTCAGCGGGCCAGCAGCCCAGGGAACCCCTGCCCACCAGGATTGCTGGAGGTGTGACGGAGCAGGCGGGCTGAGGAGAGTGGAAAAGGAAGCGACCCAGAAATGGCAGGGACACTTCTCTTGCAGACGAAGAGGGACCCTGGAGCACCTTGGACAAACCACCCAGCAAAGGCGGGGCTGGAATTCTGCAGAGGGCATGAGCCTGGGACTCGCATGTCACGTTTCCTTCTCATTTGGAATCTCCATCTGTAATTCCTCACCCTCACCCTTCCACCGTTGTTAGTTTCATGGTGTTTTTGTTTTTGTTTTAAGAACATGCGGTTTGACTCTTCATCATTCATCTAGGGGAAGACATCCAATGTTGTTTTCCTATGGAAATATATATCTATTATATATATATTTTTTGCAAATCTCACAAAGTGCGGCAAGCCCAGCTGGTCAGGAAAGAGAATACTTGCAGAGGGGTTCAGGTTCCTCTTTTTCCTGCCACATGGATCAGGTTTGTTCCTGTTACTGTTGGGTCTTGGCTGAAAAAAAAAAAAAAAAAAAAAAAAGCTTTTAAAAAAGATAAAATGAAAAGGAGAGCTCTCTTTTTCTCTCTCTTGCTCTGTTCTTCCCTTGGTCCCCTCTGTCCTCCCTCCCTGCCTGCTGTTGCGATTCAGATGCCTTCTGACAGAGTTCAGCCTCTTGGAGAGTCTTGGGGATTGTTGGCACCTAAACAGAATCAGTGACCTGGGTGCTTTGTGGCCAGCAGCACAGAATCAAACCCACATCCCAGCATTTGGCCACTTGGATGGCCAAAATCATCACAGATGCTGCTGTACTGCAGACAGATACATGCTAGTCCAGCGAGCCACCCCTGAGATGACTGTGAGAACCATGCGTCTAAGGCGTAAGATAAGGATGGAAGGCTGTCCAAGTTACTTGGAAGGCCTCAGCAGCTTGGGATTAGCTTGGGAGTGCTGCAAAGTGGAAAATATGAAAAGACCACACAGGCCCAGCAGTCCAGAAACTGGGCAAAAATATTCTGCAGTGGAGATGTATTTTTCCAAAGCAGGTAACAGAGGCTGGTGAGGAAAGATCCTCTCTGCTCCATTCCAAAGGCCATCTTGCCATCAGTTTCATGCCTTTGCCTGATTTTTTTTTTTTTTCAATTCCTAGCCTTTTTTAAAGTTTCCTGGTCTCCACTGGACACAGCATTGGAGACGGAGGATCCCAAAGGGCAGTCTCAGTTGCAATCAGTGTTTGCCCAGCCTGGGCAGACAGGAAATTCCTTGGATACATTACTTTTCTTTCTCTCATAGCTATGTCTCAGAAACGACCCATTTGTGGCTCTTTTCCACCTCAAAATAAGATCGATGGTATCTTGCAAAATGAGGGTAGTGCCACTTCTTAGTATTTTTGATGATAACAGATATTTTTAGAAAGCTGTTTTAGATTTTTTTTTCCTTTTCTAGCCATCTAAATTGACTCTTCCAATATAGGTCTCAGAAATCCAACATTTGGAGTACAATTTCTTTTAATCCAGGTTAGATCTGCCTTACCAAGCACCCCCTCCTCGTTCCCCTCTGTTTCCTCCACTCAGCTGGGGGAGCAACTCACAGCTCCTCCAGGATACGTATGTGCCCTCAGCAGCAGCTCCCAGGGAAGTTGCCAGACCCCCAGGCTTCTCCCCAGCCTTTTCTGAGTTGAGTCAGACCCATAGAGTTTGGGTCACACAGGCAAGAGGAATTTTCCCTGGGCCTTACTGACAAGGACACCAACCTAGGGTGCGAACAGATGGACTGTGGTTCAAGGACACTGGAATTGAGCTGATCAAGGCTCTCTTCAGCCTTGGTCTGTCCCTGCCGCTTATCAGAGCACAGGTAGACACACGGGCGTAGCCAACCCACTCCTACTGTCACAGGTGCCCCACCATTCAACCTTCCAGGAGGTCAGGGGCCTTCTGTGTGAGGTGAGCGGGTCTCAGTCTGCTTGAATGGTGATGAGATTCGGCTGGATTTCAGCACACTGCAGGTGTCTTTTGAGAGCGTTCAGTAGGACATGGTGATCCCTATTTCAGCCTCTAAGATGACTGGTATTCAATCTCAAATGCAGAGATTAAGCCAAATACCTGATGTATTGTGAAAGCCACTGATTTTAAGAATGGAGAGAAAGGGATTTGTACCACATCCCTCTATGAATATGAAATCCGAGACCAGGGCATGATGTTGCTCGGGTTAGAGCCTCTCAGTCTGGCCTTTTCACCCAAGTGCAAGAACTCAGTCTCTTACTGCTCAAAGAATCTTACAGTTGAATTATGGGGGGAAATTCCCTTTTGCCCCAAGAGTTTCTATATTTAAAGCAATATCCCAGGAGAATAAGTTAGACTTAGGATGATACCTTCAGCCACTTGAAGAAGAAATAGAAGGCATTCATTCCAATTTAGTCTTTATTTCCCATTCAGATACAGGTTGAGCATCCCTAATCTGAACAGTTAAAACCCCCAAATGTCCCAAAATCCAAAACTTCTTGAATGCTATGACACCATCATTGGAAAATTCCACACCTTAACACCTTTGCTTTCTTCTGGTTCAATGTACACAAATTGTTTTATATAGAAAATTACTTCAAATATCACAAGATTACCTTCAGGCTATGTGTATAAAGTATATATGAGCCATAAGTGAATTCTGTGTTTAGACTTTGTGTCCATCCCCAAGATTTCTCATTTTATATATATATATTCCAAGATACAAAAAAATTCCAAGATACAAAAAAATTTTAAAATCCAAGACCCAGAACACTTCTGGTCTCAAGCATTTCAGGTAAGGGATATCAATCTGTACTACCAATAATGATTTTTGTAATTCCCCTAACTGCAAATGTCCTCTTCATTTGTTCTCTATGAGAAGACCTGGGTAGTGCCAGCACCTGGATACAGTATTTACAACCTGCAGACCCTAAAGATTTCAGATTGAATTTAGCAAACCTTGATGAAGTACCTGCTGGACGCTGGGAGGCACCCAAAGGTGATCAATCAGCCATAATCCCTGCTTTCAGAGTTTATATTGTACTTGCCTAATCCACCCAGCATGAAATTTCTCATTTCAACACCAAGGACTAGGGGTGTTGTCAGGGGACAAAGCGGAAGTCAGGAGAGGAAAATGCAAAGGAGCCCTGCCATGTGATGGATCTGTACTCTAACTTGGGTCTTGAAGTTCTCATTCCTACATCTCAAGCTAGCCAGGCCGTCTCCTCTGTATCAGAAGAAAGCACTGGTAGTTGGCTAGACTGGCTATGTTGAAGGTAACATGAACTCTAAGATCTTGACCCAAGGCGACTTGGTCTTGCTTAAGGTGGCATCACCCATGTTCCAAATCCTTTGGGGAGGTGAGGGCATCCCCACAGAAAACAAGGAATAACAGACCAGTGGATTTTCTCCTTTCAACAGTATGTTTGGAACCCTCTTATCCAGTGTCTCTTGATACTGATCTCTTGTCCAAATGAGAATGTCACTTTAGCTGAAATTCAAATGGCTGTGACAATTTACTGAAATGATGAAGTAAACCACCATTCCCACCTTTTACTGCCTAGGCTCCAAGTATGAATACATTTTTGAAATAGGAACTCCCTTTCGCAAAAAAGAAACCTGGGGGTCAGGGAGGTGAAGTGACTTGCCCTAGGAGCAGACAGCACGCCAAGAACGGAATTAGGATCAGGATCCAGCCTGCGCTTACCTTGTCTGGCCCATTCCCACCCAGGAAACTGAAGATAAAAGATTTGGGAAAACACATCAAGAAAAAGAGGCAGTTTCCTTTGCCCAAGCATTTGGTGCTAGTTAGAGGCTGTTCACTCTCTCCTGCTCCTCTTCGGAGTAGAAATAAAGGCTGTGACACAAGGAAGCCAATGGGGTGGGAGGGGGGACAATAATCCCTGCCTAAAACCCACAGAAGACTAACCTGATACTCTTGACCCAACTGCATCAACACTAAACAACTGCAGACCCCCTGAATCTTTCACACATGCCAAGTGAACATTCTTGATGATTTCTCTTTGTGACTGCAACCACCTGCAAACCAGAACGAATCTAGAATTTCCTTCCCCCCTCCCTTTTTGTTTAGTTTCTAATCTCTTGTTTATGAGGTGTGGGGTTTATAAGGGACTGAATCAAATGAATGTAACAAAAAAGAAAAAAAAAACAAAAAAAAATGCCTTTTCTCAGGGCCAGTGAGTTGCAAATAATTTTTAAAGAAAAGCCTATAATTACATCATCTCAATAAATTTTTTATAAAAAAAAAAAAAACAAGTCCAGAGTCTCTGTTTTTAATAATATGAAATGCAGTCAGACAAGGTGCTCTGATGAGGTAAATCCTGTCTCCACTCAATTATGGCATAAAGGGCAGTCAATGGTTTTTCTCTGGCAGGAAGCCTCCACTGCAGAGCAGTCTGCAGGCGATCTTTAGACAAGTGGCACCGGAAAGGTCAGAGTGAACCATTCCGATCTGAGCAGCTGCCACAGGTGGAAAAATTGCCAAGAGGAACCCCGATCAGAGATGCTTGGGACCCGTGCTGTGGTGAAGGTTTATTAGCTCACTGAGAACTTAGCAATGCCTGGTCCTCACACAATAAAATTGCCCCTTAAATCTGCTGAAATCAGGGGTCTAAGCCTACAAGGTGATGAAGGCGTAAGGGCTGAGATAGATCCTATGACTAAATACAGGACTGTAATGACCTAGGAAGTCATCACACCACTCAGAGCCAGCCCACATGCTCAGAATGTCCCAGCCAACCTGACCGAGCCACCCACCAACCAGTGGGCACTTGGGAGTTCAAGATCAAACATTCTGCACTTGACCAGAACTATCTGCCATCAGAGGTGGGTGGAAACAAGGGGAAGAATGAAAAACGAAGCAAATGCATTGCTGTTGAGCAAATTGGACGTAGGTTTGAAATGTCTAAGAAATTGACGGTCTTAGAAAATGTTGTCAGTTTACTTTTGTATTTAGGTTAACCCAGTTACTCTGTGCCCCCTGAGAATGATTGCTGAAATTTGGCCCTATATTCTGTATGATCAGAGCACAGTATCAAATAAGGGTCTAGATATTTTTTTGTGGTGCTAAAAATGCATTCGAAGCTACTATTTCTATAATGCAGCATTAGAGAACTGCTAGAAATGCAAATTATCAGTTCCCACCCCATAAACGGAATCAGAAACTTTGGAGCCGGGGCCGAGCAGTATGTTTTAACAAGCATTCTGGGTGATTCTGATGCACACTAAAGTTTGAGAGTCACTGCTACCAATTTCTTCGTCTTAGTGTGAAAGGGAGCTTGTAGCAATTTAAACAATAAACTCAAAATAATTGGTGACAACTAATTTGCATTAATAGTACTCACAATAACACCGCATTTTCCTAATGGTAGATATACTGTGGAATGAGGCTAAGTGGACACAGAATCACATACCAAAGTCATCGTCTTGTTTTCCCCAAACCTTTTAAGCAATCAGTTTGCTGTAAAGATGAGCTGTTTTAAAGGGTAACTCTAACAGCTGACCTGCCCTTGCAAATTAGAGCACAGCAATTTATCCACTTATGCCCACTTATCTGCCTAACCAGCCTGATCTAAAAAGAAAAATAAAAGGATCATTCTCATCTGCTAACTGACCTTGGCTATCTGTACCCAGAATTATTAAGCAGAGCCTGGATGAGCATTTAACCAGGGCATTTGCAGAGGACTCTAGATCCGCTGGGCTAGACCAGTGCCTCTCAAACCTGAAAGTACTTATGAATCATCAGATGATCTCAGAAAAAAAGGCAGATTTTGCTTCAGTAGTATCTTGTGAAGTCTGGACAGAAGATCTCTTCTTCTACCCTACTGTCTGGGTGGGGCTTGAGGTTCTGCACTTTTTTTTTTTTTTTTGAGACAGAGTCTCGCTCTGTCACCCAGGCTAGAGTGCAGTGGCACGATCTCCACTCACTGCAAGCTCCACCTCCCAGGTTCAAGCAATTCTGTTTCTCAACCTCCCGAGTAGCTGGGATTACAGGCACCCGCCACCATGCCTGGCTAATTTTTTTGTATTTTAAGTAGAGATGGTGTTTCACCATGTTAGCCCGGATGGTCTCAATCTTCTGACCTCGTGATCCACCCGCCTTGGCCTCCCGAAGTGCTGGAATTACAGGCGTGAGCCACAGCGCCTGGCCGAGATTCTGCACTTCTAACAAGTTCCAGGTAGTGCTGATGGTGCTGGTCCAGGGACCACACTTTGAGTAGTGAGAGGGCAGTCTCCCTTCAGACCCTGAAATGCTGACTGTAATGCAAAACTGACCGAACCCCTCTCTTTGTTGTTTTCCTCTGTTAATTCTTCCCTAGAATGGTCCCTGGGCCCAGTCCTGCTCTGTGAGACATTTGCTTGTCCCTTTTCAGGGCAGCATCAAGAGTAAACAACATGATCAAAAGCCTCTTCACCAAGTGAAGGAACAGCTAGCTATTCATGTACTGGACCTTCATACAGACATTCACGACCAGATGCCTCATGATCATCATTCTTGTGGGAAGCAATGAGAATTCCAAGCATCGCTGTCTCTCAGCCTCTAGCAAGACCGGTCTTGATTGCTGAAAGCAGATAGAACGCTAACAGTGCCATTCTTGATGTTCTAAATGGATAGAGAGGACAGATGAGCAGATCTCCCATCCAAACAGTCCAAGATGTTGATATTAAAATCAGATAATCCTGTTTGTTAGGACTTAACAGATTCACTGTTTTCTTATTTTTTTTTTAATTAAAGCCTTCAGTCTCTGCCATATTAAGATGGTAGATTTCTGTTAGTAAAAACCACTGAGGAACGTCTGCTTAATCTTATCTGAGACAATAGAAGACTATTTCCTCTCCCCAAACCCTCTTAGTAATGGCCTCCTGGAGTCCTCTGAGATGTTCATGCCTTTTCCCTCAACCAGAATTTTGGTCATGAGATCCCATATCAGATCATCCACCTGAGTTGACATTTGTTTCTTCCGATGCCTCTGGGATAGCTAAGTGCTACCTCGGTGGCCCAGTTGCAAGCACCTCTAGAAAAGCAACTAAATGCCTTCATGCAGTGAATTGCTCATGTGCGTCTGTCCCCCACTAGAGCTCTCTAAAGGTAGAGTATTTTATGCACATTCTTACTACCAGCCCCTTGCATGTGGCTGGCACAAGTTATATGTTAATAAGTGTTTTAAATGGGAGTGAAGTCAGAGAAACTCTTTGTGACCTTAATTTAGGCAAATATTTCTTGAATATGACACCAAAAAATCCATAAAAGAAAAAAACGGATAAATTGGACTTCATCAAAATTAAAACTTGCTCCTCAAAAAACACAATAAGAAAATGAAGATAAGTTATAGACTGGGAGAAAATATTTGCAAGTCATTTGATAAAGAACTTGTATCCAGAATAAACTTCCACAGCTCCATAAGATGAACAACCCGATTTTAAAATGGTCAAAAGATTTAAACAGACATTTCACCAAAGAAGTTATAGAAATGGTTGTTAAGCACACAAAAAGATGCTCAACATTATTAGTCACTAAGGAAAGGTAAATGAAAACCACACTGAGATCACACAAGCCATCCACAAAAGGCTATAATAAACAGACTGTCAGTTCCAAGTGTTGGCTAGGAGGTGGAAAGCTGGAACCCTCATACATTGCTAGTGGGGATGTAAAATGGCACAACCACTTTGGACAACAGTTTGGCAGCTTCTTAAAAAGTTAAGCATAAATTTGTCATATCCAAACAATTTCATGCTGAAGTATCTTCTCAAAGAAATGAAAACATGTCCACATAAAGACCTATACACCAATATTTATAGCAGCATTATTTTACTTTATTTTCAGATGGAGTCTCACTCTGTTGCCCAGGCTAGAGTGCAGTGTTGCAATCACAGCTCACTGCAACCTGAAACTTGTAGGCTCAAGCAATCCTCGCATCTCAGCCCTCTGAGTAGCTGAGACTACAGATATGTGCCACATGCTGGCTTTTTTTTATTTTTTGTAGAAACGGGGTCTCACTATGTTGCCTAGGCTGGTCTTGAACTCCTGGGCTCAAGTGATCCACCTGCCTCAGCCTCCCAAAGTGCTGGGATTACAGGTGTGCGCCATTGCACTCGACCCAGCAGCATTATTCATGATAGATCACGCCTGTAATCCTAGCACTTCGAGAGGCTGAGGTGGGATGATCATTTGAGCTTAGGAATTCGAGACCAGCGTGGGCAACATAGTGAAACCCCATCTCTACAAAAAATTTAAAATTTAGCTGGGTGTGTTGGCACACACCTGTGGTCCCAGCTACTTGGGAAGCTGAGGTGGGAGGATCACTTGAGCCCAGGAGGTTGAGGCTCCAGTGAGCAGTGATCACACCACTACACTCCAGCCTGGGTGACAGAGGAAGACCCTGTCTCAGAAAAAAAAAAAAAAAAAAAAAAAAAAGGCCAGGCGCAGTGGCTCACACCTGTAATCCCAGCTACTCGGGAGGCTGAGGCAGGAGAATCGCTTGAACTGGGAGGTAGAGGTTGCAGTGAGCCGAGACCATGCCACTGAAGTCCAGTCTGGGCCGCAGAGCGAGACTCTGTCTCACAAAAAGAAAAGAAAAGAAAAAGAAAAAAACCAGAAACAATCCACACATCCATCAACTGGTGAATAGATAAATAAAATGTGGTAGATCCAGGCAATGGAATACTACTTGGCAACAAAAAGGCAACAAACCATTGATAGATGCAATAACATGAATGAAACTCAAAAGCATATTAAGTTAAAAGAAGCCCATCACAAAAGACCACATGTTGTCTAGTTTCGGTTAGATAAAATTTCCAGTAAAGGCAAATCTATAAAGACAGGAGACAAGTGTTTACCTGGGGATGGAGGTGGGAGTGGGGATTGACTGGAAACAAGCAAGGGGGAACTTTTGGAGATAATAGAAATGTTCTAAAATTGGATAGTCATGATGGTTGCACAAATCTCTATGTTTACTAGAATTTATTGAACTGTACCCTTATAAAGAGTGTGTTTTATGGTATGTAATTTTACTTCAAAAATGCTGTTAATACAAAAAAAAGGAAAAAGAAAAGAAGTCTTCATAAATCAATTCATGCCTGTTATATGGTAAGTGGGACTGTCTTCAGGAGCTGCACACAGGACTCAAATAAAGGAACTATAGAAAAATATACTAATAATATAATATACTAATAAAAATGAAACATTAAGAGAAATAGCGACAGCAGGAAATCATCAACTATGTTCTGTTCGTCGACTAACCTCCCCAGGGCTGGGCCTCTCAACAGTCCAGGGAGTCTGAGTAAACCACAATCTCTCAGAAATACTTTATGGACACCCCAAAAGAAACCCTAGAAACACACAGCCCGTGATGGCCACCCCCTGCCAGTATCAGGTGGCTCCAGGCACTTGTATAGGCAGCAGCCCTAATTTGAACTGGTAGCCTAGGATATTGGAAGACCACTGGATGCTGAGACTCCAAGTCATAGATTCTTAAAGCTACACAGCAACATAAAAGCCAACTGAATCAGTAGGTGTTTGGTTATGTGTGACCCTAGGGCTTCCCAAAGGGAATAAGAAGTAATGAGGGGGAAATGCCTCAAGAATGAAGCTGGGAGCCTGAGAAGGACCCAACTGAAATCAGACGATGGGAACACCAAGCAGGGAGCTGGTTTAACACACCTGTGGGCTATTGCTCTTCAACTATGAAATTAACATCTATTTAGTTGGAGTGGAGAGCAAATGATTTTTTACTAACAACAATGATGAGACTTTTAGCCAGGTGTGGTGGCTCATGCCTGTAATCCCAGCACTTTGGAAGGCCAAGGCAGGTGGATCACGAGTCAGAAGTTTGAGACCAGCCTGGCCAACATGGAGAAACCCTATCTCTACTAAAAATACAAAAATTAGCTGGTCATGGTGGTGCGTGCCTGTGGTCCCAGCTATTTGGGAGGCTGAGGCACGAGAATGGCTTGAACCCGGGAGGCGGAGGTTGCAGTGAGCCGAGATTGCACTACTGCACTTCAGCCTGGGTGACAGAGCGAGACTCTGTCTCAAGCACAACAACAAAAAATGATGAGACTTTTATGTACAAAATAAGAAATATGCACTGAAAATATCACGTTTTTATTTTATCTAAAACTATCTCAAAAGATAGTATCTTTCCATTCATAACAGTCATGTATAAAAGATAGAGATATATTCCATGTCTACTACAATGGAAAACATCTTCAAAATGTGTTTTAAAATGATTTCCTCTGTCTGTCATGTTGGTAAAATGTTTTTCGCCGTTCTGTAGTTCATATTCCCTCTTCTCTTTCCTTTTATGAATATCTGAACTAGGCAGCCTCTTGGGAAGTGTATGAAAGACTTTTAAAATTAGATAATAAAATAAATCACTCATTCCTGTAAATAGCATTATACAGTCAATCATTTTTTCCTCAGAACTTTAGCCTATTGCAACTGTAGGGAAAGTATTTTGAGGCCATGGTCTCAGAGCCAGGTGAACAGCCTGCAATCACAGCACATGCTTTGCTATGTGTAGAGCAAAACTGTCATTAGAGATAGGGCAGTACCAGAAAGGATGTTCGTTTTGTCCACCTGCGAATTCTGTCTGATGGGCAATGTCTGAACGTTAATGTCTGAATTTCATTTTGCCAGTTACATCAGGAATTCTAGACAGAGACTAGAATTGGTACCAAGTTCACTGGTACCAAGTTTCTGCTTTATTCCCTTCTGATTTACTGTCCCTGACACAGGCTGGTGCCCAACACAGCTGGCTGCTGGCTGGCCTGAGAGCAACAGCACAGGACACTTACACAGGTGCAGTCTGCAGTCAGAGTGCCCGGATCCAAGTCCCACACCTGCTGTCATTAGCTATGTGACTATGTGACCTCAGGCCATGAACTTAACCATGAACTTAACTCCGTTTCTTCAAATGCAAAATTGGAATGATGATAATAATAGTACCCACCTCAGAAGGAAGGTTGTGGGGATTAAAGGAGGGATTACAGAGAAAGTGCTTAGAAAAGTGCACAGCACATTCCATATTAACTGCTATGATTTCTATAATTTAGTCTGGATCTACTGAGCCACCAACCACTGCTTCACTCAGAGCAGCTCTGCTCTTATTATTTCTACACATTGGGATTCCACCAAAAGACACCTTCTCAGAAAAAAAGTTTCCATGGTTTTTGTGTTGTTTTGTTTCAGTTTGAACATCATGGAAGGATTGCAACCCCCTCACTTTACAGATGAAGGGTCAGAGGTCCAGCGGGGTGAGAGGCTACCCCGAGTCCTCCCACACCCTGGGGTAGTCTGGGCCTGGGCCCCCACCTGGCATCCTCACTGCACCTCCCTTCATGGGGCCACATTCTCAGTCTCGAAGAGCACCTAACCCTCAGTGATATTTATCTGTGGCAATGGACTCAACCCAAGGGAAATATTGGCTTGACTCAGGTTCACAGAGAATATTTTGATCTGATTTTGTTCCAGTTCAATAACTTTAGGAAATGTGTAGGTTTCATTCTATATAAAATTAGTATGCCAAGCTCTTTGACTGTTTTCTCTTTCTTTTTAAGAAAGTCCTGACTCAGCTACCCTATGCACAAAACAATATTATTTGGGTTCAGTTTAGGGGCTAGGAAATTTGAACACCACTTCAGAAAGGAGCCCTGAACGTGGAGGAGCCACATCGCTAGGCCCTAGAAGTCTTGCCATTTGAGGAACCAGGGGGTCAAGCTGTGAGAATCTCCCAACCATCTTGTTCCCTGCTGGACTCCTGGTTTTTTTTTTTGAGACAGTTTCACTCTTGCTGCCCAGACTGGAGTGCAACGGCATGGTCTTGGCTCACAGAAACCTCTGCCTCCCGGTTTCAAGCGATTTTCCAGCCTCAGCCGCCCAAGTAGCTGATATTACAGGCACCCGCCACAACGCCCGGCTAATGTTTGTATTTTTAGTGGAGACGGGGTTTCATCGTGTTAACCTGGCTGGTCTTGAACTCCTGACCTCAGGTGATCGGCCCGCTTCAGCCTCCCAAAGTGCTGGAATTACAGACATGAGCCACCGCACCCGGCCTTTTGCTAGAAAAGGAAAAGGTGCGTGTGACCAGGTTGAGAATATCCTCTTTTGCAACAGGAAGAACAGCAGCCACGCTGTGTCCCATCTAATCACTATCTCAGGCAACTCACCTAAGGTTGGCGCCTCAGTTTCTTGTAGAATTATTTTCCTCAAAGCACCATGGAAATCATTCAGTGATGAAAATGGGTAACAATCCTAACCCATACATGATAGTTCCCTTCTCTCTTTCCTGCCTGCTAAATCCTCCCCACAACGCACATCCACACTGCCCCTCCAGCACTAAATTTCTGTCTTCTAATTCTATAAAATTATGAATGGGAAAATCACCCAATGACAATTGCCGAGGTATCTTAGATCTTTTGTTTCCAATCAACTGAATTGCCACTTCACCTCTTAAAGTGATGTATAGCCTTCAGTCAAGACCTTGGCCAAAATAAGGTAATTACCTTTTGACACAACCTGGGAAGTCAGAGCATCCTTCCTCTGCCAGTCTCCCCAAAGAGGAGCCTCCCCCAAGACCAGAAATCCACAAGCTCTCTTCCCCACTCAATCTCTTCCTCCTAGTAAAAGTCTGTGTGTGCCATTTGCATCAGCTTGGAGCTGGTTAGTCAAATCATGAGACGAATGCAAATTCTCCAAGAAATTTGAAATCTGCTTTGGGCAATTCAGTTTGGATCTCTTTCGTTTCCTTTCCTTAACAGCCCCCAATACCGGTTCGCTACCTGAGGAAAACCTAGGAGGGCATGGAGATGGCTGTATTCCAAGACCAAAGATTTTCCATTTAAAGGAAATTTGGGGTTTGGTTTAGTCTGTTTCAGTGCCATCAGGGTTTTAAACAATCAAATAAATCTCCCTTGCTAGTAGTTACTTCATTCTCTGCCCTGAACAGGATTCATCACCATAGTTATCTTCAAACGTTGCCTCGGTGCCAATGATGACATTGGCACTTGGCCAGGTGTGAGGGAAAGTCACCCTTAAGAACCTTCCCTGTGAAGGGTTTAAACTTGGACTCAAATTCAACATGAGTAGGGGAAGAGGTGGCCACTTTAGGGACTTCTGGACTAGGCCACCTGGCTGAGAAATTTGCCATGAGGAATACCTAGTTCAGCTCTACACTTAGCTATAAAGGCTTCTTCCACTTCAGACATGTGATGTGGCTTACGCAACAGTCAAGCAGGAATTACGCCAGTATAAAATAATCATGCAGTGTCATGATGTAGCTGCTTCTTTAGTCTCCCCCACTTTATAATTTTCGGTGCCAACCATTGGATGAGCTCAAGCTTGCCAAGGCACATTCCCTTTCCCACTGGGTACCCCACAGAGGATCCAGTTATCGGGAGACCACTCAACCCTCAGCGCAGTTCTAACAGGTCGAGCCCAGAGGCCTTCAGGCTAATCAGCTTCAGATTACTTTGAAACATGCTCGCTCTTTGTTTTTTGAGTACATTCTGAAGGAGATCCAGATGGGGTGGAGTGAGGCTCCTGAGGTGCATCATTAAGCTTTCTCAGGGAAGTAAGATCAGGCTGGTATGGGAAAAAGGGCACCAGCCTTGGAATCAGACAAAGCCGAGTTTGGAACCTGGCTCTACCACCCACAGCAATGCCATCTTGGAAAAAGTGTCCATGATTCTTGAGTAGCCATTTCCTTCTCTAGGGTTTAGAAGAGTTTCTTTGAAAAGTGGAGACACTATATGTAAGTTGTCTGGCACATAATACACATTCAATAAACAGGACTCATTATATTCATCTGGGTGAGTCCTTTCTCCAGAAAGTGGATGGATAGCCAGATAGGGGAACTTGTATCCAAAAATCTTACTTCCTACTCATCAAATCTTACCAGTTACTCTCTTCACATTTTCTTCTCTTTCCCCTTCATTATTCAAGGGAAAAAAAATTGGCTGGGCACAGTGGCTCATATCTGTAATCCCAGCACTTTGGGAGACTAAAGCAAGAGGGTTACTTGATCCTAAGAGTCTGAGGCCAGCTGGGGCAATATAGTGAGACCCCATATCTACAAAAATAAAAAATAAAATAGCTGGATGTGGTGGCCCATGCCTGTGGTCCCTGCTACTCAGGAGGCTGAGGTAGGAGGATTGCTTGAGCCCAGGAGGTAGAGGCTGCAGTGAGCTATGATCACACCACTGCACTCCCGCCTGGGTGACAGAGTGAGATCCTGTCTCCTAAAAAAAAAAAAATTTAAAAAGAAGCAACTTTAGCATAGTGATCATTCTAGATGTCTCTTTTTCCAAATGAACTGGCCTCAAAACCCTTTATCCTCGCACAGTACTTACAAAGAGTGCTTGCTTACACTGTATCTATAACCTCATAGCAACCCCATCAAAAATGTTTTCTCTCTCATTTTAAGAAAAAGGAAACTGATACTCAGGAGAGGGTAAATTACTGGTCAGGTTCACCTAGCTAGAAAGCAGAAAAGCTTGGTTTCAAATCGAGATCCTCTGCTTACCTTTTACATGTTCTGTTATATTATTCAGGAAAGAAAACTCTTTGAACCATTGTCAGCCTTTAATACAGATGTTTCTTGAATTGGTTAGCAGAAAATAGAGCTCTTAAGGAGTGTTCATAAGACAAGTAAGTCTGGCCGGGCGCGGTGGCTCACGCCTGTAATCCCAGCACTTTGGAAGGCCGAGGCGGGTGGATCACGAGGTCAGGAGATCGAGACCATCCTGGCTAACACGGTGAAACCCCGTCTCTACTAAAAATACAAAAAATTAGCTGGGCGCGGTGGTGGGCACCTGTAGTCCCAGCTACTCGGGAGGCTGAGGCAGGAGAATGGCGTGAACCCAGGAGGCGGAGCTTGCAGTGAGCTGAGATCGCGCCACTGCACTCCAGGCTGGGCGACAGAGTGAGGCTCCCTCTCAAAAAAAAAAAAAAAAAAAAAGACAAGTAAGTCTGATTGGAGGAAAGAGTCAGACATAGCAGTGATCTGGAATTTGGAGTCCTGAGAAGTAGGTAGAGGTGCCAGTGGTGTTTCCTAAGAAGGGAAAAGGTAGTATGAGAGCACTCATGTCATGAAATGCGGTGTACCAAAGAAAGGAAACATATCTGAAAGAGATATGGAAGAGTATGGAAAATATACTTTCCCAAAGTTATAATTTCACCTTGGGCCAGTCCCATCTCTCATCTTTACTGTACTGACTTCATAAACCTTTCCAACTTTTTCACGGCCTTTTCTCAGGAATTCCGCCACCCACAAGAATGTAGCCCACTTTGTTCATAGACTGGAAATGGCTGGGGACATAGCAGAATGGAAGTCCATGGTCCCAGGTGAGGCCACCTGGAAAGAGAGAGTCTGGTGAAGGGATTAAGGAGGAAAATACTCTCTGTGACTGAGTAGGCACAGGTCAGCACAATGCCAGGGGAGGAGCAGAGGGCTGCCAGGTAGCTGAAGTGAGTACAGCCCCCAGATTTCAAGAACATAAGCCCTGAGGGTATTTGAAGAGGAAGGAGTGTGCAGCTAAATACATGGTGAGAATCAAAAGATTAACAGAAACAGCATTTAAGAGTCAGGACAATCAAAATCAGAAGTGTCAGAGAATAACAAGAGAGGAGGAGCGTGTTTGTGTATACTTGTGTGTGTGTACTTGTGTGTGTGAACAGATGACAATATTACTATAGCAGCTTCAACCCCACTTCCTATTGAAGACTGTTTATATGTCACTAAAGGTACAGTTCAAGTGACGGGAACATAGAATGTTAGAACTAGAAGGAACTTTAGATAATTTCACATAAATTAGAGCTCACGGGAATTGAATGACTGGCCTAAAGTCACACAGCTTCTCAGTGGCATTGCTAGCATGCCTCTGTACAGTTCGTTGGCTTTGGCACACAGAGCCAGAAAAATACTTCAGCAAGGAATCAGAGGAAAAGAATTAAAAACACTCTTCAAAAGCCACCAGCCAATAGCATAAACATGAAGACAGAAAGAAGAGAGGAAAATGTTCCAGAAAGCACAAGTTCAGTTATGAAAAAGCACCACACAAAAAGACAATTTAGTCTTAGGAAAAACAGATACTCAAAGCAGAAAAGGCATAAGATACTGTCTCAGAAAGAAATGCAAAAAAAAAAAAAAAAAAAGATTAATTTTATGGACAGCTTGATGCCAGAGTGTGATAATAAAGTACATGCCATAAATATCTGATTTTGCATGAAGAAATACAGGGAACTGGTTTTTGTGAGACGAAGGAGGTTTGGATGGTCACTGAAATTTAAATCAAAAAAGAGGATGAACAAGCCTAATTTGTGAGGTGAAAGCCTGTAGTTGGGTGCTCCAAAAAAAGACGCCTTCAGTAGGTTTCTCAGTGATTTATACATACACGTAGACAGTTTCAGAAACGAAGAGTCTACTAGAGCTACAAACTAGGCCTTGGTTTTCAGTCTTGCCCCAGAAATGATTAGAAATGAAATACTTGTTTAACAAGTATTTATTAAGTTCTTATCATGTGCTGATACCTAAAATTGCAAAACTTTAAACAAAATGAAATGAAAGCAAAAGTTATAACATTGTAGTGTGGGGTTTATAATATACAGAGAAGTAATGCATGTGACAACTAACTAATTTGACATCTACATCAAATAGATATAAATGACAGAGGGGTAGGTGGTAAACTGATCTGTAAGACTATCAGGCTCTTACATTTTACATGAAGTGATAAAATATTAACTCTACGACTAAAAGGTTAGGAATATATATTATAATGTCTAAGCAATCACTTAAAATGCAAAAAGACTAGCAGATAAATTTTTTCAAATATTAAATTAACCAAAAAGAGCCAGAAAAGCAGTACAGAGAACAATAACAGATGAGACAAATAGAAAACAAGGAAAAAATATAGATCTAAATGCAATCAAATAAATAATTACATTAAATGTAAAAGGACTAAACATTCCAAATGAAAGACAGAGATTGTCAGAATGGGTAAAGAAGTAAGACCCAAGTATATGCTGCCTATAAAAGACACAGTTTTAATATAGGGACACAGATAGGTTAAAAATAGGAATAGAAAAAATATACCATATAAACAGTAACCATAAGAAGACTGAAGTGACTATATTAATGTTGGATAAAGTAGACTTCAGGGCAAAAAAAAAAAAAACCAGTATTACTGGAGATAAACAAAATGGGAGCCTTAGGAATTAAGCATCAGTTCGTTGACTATAGAAGCTAAATAATGAAAGAAAGCCAAAGTTGGTGCAGGGGGAAATGTAGTATGTACAGCAATTTTCCCAAATTCCCTATAGTTTATTTTGAAAATAATTTAAGACAACTTGGTTCAATCACACTTAACTTCCTGGGTTCTCACTAGGAAAGATAAAAGGAAATTTTTCAAAGAATAGGCTCTTTAACTAGAAAGGAAACTTGGAAACACTGAGCTCTGTGGACTTTCCAGCTTTATGTATAATTGACATGAATGGGGATGACCAACCATTTGTGTAACAAGTATTTATTACGTTCTCATCATGTGCTAGGCACTGGGTTAAGCATTTGGTGAACAATTCACACCTAGCCTCATCCCTCATATTGATAAAACAAATAAGCCAACAAGTCACTATACCAGTTATAAACAGTGATAATTACTTTTTATTAAAATGTTGTTTTCCTTTGATTCTAAGGGTACATGTGCAGGTTTGCTACATGGGTATATTGTATACTAGTGGGAATTGGGCTCCGAGGGTACCCATTACCTAAATAGTGAACATTGTACCTGATGGGTAATTTTTAACCCTCAACCTCCTCCCAAACTCCCCTCTTTTGGAGTCCTCAGTGTCTATTATTTCCATCTTCATCTACATGTATACCCACTGTTTAGCTGCTATTTAGAAGTGAGAACATGGAGTATCTGATTTTCTGTTTCTGAGTTACTTCACTTAGCATAATGACCTCCAGCTCCATCCATGATGCTGCAAAGGACATGATTTCATTCTTTTTTATAGCTGCAAATGGTGATAAATATTATCAAGAAAATACTCATGATGCTGAGATAGAGAATACCAAATGAAGAAGGAAACCTGCCCAGGATAGCATGATCAGAGAAGGCATCATAGGAGGTGATGTTTAGGAAGAGGCTGCAAAGAGAGACAGGGGTGAGGTCAGGGGAACAGTGTGTACAAAGGCATTCAGGGAGGAAAGGGCTCAGGAGTTTCTAAGGAACTGACACATGACCAGAATAGCTGGAGCTCAGAGTAAGGCAAACAAGAACTAAATCTTGTGGGTAAGTTCTACCAAACCTCCAAGGGGCATAAAATCCAACCTTATATAAAATTGTCCATAAAGTAGAAAAAGAAGTAACACTTTCCTTACTCATTTACAAGGCTAACTTTGTTGCCAAAACCACATGAGGATGATACAAAAAAAAATGGACAATTATGAGATAATCTCACTCATCAAATAGATATAAAAATTCCAAATCCAACAAATAGTAATATTTACATAGGCCCTGGGAAGTATTATGAAATGGCCCAAAGCACCTTGGAAAACTGGTGAAACAATTTATTGTTGCTTTTCATATTGGAATATGCTTTCATAATGTTTTTCACAGGAAAATGTGCACCTGACTGAAATGCAAACAAGCTTTTAATAGGTTGCACTTAGGTTCTGGAAACACCACATTTCAGATTGTATATTGCAGAAGAGAACTGGCCCTATGCAAATTCGTGGATAGGTAAATGTTGCCTTTGGAATCTAGTCTGCTTTTCTCCCTACCCTCAACCCACAACTTCACCTTACATGGTCCTATTACCTTTCCCTCTGGAGAAAGGCTTTAGGGTCAGGGTTGGCCATTTACTAGCTGTGTAATCTCTCTGTAAAACAGTGGCAATACCTAATTCCTTCAGCTGTTATATAATGACTAAATAAAATAATACATGGTGGATGTGCAGTATAGCACTTGGGAAGTAGCAGGAATTAAGTCATCTTTTTCTGTTTGTAGAATGAAAGATGTTTCTCTTTGTTCTGGGATTGCTGGTCTTTCAGGCGCAGAGAGGTATGATAGAAAATAATGCCTTCAATATAAAATTTTAATGACTTACATACAGAGTAATCCATCAACCAGATTCCAAAACATACTTTGAGGGGCAAGTATCCATCAAAGGCTTAATTTTATTTGTTCCCAGATAGTTTGAATTGCCTTTGACAGTCCTTTTTCTATCCTAAAAACAATCTCTTTCTTTTACGAGTCTCAGCTGCTTATATCCAACAAAAATAAAAGGATCTCATTAAACCTCAGACCTCTTTGATGACTCAACAAATATTCATTCAATTGAACCTATTAAATGTAAACATATTACTTTTAAAAGACATATCTTCAAGGTCATTCCTTGGTCCATCTAAGTGAGTATCATTAAATCCATATCCAAGCCATCTAACACTTGATATCTTGGGAGTGCATAATTCAATCAGAATTCCACACTCAAAAAGAGGAGTTCTGTTTGTCTGTTCCACAACTAAATAAAGCATACTGATGCCTTTGTGAACTCTCCATGCCTAGTTTCCCACTTTCAGTTCTGTAGTAGAGGGGGAAGTAATAGAGTGATCTGGAGTATATGACATGGCTAAGACATTCGCCATAGATCCATTACTGGGTAGGATGTACATCACATCACAGGAAGCTTTTACTCAATTTTTCCTATAGCTCTTTCCACTCCTAGGGCACTCCGGCCATAAAGAGGGAAGAGTTTCTTCTTCTCCTTCTTCTTCTCCTTCTCCTTCTTCTTCTTTTTTTTAAAGACAGGGTGTCACTCTGTCGCCCAGGCTGGAGTGCAGTGGAATGATCACAATCACGGTTCACTGCAGTCTCAATCTCTCATGCTCAGGCAATGCTCCCACCTCAGCCTCCTGAGTAGCTGGGACTACAGTCACACGCCACCATGCCTGGCTATTTTTTTCTATTATTTATAGAGACAAGGTCTCCCTATGTTGTGCAGACTGGTCTCAAACTCCGGGGCTCAAGTGCTCCTCCCACCCTGGTCTCCCAAATTGCTAGGATTACAGGTGTGAGCCACTGCACCTGTCCCTTTTTTTTTTTTTTTTTTAACATTCCTAGATACTAAATTTCAAACCACAACTAGCCCAAAATTAGCTCTGATAACAAGTGCTTGACTGGATGACTGACTACTTATTTCTATGGATACTGGTTCTCTATGACAGTTATTTGGATTCTGACGTGATGCCTAATTATTAATGTACTTCTTGTCTGTTTCCCATCCCAAAACAAATTTCTTAAGCTCCAGGAAGGCAAGACGGTGATTGACTCAGGACATCCGTGCTTTACTGTCCTTGCCACTGGGAAAGACTCTCAGGAAAGAGGATCAAGACTTAACTGTCCCTGTGGGAGCTCTGGAGAAACAAACTGAGGATGTAAGGCTGATCTGATCATCTGAATCACCAAGTCTAGAAGGGGAATGGCAACCTGGGATCTGAGCTATGCATAAATCAACAGCCAAGAATCACACCTGGTGGCCTGGGTGAGTTAATTAAGTAGGGGATAGAGTCCTTAACAATTTGGGCTCTTCCACATCACTGCAGATGACTGGTGTGGTCCTATTTCTAAGGCAGTTCTGTCTGGTTGGAGGAAGATAACAGCCAATAACTTGAAGACATGAAAAAATAAAATCAGCGCCGCCCACCCCCCCGCCCCCCGCACATAAAGAGATTCTATTAGACCCAAGACTTTCTCTTAATGATTTAATTCATATTCAATAGGCTGAATAGATCAAATGTAAACATATTGCTTTTAAAGGGCACTTTTGTCCTTCCTTGATCCATGTAAGTAGATCTTTCCACTGGCAAGATTCACTGAGAAAAAGCAAGAGTCGACAATGCATTCTAAATCATTTTGACCTCTTCTTGGTTGTACCCCATCCAGTCCAGTTGTCCAGCCACTCATTAGATGAACTAGTTCAGCAATGACTAAAATTGTCCATCAGCCCTGCTACCTAGGTAGACCCTACATCCTCACAGCCATCCTTATTCCTTCCTGTTATAAAACATCTCCTTTTCCTCCCTTTAGAAACAGATAGAGTACCAGATGCAAATGCTATGATGAAATCCAGCTCAAGTGGCAGTGATCTGTCCAGTTTTGTAAAGGCAACACCTGTGCATACTAGGACCAGTCTCTGGTTCTGAAACCCACCTACAGCTTTAATTATGTCACCTACTGGAATCTTCCTTCAGATTCTACCTTGCTCCTCTATTTGCTTCTACGGTATGAGTCCTTATGACCACAGTCTTCCTCTGAGGTGACCTCCAGCCTCTGCCAAGCTCAACTCTTGCCAACGAGCCAACATTCTTAGCCCCAACCACACATAGACTCAGCTCACATTCTACCCAAGTCCTTAGCCCTGGCATTCCCCAGGCAATATAAAAGGTAGAATACGCTGTACCGAAATGCAGACCCTAGGACGTTCATTTCAGTAACATCTTCATGTTGCAATACTCATGCAAGGGCTTTGCTCCTTCACACCAATCGCTAATAAAAGCTTAACTTTCGGCTGGGCGCAGTGGCTTACGCCTGTAATCCTAGCACTTTGGGAGGCCAAGGCGGGCGGATCATGAGGCCAGGAGTTTGAGACCAGCTGGATAACATGGTGAAACCCCGTCTCTACCAAACATACAAAAAATTAGCCGGGCGAGATGGCTGGCGCCTGTAGTCCCGGCTACTCAGGAGGCTGAGGCAGGAGAATGGCGAGAACCCGGGAGGCGGAGCTTGCAGTAAGCCGAGATCCTGCTGCTGCACTCCAGCCTGGGCGATAAAACCAGACTCCGTCTCAAAAAAAAAAAAAAAGAAACAAAACAAACAAACAAACAGATTAGCCGGGCGTGGTGGCACATTCCTGTAATCAGCTACTCAGGTGGCTGAGGTAGGGGAATTGCTTGAACTCGGGAAGCAGAGGTTGCAGTGAGCCGAGATTGTGCCATTGCACTCCAACCTGGGTGAAAGAGCGAGACTCTGCCTCAAAAAAAAAAAAAAAAAAAACGCTTAGCTCTCTGGGCAGCCAGCCCATTCTCACCTTTACCTAATATAAATCTGTACCAGGGCGAGAATCTAGGAAGTAGAGGGTCAGGAAGACACATATTCCCCAGATCAAATTAAAAAAATAACTCAAGGAGAAAATACTTGCTTCCTAACTTATATTCATAAGGAGGTTCTGTTACTGGATTTCTGTACCCTTAGTGACACCCAAACTAGAATGTTTAGCAAAATCCCCAAATGTATCCTATTTTCAATATTTTTAGAGCTTAATAATTTTAGAATGTAAAATTGTGTTTTATAAAGAAATAATTCATTTGTCATATACATTGATGACATGAAATGTACATAAAATTCAGAAAACTTAAATTATCAGTTAATAGGGAGGTTAATACAATTATTTTTAGAGCACTTTTAGATTCACAGAATAATTGGGAAGAAGGTACAGAGACTTCCAATATACTCCCCTAACCCCACACATACACAGCCTCCCCTATTGTCGGCTCTCCCTACCAGAGTGGCGCTTGTTACAATTAATGAACCTATATTGATACATCATTATCACCTAAAGTCTATCATTTACATTAGGGTTCACTCTTGGTATTGTACACTTTATGAGTTTTGACAAATGTATAATGATGCACCCGCCAATGTAGTATCATATAGAATAGCTTCACTAACCTAAAAATCTTGTGCTCCACCTATTCATGCCTCCCTCCGCCTAATCCCTGACAACCACTGACCTTTTTACTGCCTCTACAGTTTACCTGTTCCAGAATGGCATACAGCTAGAATCATACAACATGTAGCCTTTTAAGATTGGCTTCTTTCACTTAGTAATAAGCATTTCAGTTTCCGTAATGTCTTTTCTTTTTTTTTTTTTTTTTTTTTTTTTTTTTTTTAGCACTGTGGCCCAGGATCATTTCATGATCCGCCCGCCTTGGCCTCCCAAAGTGCTAGTGCGAGATCTCAGTGGGGCAATCTCAGCTCACTGCAAGCTTCTGCCTCAGCCTCCCAAGTAGTTGGGACTACAGGCACCCACCACCGCGCCCAGCTAATTTTTTTGTATTTTTAGTAGAGACGGGGTTTCACCATGGTCTCAATCTCCTGACCTCCTGATCCACCCGCCTTAGCCTCCCAAAGTGCTGGGATTACAGGCGTGAGCCACCGCACCCAGCCATCTTTTCATGGTTTGATAGCACATTTCATAATATTCCTTTGTCTGGATGTACCAGTTTATCCATTCACTAACTGGAGGTCCTCTTGGCTGCTTTCAAGATTTTGCAATTCTGACTAAAGTTGCTATAAACATCTGTGTGCAGGTTTTTGTGTAGACATAAGTTTTCGGCTCTTTTGAGTACATTCCCAGGAGTGAAATTGCGGGATCTTATGGTAAGAGTATGTTTACTTTTGTGTGAAACCACCAAACTATCTTCCAAAGTGGCTGAACCGTTTTGCATTCCCACCAGCAGTGAATGAGAATTCCTGATGCTCCACAGCCTCACCAGTATTTGGTGTTGGCCGTGTTCTGGATTTTGGTCATTCTAATAGGTATGTAGTGGTATCTCATTGTTTTGATTTGCATTTCCCTGGTGACACACGATGTGAACTATCTTTTCGTATGCTTATATGCCAACTATGCATGCATCTTCTTTGGTGAGGTGTCCAAGTTTTTGCCTATTTTTACATTGTGGTAGTTGTTTTCTTATCGTTGAGTTTTAAGCGTTCTTTGCATATTTTGGATAACCATTCTTTATCAGATGTGTATTTTACACACATTTCTCCAAGTCTGTGGCTTCTCTGATTCTCTTAACATGGTCTTTTACCAAGCAGAAGGTTTTAATTTTAATGACGTTTAGCTTTTCCATTTGTTTCATGAATAGCGCCTTTAGCATTTTATCTAAAAAGTCACCACTGAGGGGTGTTGTGCTTCTGGACAGTGCTACTGCATGCTAGTACCAGGGTCCCCCAAAAAAGAATCTTTTAAAATTTTTTAAATAATAATTCATCAACTAACCCAAGGTCATCTAGACATTCTCCTATGTTACATTCTGAGAGTTTTATAGCTTTGAATTTTACACTGAGGTCGGTGATCCATTTTGATCGGTTTTTGATGGGGGTATAAGGTCTGTGTCAAAGTTCAACTTTTTGCATGTGGATGTCCAGTTGTTCCAGTGTCAATTGTTGAAAAGACTATTCTTTTTCTACTGTATTGCCTTTGCTGCTTTGTCCAAGATCAGTTGTGTGTTTCTGTGTGGGTCTGCATCTGGGCTCTCTCGTCTATTCCATTGATCTATTTGTCTGTTCTTTCACTGATACCACACTGTCTTGATTATTACAGCTTTATATTAAGTCTTGAGGTTGGACAGTGTCCGACTTCTAACTTTTTTCTTTTCCTTCAATATTGTGTTGCCTGAATGACTTTTTAAAATTAATTAAAACCTTTTTGGATAGAAGCTTTGCTGCTGGTATAATTCCTTGGCTTATGAAACATATATTTATGTATCTTAATTTTTAATGACTCAGAAATGTGTGTTATTCTTTGCCATCACATAAAATGATCCCAGATTGTATTACCTTTTAGTGATTCTACTGTTTCTACAAACTATTCCTTTTGTTCTCACCCCTTCAGTTCCTCCAAGCCTCTCTCCTTCATACATTGTAATTAAGTGGGAATCAATCTAGGTTTCCAGGGGAACCTTATTTTACACTTAAGTTTAAGATAGCTGCTCTAAGAGTTCCTGAGGGTATTTTTTGTCTCTTATGTGGAAGGAATTATCCTCAAAAGTTCTAGATTCAGAGGCATAATCCAGGCAGCCACAAAACCCAAGAGCCTTACCTCAAGATGTGAGGCACTGTTCTGATACAACTATAATAATGACAACAGTAATTAGCAGCTAAATATTAAATGCATCACTCTTCAAAAATTCAACTTCTGGGAAATTTTCCCCCTCCTTTCAGTTTTCCCCCAGTTGACTTTTACAAAAATAAGCAACTTGAGCTCCCTCTGAACTTTTAAAACTATTTAATAGATGTCACTCTTAACAATCACCCAAACCTGCATCTATCAGTGACACATTCCTCCTCAAATCCCCCACCCAGACACCTGCAGGTTACTTTTCAATGCATCTTGGCATCTCGAGATCTGGGAAGGACTGTAGCTTGGGGAGAATTACACAGTTCAGGGATTAGAACTGATCTAATGAAAGGTGATAAGACTTGTTTGCCTGGGTCATTGATTTGTAGCCAAGCCCAGCTCAATGAGTTCAGTTTCTATGTTATCACTTTTCACCCTTCATCAAGAGCAGGCACTGGAGGGACAGCTGAATCCACAAAGCCAGTATTGTTGACTGTGATTAAAAAGAGTGTGGGATTCACTTTCTCCAACACAAGGGGGAAACCGAAGCTGACTCAACTAAGAAGAGGGCAAAAGGAGTCCTGGCCAGTGTCACCTCACCTGGACAGAGGATCCAGAGAAGACTGGGGTTTCCATTGTACAGTGTCTGGGGAATGCCAGAAGAACAGGGCTCTTATTGTTCCACTTCCAGCACTTAACTACCAAAGATCAGAGCTTCCTTTCTACTTATTACCCAGAGTCCAGAGTCGCTGGGAAAGGTAATCAGATCATACTGTAACATCCTTTGAACTCCCTGGAGAGCTTGTCCTACAGTAAAGCATGTGGGATCCTTATCAAGTCTAATTCTCTTGGGTCTTCCTCTGCCATCATTTTCACCTGTGTAGAGTCACTCAACCTTGTTCAGTCATTCATTCTTTGCTGCTGCTGTCTGTTTCAAGTCCATTAGAAGCTCACTCCAGGAAGCAGAAACTAACATAGAAACCAGTGTCAGCCTCCTGAGCGCCGAAGCACACCTGACCCAGGGATTGGGGGTGATTAGTTAGCATGAAGTCAACCTCTTTCCAAATACTAAAATAACCATAGTACAAACTGATTCTGCAATTAAAACCATCAAAAGATGCCTTGGTCTTCAGCCAGCATTATTGTGCCTACATTAACTTTCCCCAGAAGCAAAAACATTACTTTTTCCTCTATGTTTTCTACATTCTTCTTCATTAACTCCAAATCAAGAGTTTCCTTATTTTTCAAATTAAAAAGGAAGGTTTACAAAAGGATCTGCAGGTTTGAAAGACGTTGACAAGAAAGCAAACGTGAATGAAAACATTAGTTTTTAAAAATGTATTTCTTTCCAGGAAGAGCTGAGCAGTGCAGGCATGTGGCAGAATAGGAGGTCATTTCAAAATATATCATGTTGAGCTTCACTCCCAATTATGAGCAGCACTTCTGTTTGATAATTACCCGGGCAATATGGAAATGGATCCCATTTGCAAGCAAACAAAAATGTGTTTCACTGCAACATGCTCCATTCTGAAAATGCTTCCCCTTTTACCAACTTAATAATCATACCACTCTCTACGTAAGATTTCTTTTTCTCGGCCGGGCGCAGTGGCTTACGACTGTAATCCCAGCACTTTGGGAGGCCGAGGCAGGCGGATCACAAGGTCAGGAGATCAAGACCACGGTGAAACCCTGTCTCTACTAAAAATACAAAAAATTAGCCGGGCACGGTGGCAGGCACCTGTAGTCCCAGCTACTCGGGAGGCTGAGGCAGGAGAATGGCATGAACCCGGGAGGCGGAGCTTGCAGTGAGCTGAGATCACGCCACCTCACTCCAGCCTGGGTGACAGAGCGAGACTCCATCTCAAACAAACAAACAAAAAAAAATCTTTTTCTCACTTACCTGTCCTCTGTACTGCTTGGATTATCTCCCATCTAGCCAATGAGTCTAAAATGCAGGGACTTACATCTTAATTTCATTTTTTAGAACAAGGCTTTGCTCATGCCTGTAATCCCAGCACTTTGGGAGGTTGAGGTGGGCGGATTACTTGAGGTCAGGAGTTGGAAACCAGCCTGGCCATCATGGTGAAACCCCGTCTCTACTAAAAATACTAAAACTAGCCAGTCGTGGTGGCAGGCACCTGTAATCCCAGCTACTTGAGAGGCTGAGGCAGGACAATTGCTTGAACCTGAGAGGCGAAGATTGCAGTAAGCCGAGATTGCGCCACCAAGGCTCCACTTCAAAAAAAAAAAAGATCAAAAGCTCAGAAAGGTCAAAAGCTCTTAACATCATAGGAATAGATGAATACTTTCTTGACAATGTTACGTATGAATATACATACACACAATATTACATATATATAAAACAAGGAACATATATATATTCTCTGTTCAATTCTTAAATAAAACAAGGCCAAGGCCATCAACTATCACTATTTCTAACTCTGTTTAATATGATTTTGGAAGCATTATTCAAATCAAGTAGATAGGAAGAAAAAATTAGAAGTGTAACCCTTGGTGAATACTATGATGTTTGCCTGGAGAACCCACAAAAATTCATTGGAAAATGTATAAATAATAAGAAATTGAAGGTGCCTAGGTACAAAATTAATATTCAAAAATCAAGTATTTGTGTATACAAATAACATCTGCTTAGAATTTATAATGAAAGGAAAGATCCTAATTACAATAGTAACAAAAGATAAAGCACCTAAGAGGAACTGAAAAAATATATACAAGAGAATTGTAAAATGCTACTAAGGTCCGCCCCTCCAAAAAAAAAAAATCTTTAGCATATGAAAAATAATATGTGTTCCCAGATAGGAAGGATCAACATCATAAAGATGTGAATGCTTCCTAAATTAATCTAAAATGTATGTCATCCTCATAAAGTATTAAATATTATTTGTAACTACACAAAATTATGCTAAAATTCATTTGAAAAATAAATACGCAAGAATTGCAGGAGAATTCTGGGGGGAAGATAGTGAAAGAAGTCTATTCTACTAAAATTTAGTTAATTAAAACAGTGTGGTATTCATTCATAAATACGTCAAGAGAATAGACTGGAAAATCAAGAAAATTACTTAATTCATACAGGAGTTTTTTTTAAGATAAAGGTGGAATTTTAAATCAGTGCAGACAAGATGGATCACTCAATAAATAGTGTTAGACAACTGGGTCTTCATCTCAGGAAAAAGTTGGATTCGTGCCCTTAAATAATAAAACAAAATCCAAATGCATCAAAGATTTAAGTGTGAAAAATTAGCCATAAAAATACTAGAGGAAAACATGGAAAATTGAATCTTGTAGTGAGGAAAACCCTTTCTAGTGTCCCAGACACTGTGAGTGGTCTGTTCATTATACCAGTTGTCTACTTTCCTCTTCTTTCCAGAGAAACAGAACCCCAATTCTGTTCAGGGTGAGAATAAGCCTAACCCCAAAAGATGGGTCATACTGGCAGTCATGTTCTCCACTGTCCCAGGCTCTCTTGCAGCAATAGTGTCTGTGTGGCTTGGTTTGAGTCAATAAGACGTAAGTGGAAATCTGATGGGAAAATTCTTGCTTTCTCAATAAAAATGGATAGACATGCTGGTGCTCCATCTCCTTTGAAAGGTTAGTTCTGTAGAAATCACCTTGGGATCAGATAAGAGAGGCCAAGAGAGTAGAATAAGAGACAGTGGCCTTGACATTGTTGAACAGCTGAACCAGTGCTATCAACCACCTATTTCTGGAATTCTCACTATGAAATTTTAAAAGTGAAATCCTATTTATTTGAGCCGCTGTGTTTAGAGTTTTAGTTTCTTGCAGTTGTGTGATTCTTGGAATCCTACCTGACACACCATGAATGCCATAAAATTCAGAAACCCTAAAGGAAAAGACTGAGCAATTTGACAACATGAAAATTTTTTTAATTCTTTGAAAATAAAAAGAATTCCAAAAAGAAAAAAAAAACTAATATAAAATCTTTTTTCATTTACATTATAGTCCAGGGCTAATATTTTTACTATATAAAAAGCTCACCAAATATAAAGTAAAAGACCATAGTCCAGCAGGAAAATGGGCAAGGGATAGAAATAGTGTTCACTAGGAAGTCCTAGCAGAGCAATCAGGTAAGAGAAAGAAATAAAAGGCATCCAAATAGGAAAAGAAGAAGTCAATCTCTCTCTCTTTGCTGATGATATAACTCTATACCTAGAAAATTCTAAAGACTCTGCCAAAAGGCTCCTGGAACTGATAAACAACTTCTGTAAAGTTTCAGGACACAAAATCAATGCGCAAAAATCAGTAGCATTTTTATACACTAATAATGAACCAGGAGAGAAAAATCAATGTACAAAAATTAGTAGCATTTTTATACACTAAAAATGTTCACACTGAGAGCCAAATCAAGAATGCAATCCCATTTACAATAGCCACAAAAAACAAAAATAATACCTAGGGATACATTTAACCAAGCAGGTGAAAGATCTCTACAATGAGAACTACAAAACACTGCTGAAAGAAATCATAGATGACACAAACAAATGGAACAATCCATGCTCATGGATTGGAAGAATCAATATCATTAAAATAGTCATACTTCCCAAAGCAGTCTTCAGGTTCAATGCTCTTCCTATCAAACTACGATGTCATTTTTTTTGTATATGTGCTGCCAAAGCGAGCATACCAAAGACATTTTTCACAGAATTAGAAAAACTGTTCTAAAATTCATCTGGAACAAATAAAGAGCCTGAATAGACAAAGCAATCCTAAGTAAAAGGAACAAAGCTGGAGGCAATCACTTTACCCAACTTCAAACTATACTACAAGGCTACAGTAACCAAAACAGCATAGTACTGGTACAAAAACAGACACCATAGGCCAACAAAAAAGAACAAAGGACCCAGAAATAAAGCTGCACACCTGTAACCATCTGATTTTTGAGAAAGTCAACAAAAAATAAGCAATGGGGAAAGGGCTCCCTGTTCAGTAAATGGTGCTGGGATAGTTGGCTAGCCATATGCAGAAGAATTAAACTGGACCCTTACCTTTCACCATATACAAAAATTTAACTCAACATGGATTAAATATTTAAACTTCAGTGTTCATCAAAAAAGAAATGCAGATGGCTGTTCATCACATGAAAAGATTTTCAAATTCACTCAAAATAAATAATAAAATAATAACAAAATAACTAAAACTATAGGGATATATCATTCCTATACATTTGTCTGATAGAGATTTAAAACAAAACACTGTGTTTGTGGAGAAACTGATACTCTCAGGCATTTTTGTTAGAAGAGAAAACCAAAATAACTTCCATGGAGAGCAACTTGTCAATGTCACCAAAATTACAGATGCCACCCCAGCAATCACAACCTGTGTTTACAATTAAAGGGCTGAAAATAATCTAAGTGCCTATGAATATAGGGCTAGTTACTTAAATTATAATAATAAAAAAAATTATGGCGCCATGAAAAAATGAAGAGGTTCTATATGTATAGCTGAAGAACAATCTTCAAGATACATTGTTAAATAAAACAAAAGTCAAAGTCCAGAATGTGTTTGTTATGCAGGCAATTCTTTTAAAAATATATTAAATGGGAAAATATGTGATTGTACATTCATAAACTTCCTTAATAGAACACACAAGAAGCTGGTAAGGGTGGCTGTCTCTGAGAAGGAGAACTGAAGTGCCAGTGTTTCCATTATCTGTAACTATAATGAACCACCCTGAAGCTTAGTGGCATAAAACCACATCCATTTTCTCATGCTCACAGATTCTGTGGGTCAGGAATTTGGACAAGACACAGCAGGGATGGCTTATCTCTGCCCATTGATGTCTGGAGCTCCAGCTGAGAGGAACTGATTGGCAGTGTGTGACTCAAATGGCTTGGGGCTGGAAAAATCTGAAGGTTTCCTCACTTGCATGTCTGGCACTCGGGCTGCGATAACTCAGCTGGCGTTTTTAACCAGCGTGCCTACACGCGACCTCGACGTGGAGCAGGGGCATCCTCACAGCATGGCAGCCTCAGAGCAGTCAGACCCCTTCCGTGGTGGGCTCCGAGAGCAGGTGTTCCAACGAGAAAGGCAGATCAGCATCTGCTTTTTACGGCTAGCCTCAGAAGTCACAGAGCCTCCCTTCCACCCTGCTCCGTTGGTTGAAGCAGTCACCAGCCTGCCGAGATTCAGGATGCCAGGACATAGAAATTGAAAGTCATCAACTTGCTAACAGTTGTTATCCCGACAGAGTAGAATTTGGGGAGATTTTCATTTTCCCCACTGGCCTACATTTATTGCCTAATTTGTCTAAACAAGCAAGTACAAACTGTGTTATAAAATACATGTTTTGGAAAAATCACAGATCTCGCTTAAAGTTCTCTTCCATGCAACACAGCAAATCTATGTTTGTCATGCATTTTCCTTGTGAGTCTGATACAGCAACAGAGTTCAGAAATACACTGTATATTTTCCATAAACTCTCTCTACACAGTGACGCATGACCTAAGAGGCATCAAGATTATCTGTGACTGCATGAGTGAGAGGACATCTCATTCATCTGCAGAATCAGGGTCCGCAGGCGCAGAAGCACTGCTTCCATTTACTTCACTTGGGCCTTCTCCAGCGGTACACAGAGCTCTGTGGGACCCACACCCTGCGTCCTTGTCCTTGTCACATGGGGGTAGTGCAAGCCCAAGAGAACGAGTGGCCAGCCTGTCTTTGTCCTTGAGCCTGGCTGTCCTGCCTTTACTGGAAGCTTCTCTTTCTCTATCTCCTCCTTCTACTTTTATTCTTTGCTCTCTTCTCACCCCTTTACCCTCCCTCCATTTTTCCTCTTTCCCCAGCGTTCTCTCTAGCTCTCTGTACTCTCACCTTTCATTTACTCCCTGCAACAATCATACCACCTTCCTAAGCACGATACAAAACAGGTGAGGGTGGGACTGGATGAAATTAACAAAGCAGGTTTACATGGTTCTGTTGCCTTTTCTCAGCTACCAGTTTTGGTTGGTTGGTTGGTTGGTTTTTCCATCTCATTCTGTTTCATTTTATCTTTCTAATTTCCTTCTTTTTTCTTGTGATAACACATACACAACATGAAATAAATCATTTTAACCATTTTGAAGTTCAGAACGTTGGTACAGTTCGGGGCACTAAGTACATTCACATTGAACATCACCACCACCCGTCTCCAGAACTCTTTTCATCTTCCAAAACAGAAACTCTGTGCCCAGTAAATAACCAGCCCCTCCCTCTCCCCACACCCAGCCCATGGCGGCCACCATTCTACTTTCTGTCTCCATAAATTTGGCTGTATTAGGTACCTCATATAAGTGGAATTACATGATATTTGTCCTTTTGTGAATGGTTTCTTTCATTAAAATAATATCCTCCAAGCCGATCCATGTGGTAACATGTGTCAGAATTTTCTTCCTTTTTAGGGATAAAATTTATTATTTATCTATCGTATGGATGTACCATATTTTGTTTATTCACTCTTCTGTCAATGGATACTTGGTTTCTCAGGTACCATTTTTTCTCAAACAAGGTAACATGGGTTTTTTCCCTTCCCTCGCCTCAAAGAAGGGCTGCCCTCCTCCTGCTCCTTCATCCCAGCCCACAAGCAGGTCCGCTCTCCACTGCAGGAGCTCCTCAGAATTGGGGTCAGCGCCCTCCCCACACCTCTGTCCACCCTCTCCTGGTTAATGGCATCTATTTCTATGGCCTTTAGTACCCTCCAGGGCTGGTGACGCCAGGCTTCTCTCTCCAAAGACAACTTCTCAGAGTCCCAAACCTCACACCCAACCACACATTTCACTGCACCCCTTATGAGTATCTCATCACATGGTCAAACCCAGAATTCTTGATTTTTCCCACCCATCCACTTGCAGAATAAATGTGACCAGAACCCTTTTGTAAGTCAGACAGGAGACTAGAGGTTTGATCTTCAGGGAGATTGAAGCTTGCTGCTCCAGCTCCAGACACCAAGCACAGAGAAGAGTGAGAGGGAGATTTGGAGATGAAAAGAGGGTAATTCACAGAAAGTCTGTACACTCTATGGTAGGAAGCGTATCCAGCACTGCTCCCAGAAAAATAGGACCAGTTTCCAGGCAAGAACCCCCAGGCAGTTTCGTCACTGGAGAAACTGAGGGGCTCCACAAAAGTGACCTTCAGACATGGCTGTGTGGCCACTTTTCCTCTTGAGAAGCCTCCTGGTAACCAGCGGCAAGACCCAGCCATGCCCACAAAGCTTTGACTCATGCAGTAGGGCCCCACTCTTACCTGTACATAAACAGCCAAGGATCAACAGGCATTTAAGGAAAACAGCCTTAAATGCCTGTTTAAGGAAAACAGCAAGATTATTTAGAAACTGAGAAATAAACACCAAGAGCAGAACTAAAGGAATTGAAGATATTTGCTTCTGGGGAGCAAAGTTTTTGAACAGGAAAGAACTAGTATGTTCAATTGTGCATTTTTTAGTACTGTTTGATTTTTAAATATTTGTGTATATACATACACATATATAGGTAAAAATAATGTTTTAAGAGACAGGGTCTTGCTCTGTCACCCAGGTTGGAGTGCAATGCTGCCATTGTAGCTAACTGTAACCTCAAACTCCTGGGCTCAAGCGATTATCCCACCTCAGCCTCTCAAGTAGCTGTGACTACAGGCGCATACCACCATACCTGGCTAATTTTTTTTTTTTTTTTTTTTTTTGAGACAGGGTCTCGCTCTGTCGCCCAGGCTGGAGTGCAGTGGCCGGATCTCAGCTCACTGCAAGCTCCGCCTCCCGGGTTCACGCCATTCTCCTGCCTCAGCCTCCCGAGTAGCTGGGACTACAGGCGCCCACCACCTCGCCCGGCTAGTTTTTTGTATTTTTTTAGTAGTGACGGGGTTTCACCTAATTTTTTTAAAAAAATTTTTGTAGAGTCTCGGTCTCACTATGTTGCTAACTCCCAGCTTTAAGAGATCTTCCTATCTCAGCCTCCCAAAATGCTGGGATTACAAGCAAGAGCCACTGGACCTGGCCAGGTAAAAATAATTTAAATAAAAGAAAATATACCACCAACAACCTATCTGCTCAAGAATGGAGAAATCTGGAAATTATCTCTGATTCTTCCTTTTTTTCTCATCCTACAAAACTAGTCTATCACTAAGATTCACCTGTTTAACATCCAAAATATTTCTTGATTCATCCACTTCTTTCCATCTTTGCCACCACCATCCTCAAATATGCCACCAGCACCTCTTCCTAGTTATACACAGCCCCGTATTGTTTTCCTTCCTTCCAACCTCGCCCCTTCTCAAGGTAATAAATTTACTATTCTCAAGGCAATAAAACTGATCTGCGTAAGAGGTAAATCAGGCTGGGCACAGTGGCTCACCCCTGTAATCCAGCATTTTGGGAAGCTGAAGTGGGAGGATCACTTGAGCCCAGGAGTTTGAGAGCAGCCTGGACAACCTAGAGAGACCCCATCTCTAAAACAGAAGAAATAAGGTAAATGAGATCACGTAAAACCCTAAAATGTCTTTCCATCACCCTCAAACTGCAATACAAACTCCAGTAGTTACCCCTAAGGCCCTGCTGGATCTGACCCCCACCTACCTGTTCAACCCCAGCTTGATTTGCTCCAGTCTCTTCCTTGTTCATTAAGCTCCAGCTTCATTATTTTGCTTTCCTCCAATTCCTTTAAAAAAAAAAAAAGCCAAGATCTTTGCTGCTTCGGGTCTTTACCTATGTTATCTACATGCACGGAAAGGTGCTTGCCTTGCTCCTCATCCAACTGGTCCCATCCCATCCAAGTCTCAACAGAAACATCACCTCCCCAGGGAGACCATCTCCACCAACCTATCAAAAGTAAGTCACTCCTGGGATAGTCTATTTCATCTTACTTGCTTCCTTCATCACATTTTTCATTGTATTGCTTTATCTATTCATTTGCTTTATTCTTCTGCTCCTCCAGTAGAAAATTAGCACCATAAAGGCAAGGACCATGCCCTATCTCTAGTATCTGGCACAGTACCTGTTTGAATAAATTACATTCTACAGTGAATGCAAATATCATTTGCCTCTCTCCAGGCAGTTTTCCAGGTTGTACTATTCTTCGGAGTAAGCACAACAAACTTGCTTAAGGATTAAAGATGTCTGACAACAGTTCTCCTTAATGTGTGACACAGCATCAGTCACTCTCCAAACTGCTAAGACGTCTCCCTATGGGGCTCGTGCAGCAGTTCATCTATTTATATTGAAGTGAGTAGAGAATAGGAAAAGCACACAGATCAACTGATTCGGGGGTGGGGAAGAATGCTGTTTTTAAAAAGTGATCAATACATCTTCCTTGGATAGTAGGGAGGAACCCCTATCTTGACAGGCTTTTGGGAGATGGGGTCAAATGCCAATTTCCACTTGAATCACATCAGTATGGGTGCCATAACAGCCTAGCATTTCATAATTATGATGACTATTAAAATTGTAATAATGCAAGAGAGCAGGGAACCAGACGATGAGAAGGGATAGGCAGCTAAATACCCTCACTGTGTTCTGCAGACATTTTAGTCATAGCTACACCATAATCATTAAAAAGATCTGCAGGATATTAGAGTAATGCTGGTGATAGGGCACTTGCACTTTCTTTGACCGGAAAATAACTATTTTGTTACCTCAAAATTTAACCCCTGTCAATTCCTTTTTTTTTAGACGGAGTTTCGCTCTTGTTGCCCAGGTTGGAGTGCAATGGCACAATCTCAGCTCACTGCAACCTCTGCCTCCTGGGTTCAAGTGATTCTCCTGTCTCAGCCTCCCGAGTAGCCGGGATTACAGATGCATGCCACTAGGCCCGGCTAATTTTTGTGTTTTTAGTAGAGATGGAATTTCATCATATAGGTCAGGCTGGTCTCGAACTCCTGACCTCAGGTGATCCACCCACCTCAGCCTCCCGAAGTGCTGAGATTACAGGCATTAGCCACCATGCCTGGCCATCCCTGTCACTTCTATAACCCATCCTGTCCAAAATCATGATGACTTATCTTAAGGACTATTGGACACATATTTGAAAGGAAAGGTGTACACTGAGATGATGTTGAGATCTGAACAGAAGCCCAAGTCCTTCCTTGAGGAGAAGGAGGAACCAAATGATTCCTCACCATCCTTTCCAGCTGTAAGATTCAATAACTGGATGATCCATCATTTGGTGAATGAACTTAGCCTAGGAGAGTGGATGGTAGTAAACTGTGGAAATGTCATAAGCCTCATCATACCTGCTAAGCAGCCAAACCTATACATGAGCATCCTATAAAAAGAAAATCCCAGAAGACAGAAAGACAAAATATCAAATTTTATATCAGCAAACACCAGGAGGATGAAATCACACTCATTATTTGCTCATTAAGCAAACATTCATTTAGCACTCACTATGTAACTGGCACAGTGCTTGAAACTGGAGGCAGATATGTAAAATAAGGCCCTGGGTTCAAAGAGTAGTGGAAATGGCCTTCAAAATAAATAATTGGGCACAGTCTCATGAATGCTGTTGTGGGAGTCAGTACTGCAAAGTTCTGTAGGAATCCAGAAAGGTAAGTAGCGCTACTGAGAGAATAAAGAAAAACTTCATCAAGGAGATGATATCTGAGTCGAACTTTGAAGTATGGATAGGAGTTTCCTGGTAATTTAGGAGAAGGGGATTGCAAGAAGAAGGAATGGCATACATAAATGCTTAAAGACATATTTGGAGTGAGAGGACCAGGGGTGAGTTTCCCCGTCTGCCCTGGTATCAAGGCAGACAGGGAACTGATTTAAAGTGTACTGTACGCCTTGCTAAAACCTTAGATTTTTTTTCCTATAAACAATGGACATAATTGAATGACTTTTACTAAGTGTACTTCATGATCAGATTTCTTTTGTTAAAAAAAGAATTCTCTAGTAGAATTGCAGAAAATTAGAAAGGGATAAAGTCAAGGAAACCAGTCAGGAGGCTACTATTAATAGTCTAGCCAAGAAATGAGGGTGTGCCTTAGCATATAAAAAGATGTTCAACTTCAGTTTAATGAGAGAAATTCAAGCTAAATCCACACTGAGATACAATTTCTCACCTATCAAGACAGTAAAAATTCAAATTCTTGAGAACACATGCAGTTGGTGAGGATTTAGATAACAGGCTTCCTTATGTATTGCTGGTTGGAGTACAAAATAGTACAACTCATATGGGCTGGGCGCGGTAGCTCACGCCTGTAATCTCAGCACTGTGGGAGGCTGAGGCAGGTGGATTGCTTGAGGTCAGGAGTTTGAGACCAGCCTGACCAACATGGTGAAACCCTGTCTGTACAAAAATTACAAAAATTAGCCGGGCGTGGTGGCAGGCATCTGTAATCCCAGCTACTTGGGAGGCTGAGGCATGAGAATCACTTGAACTTAGGAGGCGGAGGTTGCAGTGAGCTGAGATACACCACTGCACTCCAGCCTGGGCAATAAAGCAAGTCTCTGTCTCAGAAAAAAAAAAAAAAGTACAACTCATACAGAGGAGAATTTGGCAATTTCCAATAAAACAATGTATGCTCCTACCCTTTGATCTAACAATCAGATTTTTAGGAATTTTAGGAATTTATCCTGAAGATAATTCTACAAATACCAAACAATGTATATATAAGATTATCCAACTGCAGCATTATTTGCATTAATAAAATAATGGAAATATTCCCAAATGCCTATTCAAAGGAGTCTGATTGAATAGATGATGGTAGATTCACACAATAGAATGTTATGCAGCTATGAAAAAGAATGTGAAAGATCTCTATAAATTAATATTAAGTGATTTCCAGGATATACTATTAAATGAATAAAGCAAGATGCAGAAGATAATATAATGCCAACTTTTGCTTAAGAATGAAAAGGAAATTAAAAATATGAGCATACATATTTGCTTATTTAAAAAAAAAAAGAAAAGAAACACAGGAAATACATTTCAGAAATAAGTGAAAAGGGTTACCAAGAAAGGATGGATGAAAATGAGACAGAAAAGATACAGATAAGAGCAATGGGGAGATAATTCTTTTAAGCAAAGCCTAAGGTTGAACACAAATATAAAAAGTTAATTGAACTTAGAAATAAGGTAAGTATGTCCCCTCTCTCATCACTGCTTTCAACATTGTACTGAACGTCCTAGCTAATGAAATAAGACCAAAAACGTAAGTAAAATATATAGATTGGGAGGGAAGAAATGAAACTGTCTTGGTTCCCAGATGGCATGATCATCTATATAGAAAATCTGAAAGAGCAATAATAACAACAACAAAAACTCCTGGAACTAATAAGCAATTATAGCAAGTCTGCACAAAACGAGGGTAATATACAAAAGTCAATAACTTTCCTACACACCAACAATAAACAAGTGAAATCTGAAATTAAAAACACATTACCATTTACACTTACATTGGCACCCAAAAATGTGAAACAGGTATAAATCTAACCAAATATGTAAAGATCTATATGAGGAAAACTACAAAACACAGGAAAAATGTAAAAGAAGAACTAAATAAAAGAATAGATATTTCATGCTGATGAACAGGAACACTCAATATTGTAAAGGTATCAGTTCTTCCAAATTTGGCATACAAAGTCAATGCCATCCCAAACAAAATCCCAGTAAGTTATTTTGTAGATATTGACAAACTGATTCTAAAGTTTACATAGAGAGGCAAAAATCCCAGAATAATCAATAATACAATATTGAAGGAGGAAAACAAAGCTAGAGGACTGCCACTATCTGACTCCAAGACTTACTCGGAAGCTACAGGAATCAAGACAGGGTGGTATTGTGAAAGAATAAACAAATAGATGAATGGAACTGAATAGAGAGCCCAGAGCCAGACCCATATAGAGAGACATTTTTTACAAAGGAGCAATGATAATACGATAGAGGAAAGACAGTCTTTTCAACAAATGGTGCTAGGACAATTGAATATCCACATGCCAAAAAAAAAAATCTAGACACAGACTTTGTATGCTTTGCAAAAATTAGCTCAAAATACATCATGGACCAAAATGTAAAACACAAAACTATAAAATTCTTTGAAGATAACATACGAGAAAATCTAAATAACTTTGAGTATGTCAATGCCTTTTTATACACATCATCAAGGGCACAATCCATGAAAGAATTCATCAATAAGCTGGACTTTTCTGCTCTGTGAAGGACAATGTCAAGAGAATGAGAAGACAAGCTATAGACTCGGAGAATATATTTGCAAAGGAGATGTCTGATAAAGGACTGTTATCTAAATACACCAAAAAACCTTTTAACATTCAACAACATGATTTTTAAAATAGGCAAAGTGGAAGGGGGAAATGGAGAGAGGTGGGTGATTGGGTACAAATTTACAGGTAGATCAAAAAATAAGTTATAATGCTTGATAGCACACTAGGGTGACTATAGTTAGCAAAGATATATTAAATTGCTGCTATGTAGAAGAGAGGACTTGAAATGTTCCCAACACATAGAAATGATAAACACCCAAGATGATGGATACCTGAAATACCTTGACTTAATCATTCCACATTCTGTACATGTAAAAAACATTCACAGGTACCCCATCGATATGTGAAAATATTATTTATCAATAGAAGAAAAAAATTGAGACAGTTTCTACTATATTGTACCCTCTAAATTATTAATAATATTTTTATGAAAGCAAAAAGTATTTGCTATCATTTAGTAATGTAAATAGTTTTAAAATATAATTTTATCTTCATCTCAAACTTTTCAATTTTTTATTTTTGTATGTTTTATATAATAAATAATGTGTTAGTAGAGTAATACATCAAAATCTTCAAAAGCAAATAAATATGTATATATCTAAAAACTGGGCAAAAGACTTAAATGATACCTCACCAAAGAAGATATGCAGATGGAAAATAAAAATGTGAAGAGATATTCTACATCATTTATCATTAGGGAATTGCAAATTAAAACAACAATGAGATAGCATTACACCCCCATTAAAATAGTCAAAATTCAAAACACTGAAAACACCAAATGCTGATGAACATGTAGAGCAACAGAAACTCTCATTCATTGCTGCTAAAATTGCAAAGTGGTATATAGCCACTTCAGAAGATAGTTTGATGGTTTCACATACAACTAAACACACTCTCACCGTATGATCGAGCAAGTGTGCTCCTTGGTATTTACCCAAATAGATTAAAAACTTATGCCTACATGAAAACCTGCACATGGATATATATTGCTATAAACTTATGAAGTTTAAAATTAAATTTGAAATTGCTTTATTCATAATTGCCAAAACTTGGAAGCAACAAAGATGTCCTTCACTAGATGAATAGATAAGAAAACTGACGCATGCAGACAATGGAATATTATTCAGCCCTAAAAAGAAATGAACTATCAAGCCAATAAAAGACATGGAGGAAACTTAAAAGCATTTTGCTAAGTAAGAAATACCAATTGGAAAAAGCTACAGGTTGCATGATTTCAACTAGATGACATTCTGGAAAAGTCAACACTATCGAGACAATAGAAAGATCAGTGGTTGTCAAAACTATAGAGACAATAAAAAGATCAGTAGTTGTCAAGGGTTAGGGAGAAGAGAGGGTTAAATAGGCAGAGCACAGATTTCTAGGGCAGTGAAACTATTCTGTACGATACCATAACAGTGAATATGTATCATGACATATTTGTCAAAACTCATAGAATGTACATCACCAACAGTGAACCATTATGTAAACCATAGACTTTGGATGGTAATGATGTGTCCATGTAGATTGATGGATTATAACAAATGTACCACTCTGGTCTGGCTGTTGATTGTGAAGGAAATTGTGCACTGTGTGCAAAAAAAAAGGTATATAGAAACCTTCTGTGCCCTTCATTTAATTTTGCTGTGAATCTAAAACTTCTCTAAAAAATAAAGTTTATTAATTTTTTTAAACTAACCTAACTTTATCTAAATTCAATAGCATATCCACATAGCAAAACCAAGTAATTTTCAAAGAATATATTCTATATATCATTAGTAGGACACATATTCTATGGACAAACTGCAAATAAATATAAATTTTACTTAGTAGTTTATTAGTAGTAGTAATAATGGCATTATATTCTGAAACTATTTTACGTATATTGTAACATAAAACAAAAATGTTAATATTATTGGGAACCAAAGTTTTCACTGTGAAAGAAAAAATAAAAATTTAAAATTTGTTAAAGGCTAAGAATAAATCTGAATTATAATTATCAGTATGAACTCATGATTTGTAAAAACGTATTTTTTATCACTTTCATTGAAAGGGCTTAGGTGTAATGACACACCAATAGCAATGAGCACATCCAACAACCAGATCTTGGTTTCTAAATATCATTCTCCACTAAAAAGAACAAGGGCTCCAGGTCTAGGACTGGAGTGCAAGTTGAGCCTGAGATATCTTCCCTCCCACTCCAAAGTAAAGAAGGACACAGAGTCCAAGGGTCATGGTAAAGGTTCACAGGCCCTGACCTGAAGGGTCAATCTGGACAATTTATAAACATTGATTCAGCAAGGATCATGAGAAAATGCTGAAGCCACTGGGTAACTGTGCTGGGCATCAGGATTTTCATACAACCTAAACCTATTACTCACAGATTGCCTACTAACTATGAAGGGAGAAATTACTTTTACAATTGAGAGATATAATTGGTATTTTCCTTTCTCTCTTCCAGGGTTTTCTTTTCCTAGGATGCTAACTAAGCTGCTGTCTGTGGTAACTTTACACTGTGTCAGTCTAACTAAGCAGGAACCATGCTTCCCAAAATTCACTCCCCTGCATGTCCCAGAGTAGAGCTGGTCAAATTAGGAATTTGTGAGCGATCTGGAAGGTGGACATGAAACAGCATGGTCAATGAAATGATGTTTTCTGGAGCTTAAATTCCACTGAGTTAAGGGTCATTCCAGTCATCTGCTCTTCCATCTAGTTCCTACTGCTTCCATTTCTAGGATGTGAGGTCAAAGTACTGGCTTAGGGAATAGAAGTACAGGATTAGTTTTCTTATCTCCCCTCTTAACTTCCTCGTCATACCATAACTTGTCCTGGAAGCCATGAAGAGAAAAATAACACCTCTTATTTAAACCCCAAACCAACCCACATGTGGGATCCAGGAATTACCTAAAGGCCCTGTGTGCTTGGTCAAAAATAAAGAAGCTCATTTAAATATCTGTGACATCAGTGGAGCAGACACTGACGGACAGATGGACAGGACTGTAAACTGCTATGTCCCCCAAAGTTCATGTGTTAAATTTAATTGCCATTGTAACGGTATGAAGAGGTGAGGCCTTTAAGAGGTGATTGGCCATGAGAGCTCCATCCTCATGAATGGATTGATGCTCTTACCACAGGAGCAGTTAGTTATCACAGGAGCTGGGCCCTGATAAAAACAATGGGTGTGGCCTGATTTCCTCTCTTCGTCTCCTGTAATCGCTTCTGCCTTCTGCCCTTCCGCCATGGGACAACCCCCACCAGATGCCAGTGCTGTGCTCTTGGATGCCCCAGCTTCCAGAACTGTGAGAAAGAAGTTTCTTTTCTTTATAAATTACCCATTCTGTGGTATTCTGTTATAGCAACAGAAAACAGACTAAGCCAGTGGCATTTTTAGTATAATATGCCCTATAAGCTTAGCAGAAAAATCACTCGGCCCACCATGTTAGTGACTCATGGGTGTTAATAGTGACAATTCAAAACTCTACTGGGGATACAGCCAATTTCTGCTTATCCACAAATAGATGATTACTTTGCCAAGTATTTGCACAGCAATCTGTTCCAGCTTGGGCTACCACAGTAGGCCCCAGCTTGGGTGGGGTCAGCGCTGTATAAAGGAATGTGGAGAGGCCAGGCGTGGTGGCTCATGCCTGTCATCCCAGCACTTCGGGAGGCAGAAGCAGGTGGATCACTTGAGTTCAGGAGTTCAAGACCAGCCTGGGCAACATGGCAAAACCCTGTCTCTACAAAAAATACAAAAATTAGTGAGCCATGGTGGCATGTGCCTATAGTCCCAGCTGCTCGAGGGGCTGAGATGGGAGGACTGCTTGAGCCCAGGAGGCGGAGGTGGCACTGAGTGGAGATTGCACCACTGCACTCCACTCTGGGCAGCAGAATCAGACCCTATCTTTAAAAAAAAAAAATAGGATGTGGAGTGCAGGGGTGGTGGTGATTGGGAGTAGAATATAGAGTGACCATTAAGGGGGTATTTTCAGCCCAGCATAGGTCTGATTATATTCTAAGGTGAAATGTTATTCATCTGTGCCACTCCATATTTACTAAGCATCTACTGTGATTGTAACACCATGTAAGCCAGTAGGGATTCAAAAGCTATAAAACAGAATCCCAACTTCAGAAACCTTAACTTGAGCTTAAGACAAACCATAGACATAAAAATTATTGCATCAATACCCACCTGCAATGATAAATGCCTGAGCGTGCTGAACAGACAGGAGAGAGTTTGGAAGAGAAATTATCCACCATGTAATGCAATAGGCAAATCACAGGACTGAGGGAATTCTCTAGAAAGAAATGAGAAAGCAATAGGAGCAAGGAACATACTTACTAAGCATCTATTAATGATGCTACTAACAGCTGCCATTTGGAGGCATTTACTGAATGCCAAGTGCTTTACCTGTGATTTCTCATTTAAGTTTTGCAACCATCATGTGATAAAGTGAATTACTAATCTCGTATTTTAAAGTTAACAAAGTGCAGTTTCAGATAAGTAATTACCTCAAGTCACACAGTCTGTAAATAACTGAGCACAACTCATAAACAGGTTTTTCCAACTTAGAGTTTATGCTTTTTCTGTGTCTAGGCCTGGGCTCTTTCTTCTGTTTCCTTTCTCACTAGAAACGCATCATATTATGCCATGTGGAACTCCCATGGCCTCTGCCTTCAAGGAGCAAGTCATGTACACAAGATGGTGGGGGACAAGAAAATGTTGACCCAGGCTGGGTGCGGTGGCTCACACCTGTAATCCCAGCACTTTGGGAGGCCAAGGCGGGCAGATCAGGAGGTCAGGAGATCGAGACCATCCCGGCTAACACGGTGAAACCCTGCCTCTACTAAAAAAAACAAAAAAATAAAATTAGCTGGGCGTGGTGGCAGGCACCAGCTACTCAGGAGGCTGAGGCAGGAGAATGGTGTGAAACTGGGAGGTGGAGCTTGCGGTGAGCTGAGATTGCACTACTGCACTCCAGCCTGGGCGACAGAGCAAGACTCCATCTCAAAAAAAAAGAGAAAGAAAATGTTGAGCCAAAGGGTGATTGAAAGCCCAGATGTATGGTAGCGGCAAATCATGCTGCAGGGAACGTGATTCGCAGGGATGTCTCTCAGCGGAGGGGTTGTGCCTTAGGAAGAGGTCACCCTTCTGAAAGCATCACATCCCTCTAGCTACCTCCATGGAATTCTACCGGTGCTCCAGGACAAATTCTGCATACAAAAATTGCAAACTGCAACAGCAGCCCCTCAAGAGGTCTTTTTACCTGATGCTACACAACAGGGCATGCTAATTATGTGTAAATAGCAGAAAAATGGCTCATAGGTGGCTGGATGGGGTAGATTATGGACGTAAGAGGCCACTACCATTCATTCCCAAGCCCAGTCAGCCTATCTGAGTAACAGTGGTGCTCCTGGGGCAGAGTGTATTACCCCCTGCCTGCAATGTGCCTAACTAGTGTCAATATTGACAGAGGAGCTCATGGGACAACAGATGGATGGAGTGAACCAAAAGACAGCCACTTCTCAGTCTTCACTGTGAAGGAGGAGTGATCCAGACAAAGTGGTGCTCCACTTTCACCTTAGCAAACCTGATCGCCTACTCATAAACATCCAGGTAACTCCCAGAGAAAGGTGAATAAGAAATGGCAAGGGTGCAGTGAAGCATTGGTATTTCTGTCTTAGCAAAAAACAACTCCTCTCCCCATCACTTGACTGTAATTTTCTTCTGTGTAATTTTCTAGCAATAGTTGGCAGGTTTCGGAATCACTAGCACATAGTCATTAGCTGTAAAAACGACAGTCGATGATTCTGGGAGTCCAGAGAGAAGAGAACTGGCCAAGAAAAACCCTGGGGAATGCCAACATCTAAGGCTGTGGTGTGAAGAAAGGAAGCCCACGGATAAAATAGCTTTTCAATGATCGCGGATGTACAAGAAGAAGAAGAACCAGGACTGACGGGTATCTCAGGAGCCCCAAAGTGTCAAAGGCAGCAGAAAAATCCAGGAAGAAGAGAGCTAAAAAATATCCCCTGGGTTTGGTACATAGGTCATGAATGACATTCTCATGAGAGTTTTGGTAGAATGATAGGGTTCAGAAGACAGCCCCATATGGAACAAGGAGCAAAAGGGAGGTGAGGATGCAGACGGAAAGGAGAAGAGTTTTCAGAGATGTTTAAATAAGAAATTGGAGGGTTGCTGGCGGGGAAGGGTCAGGGGGTAATTTTATTTATTTATTTATTTTTTGAGATAGGGTCTCACTTAGTTGCCCAGGCTGGAGTGCAGTGGCACAATCCTGACTATATCTCCCCAGGCTCAATTGATCCTCCCACCTCAGCCTCCTGAGTAGTAGCTGGGACTACAGGTATGCACCACAACGGCTGGCTAATTTTTGTATTTTTTGCAGAGATGGAGTTTTGCCACGTCTCCCAGGCTAGTCTGGAACTCCTGGGCTCAAGCCATCCACCCAGCTTGGCCTTCCAAAGTGCTGAGATTACAGGCAGATGCCACCTCACATGGCCGAGAATAATTTATTGAGGATGGTAATTATTTGAGCATAATGAGACGCTCAACAATGAGAAATCCTAATGGAAGTGAAGGTGCTGATGGAAGAACATTGGTAGACATTACAGGGAGAGTCTGGAATATGAGTCCCTCAATCAAACTCCCAAAGTTTTCTCGAGAATCTATAAACCACTGAAATCATTCTTTGATATCCCTTTTTAACCTGCTCAAGGACAGGAGGCCCACACTGGCCGTCTCTGCTAGCTGCCACTAAACAGTTTACCTGCCACCCCCTAAACACTCCCAGAAAGCATAGATAAGATTTATTGTGTATACACTACAGTTTTTCCTCAACCTCCATTTATTTTTATAAATCCTTAACTAGGCTTCAGAGCTGATTCCCTCACATATGAGGAAACAATTTGCATATAAAATAATTAACCAACATGCAAACTAACTAGATGTTTTTGAGTTATTTTTTGACAAGAGAAAAAATCTCAGAAGATGCAGGAGCAAATGGCAATGCTGGACGTAGGACCCAAACAGGTTGGGAGATGACAGGACCAGAGGCAGCACGAGGAGGTTGCCTTTAAGTAGGAGAGGGGACGCTCTGGGCTCTGACCCTGGAGGAAGTGCACAAAGGATGTATAATTGATTGGCAGGGGAAATGGGCAAGGAGGTTCCAGGGGGATGGAGTGAGCAGAGCCGGGAGTCAAAGAGCTGTCTGCTCAGAGTGCAGAAGGCCATGTGTGAGGAATGGCAAAGGTTTTTAAGTTGTTGAAGAGAATAGGAAAGGGATGTACCAAGAAGATAAAACGTTGCTGGTATTGGGCATCAAAAGACCCAGTTGAGGCTGAGACACAAATTGTGGCAGTGTGGATGGCGATGACATTTTCCCAAAAAAACTGCTCAGCTGCCCAGGTGTGAAAGGATAGGAGAGTAGGGGTAGGTATTTTGTTGAGTGGGTACAGAGGAAGGATGGGTGTGGGGAGGCAAAGATATCAAGGGTGTTGAGGGGAGAGTAACTCAGATGATCACAGGACTTGGGCTGGGAAGGGAAGAGAGGGAGGCGAGGAGGGTGCTTCTGTTAGCCAGCGTTCTCTTTAGAGGGAGCAGGATCTGCTCCAGCTAGTTTAGCAGAAAGTGATATAGATAGCTCAAAAAAACCCCTGAGAGGTGCAAAGAAACAGACTCTTGGCTGAGCTTCCAGGAATGACTCCCCACCACACACAGTGGAGCCGGCCCATCAAAGGAGCTGAGCCTCCGCCATCATCACGAAGTTTGCACTTGGGGACCGGCCACCACAGCTGCCCGCGAGAGAACCAAACCCCCACTGCCACCATCCTCCTGGAAGACAGAGGCCTCTGCTCTGCCTCGCCTGGAGAACTCAGTTTTGAGGCAAAGCCTGATGTAGAAGCATTAGGGTTGGTGACACCTAAATCACACATCTGCCCCTGGCAGCAAGGGGGCAAAGGGGGACCTGCGTGTGTGTGTGTGTGTGCATTTCATCTCCCTTCCCCCTTGCACCCCCATTGGGAGGTTGGCATTTACACTGTGAAAAACCACCAAAATGTGGAAAGAGTTCAGAAGGTTTTGGACAGCCAGTCACTATAGCAGGGGACCCCAATCCTTGGGCTGTGGACTGGTACCAGTCCATGGCCTGTTAGGAACCAGGCTGCACAGCAGGAGGTGAGTGGCAGGTGAGTAAGCTTTACCACCTGAGCTCCACCTCCTGTCAGATCAGCAGCGGGCATCAGATTCTCATAGGAGCATGAACCCTATTGTAAACTGCACATGTGAGGGCTCTAGATTGCTCACTCCTTGTGAGAAGCTAATGCCTGATGATCTGAGGTGGAACAGTTTCATCCTGAAATCATGCCCCCTTCCACCTGCCATTGGCTCATGGAAAAATTGTCTTCCAGGAAACCAGTTCCTGGTGCCAAAAAAGGTTGGGACCCACTGCACTATGGGGGATAGCAAGGCTGCTGCTAGAGTATGTGCTGCTTCTCTGTTAAAATATCCCGCTAGGCATATGCAATCCTGCAGGCACATGACTTAGCAAGGTCTGTTCTTCATACGAAGAGAAACATGCTTCTTCTTTGGGGGACATTACCCCACCCCAGTGCACAGCTTGCTGAGTAAAGTGCAGGTTGCCCTCCCTGACTCCTCAACTGGCAACACCATTTGTGCCAACTCCAGAGCTGACTGCCTGGGAGGAAACAGAAGGAACCGGGGCCTCTTGGCCTCTCGGAGTCTCTTCAAAGTCGGAGAGCAAGTGTGGTGGGAACAAGATGATGGCGAGTCATAAGGATGGGTGCTGTGGTCACAGCATGAAGCACAGGGGTGTAAGACTTCTGGGCAACCCTCAGCGTGGGATAGCAAGTCCCGTGGGAGGATGGAGTGCAGTGGTGATAAGATCTTGAAACTGAGGAAGCAGTTTGAGAGGCAGATCATCTACAGGGGTATTAAAAATTGAGAGGAAGAAAAAGAAGAATGAAGCCAGATTCCAAAGTTCGCAGTGGAAGAATCACAAGGAGACAGTAGGTGACAACAAGAGGAGATAGAGCCAGGTGGTAATAGCCTCGGACAACTTCACACAAGGACAGCAGTAGCCATGGGAGCAAACAAGCAACAACCACAACAGCCCAACTTTCCCCTCCTAGCCTGTTGCTACCTGGAACATCAATTTATTCATTTAAGCCAATATTTATGTATTTAAACAAATAATGAACCTCCATGTCTTAGTCGGCTCAGGCTGTCATAATGAAATACCATGGCTTAAACAATAGGAATTTATTTTTCATAGTTCTTGTATGAGTCCATTCTCGCACTGCTTTAAAGAAATACCTGAGACTGGGTAATTTATAAAGAAAAGAGGTTTAATTGGCTCACGATTCTGCAGGCTGTACAGGAAGCATAGTGGCTTCTGCTTCTGGGAGGGCTTTAGGAAGCTTCCAACCATGGTGGAAGGCAAAGAGGGAGCGGCAGGTCTCACATGGAGGGAGCGGGAGCGAGAGAGAGAGAGGAGGAGGTGCTGCACACTTTTAAATAACCAGATCTGACGAGAACTCCCTCACTATCCCAACGACAGTACCCAGCGGGGTGGTGTTAAACCATTCATGAGAACCCGCCCCTATGACCCAGTCACCTCCCGCCAGGCCCACCTCCAACACCGGGAATTGCAATTCAACATGAGATCAGGGTGGGGAGACAGATCCAAACCATATCAGTCCTGGAGTCTGGAAGTCAGAGATCAGGGTGTCAGCCAGCGTGGCTGGGTTCTGGTGATGGCCACCTTCTCACTGTGTCCTCGCCCGGGGTGGGGGCAGAGAGAGAGAACGCAGCAGATGTTCTGTCTTCTGGTGTCTCTTCTTATAAGGTGTCTCTTCTTATAAGGACACTAATCCCACCATGAGGGTCCTACTCTTACGACCTCATCTGAACCTAATCACCTCCTAAAGGCCCCTTCTCCAAACACCATCACATTGGGTAACCCAACTGGTTATTCCCACCCTGAGCCTCCCCCTATAACTCTTAGACCCCTGTGCTTCATGCTGTGACCACAGCTCCCATCCTTCTGACTCCCCGTCATCTCGTTCCCACCACACATGTTCTTTGACTTTGAAGAGACACCGAGAGGCCAAGGGGCCCTGGGTGCCTCTGTTTCTTCCCAGGCAGTCAGCTCTGGAGTTGGCACGAATGGTGGTGCCAGCTGAGGAGCTCCTCGATGTGCTTCAATGCAATGATTGGGGAGGGGAGGGACACAATTCAGTCCACAGCACTCCGCTGTCTGTGAACAAAAACAAAATCTCTATTCTCATGAAGCTTAGCTTCTACTAGAGGGAGGTGGACAATAAACAAAAAATAAATAAATGATATATTGAGGTAATAAGGCTATAAAAAGGTTAGGTTGGTGGGGTGAGGAGCGGCTGGGCATTACTGTGTATAGAATGAACATGGAAGATGAAGGAGTAAGACAGTGAATATCTGCCTGAAGAGTTTCCAAGCCTAAGAACAGCAAGTGCAAAGGCCCTGAGGCAGGATCAGGTTTTACCTGTGGAGCTGCAGAAGAGAGAGGGAGGAGGAGGAAAGAGAATTTGTAGTCATTGGAGTGTAACTAGGGGGGCAACCAGGTAGGCACATTGTAAAGATTTCAGCTTTTACAGCTGAAGGTGGAAAGCCATGGCGGGTTACAGGGGAGCGAGGTGACATGATCGAGAAAGGTTCGAGGATGGGAACCCTGCAGTGAGAAAGTGACAAGGGTGTGCTCCTCGGGAGAAAGGTGTGTTGCAGAAAGGACAAGGAGGTGGCAGCAGAGTGGTTTGGATAGGCTGAGTGCAGTGATGTGAGGATCCCACAGGCACAGACCCCTGGGGTCTGCAGCAGGCAGAAGGAGCTGCCCTATGGACACCCATTCTGGGAAAGGGCTGAGGTTCCATGTGGAAGCTGCCAGCAGCAAGTTCCACGAGGTCTCAGGATGGAACACGAGAGGGGATATGGCAAAGCCTGGGTACCTCTTAGAATGTGCAGAAAGGCTCTCTGGAGAGTAGGCAGAGGCACGAGTCTCTCTGGCCAAGAGCTTCCTCGTGGTAAGTTTTGAGAGGAAAAGGTAGCAAACAGTGGAAACCAGGAAAGCTGTCCAGCCAGGAAAAGCCCCCGCCCTTGAGATCTGGGTCAGCCTAAGGAGCTGGAGGAGGAGCTTCACCAGGAAGAGTCCCTGGAAGGAGAAACCAGAACCAGGGAGGGAAAGGGCTGTCACCTGAGGAGACGTCCTCCTTCACGACTTTGCCAGCCTGGTCACCTGGGCCATCAGGGGAAGGGCAGGGAGGTGCCACCTATTGTGAAGGAAAATCAGCCACAGTGTATGTCTAAGCAAAAGCCACTCTCATACCCTCGTTTGCAATTTTGTCACTTATTTGGCAACAAGCCCCCTGCAGCTGTTCCACCCAGAGAGCCTCTGCCAGGTGACCTGGCCGTGCCCAATGCCCCACAGCTGCGGCCTGCTGGTGGGGACTCCAAGTCTCCCCTGCTCCCAGCTTTCCTGACTTGGGGCTCTTGGGCTTGGAGCTGCACTGGGGGACAGGTGAGGGAGAAGGCCGGGGCACCAGCAGGAAGCTCTGGCTCTCCTTCTCTTTCCTGGTAAATGCAAAGCACAAAGCGCTCTTTGATCTGTGCCCTCTGCCAGTTCTGGCAGGGCTGCGCTTGTCACTGTTCCAAAAAAGAGCGGGAGGTTACTTAGCTATGGATGAATAATAATTGGGCATTTGTCTAACAGCTACTGTACTGATGAATAATTAAAATTTTTATGACAATTGAGGCGAAGAGCACTCTACCCATACGGATGGTCTGTCAGCTATGCCAGGGGAAATGCAGGTCATTGAAGAGTGTCTTCCAAGTTCTGAAATAATAGTCATAATTATGGTGAAGATGTCTGGGTAAAAGCTGGGAAAATAGGTGGAGAACCAGACCCAATCACCAGGGCTTCTTCCTTTTTGGGATGTAATAAGGTCAATCGGCTAAAGCTGGCCTTAGGAGTGCAAATGGCTGGAACAGCCAGGGAAAGCTAGGAGTGAAAACCACGGGGAACAGAAATAAAGAGAAATAGATGAAGACTTGCTAGGCAAATGCCCTTATATAGTAGCTGATGAGGAAGACTTTGATGAGATAAGAGGGGACAGCTGGAACATAATGGAAAAAGTCTGAACTCGGGAATCAGAACACCCTTGTTCAATGGCTTGGCTCCTGTTTGACTTTCTGCCTCTATAAAATGGGGATAATACTCCTTAATCATTGGCTCATCTCCTGAGGATTAAACAAGACAATGTTGAGAATATTTAATAATTATGAAGACAAACAGCAAATGCTAGTAATTATAACCCAAAAGTCAGAATTAAAGGTAACTGGGTTCAAACAGCTTAAGAGTTGGGATGGGTGGAGTCAATGAGGATACAGAAACAGTGGAGAATAAAATCAGTGGCATTGGGGTTGGACCAAATGAAATCAACAGCAGAATTTCATATGGTTTAACTTAAATACATTGTGCAAGGTAAACAAATTCCTTTAGTTATCAAATACCATTTGGTACTTCCTGGGTTTTAATAAGACTGTCCACTCAAAAAAGGGACCACTAGCCAGGCGCGGTGGCTCAAGCCTGTAATCCTAGCACTTTGGGAGGCCGATACAGGCAGATCACAAGGTCAGGAGATCAAGACCATCCTGGCTAACACGGTGAAACCCCGCCTCTACTAAAAAACACAAAAAACTAGCCAGGTGAGGTGGCGGGCGCCTGTAATCCCAGCTACTCGGGAGGCTGAGGCAGGAGAATCGCTTGAACCCAGGAGGTGGAGCGTGCAGTGAGCTGAGATCTGGCCGCACTCCAGCCTGGACGACATAGCGAGACTCCGTCTCAAAAAAAAAAAAAAAAAAAAAAGACCACTAAATGATAATTATTTTGATGGGAGAGTGTCTGTGGAATTCATACACCTGCCAGTTTATATTGTGGGGTGTGACCCTGGGCAGGAAAGACTATTATGCCCGAATTTTTGAGAGCATGTCATGTGCAGGAGAACCTGGACACACCTGAGAGATAAATGGCAAGAATGCTCTGGCTCCTCAAACATATAAGGAGGAGGCTGTGGCTTGCTCTTCTCCTGCCCTTCCTCTGTAGTGATCGGCCTTGCAGTCTGTGTGATTCAAGTTTATGATGGGAACCAAAAATCTTAATGTATAAAGGCTAAGCACTCAAGGTACATTATCTCTTTTAATCCATACAACATTCCTGTATTCCTCATTTTACACAGAATAAAAATAAGGTTCAAGCCAGGCACGGTGGCTCACATTTATAATCCCAGTGTTTCTGGAAGACCTAGGTGGGAGGATCACTTAAGGCCAGGAGTTCAAGGCTGGCCTGGGTAACATAGCATGACCCCATCTCTAAAAATATTTCCAAATTAGCCAGGCATAGTGGTGTGCACCTGTAGTCCCTGCTACTCAGGAGGCTGAGGCAGGAGGATCATTGCACCCAGGAGGTCAAGGCCACTGCACTCCAGTCTCAGTGACAGAGCAAAACCCTGTCTCTAAAAAAAAAAGAAGAAAAGAAAAAGAAAGAAAAGAAAAAAGAAAAGAGAAACTGAGGTTCAGAGGGATTTAAGTAACTAGCTCCAGGTCCCAAGACTTCTAATGCATACAGCCAGGATCTGAAGCTTATTTATCTCTTAAGAACAATCAAACATTCACTATAATAATTCCCTCCAGGCCAGAGGCGGTGGCTCATGCCTGTAATCCCAGCACTTTGGGAGGCCAAGGTGGGCGGATCACCTGGGGTCGGGAGTTCGAGACCAGCCTTGCTAACATGGTGAAAACCCGCCTCTACTAAAAATACAAAATTAACTGGGTGTGGTGGCGGGCCCCTGTAATCCCAGCTACCCAGGAGGCTGAGGCAGGAGAATGGCTTGAACCTGGGAGGCGGAGGTTGCAGTGAGCCCAGATCGCAGCACTGCACTCCAGCCTAGACAACAGAGTGAGATTCCATCTCAAAAAACAAAACAAAACAAAAATCCCTCCATAGTTACATGGCAGGTGCAACACTGACCATAGTACAGTCCAATTTCCTTACAATCTACTAGGAGAAATGATAGCGCAACAAATTAATTCAGCAAGTATTTGTTGAGTGCATTTGTTCAAGGTATGAAGAAACCAGGTATAAATGAGAGATGAAGCCCCATTCCCGGGAGTGACTATGAGGTGAGCATCATGTGCTGGAGTGTCCAAAACAGGTGGACAGCAGGCAGGCTGGCATGGAAATGGACAGATGGGACTGGAAGGCAGGAACCTGGGTCCAGTCCTGGTCTCACCGTCACTAGGCCCACGATCTCTGTAAGCCCCTCAAGTGCTGAGTCAGTTTCATCGTTTGTAAATAAGAATACTGTTGCGCAGAGACGTGCAGGTGAGAGATTGCCCAAAAATGCTTTGAAAACGATGCTAAGTAACTGTTAGCTTTTATTATCCCTATGTTTCTGCTAATCAAACCCAGGATAGTTTTCCACAGCAATCTGTGAGAGGCCCCATTAAATACCGTATTTGAATATTCCAAACTACCCCTTTGCAGGAAGGAGTAATTCTCTCACATGCTCCCTGCCTTGAGTGCTGTGCGGAGTTACAGAAAGTGAAGGGCCACAGAGGAGAATGGCTGCCTGGCATCTTTCCATATGAGCTCCTTCTTTCCATCCCTTCTTGGGCATAGATTTATATAGCACATTAACAAAGAGCCAGGGAGGAAAGGAAGAATTTCTAAAACCTTTGCTAGAAATCCTCAAGTGTTTAGCCACACTGGAGCTACCCCAGGTGCCGCTACCCCAGGTCTTCTCTGTGACCCTGCCCTGTCTCTGCTGGCTGAACACCATATCTGAATGACTGTGCCCTGACCACTGAGCTCCAAGGGTCTAGAATGCCACTTCACATCACAGGATAACAAGGCAGCAGCTGTCCACCCCTCTGAGCACGCCTGGATATCTGGCTGGTGTCTTTCCAAAGGTCTCCATCCTGAGCAGTCCTCAAGCAAACACTCGAACCTCCCGTGGTGAACTCAGGCCAGGACTGTGTGCTTGACTGTTGGTGGCAGCTGCTGAGCTCCAGGTGACACGGGTCATGAAGAGTTGGGCTTTTATCTCAGTTCTTGCAACAACCAGATCAGATGTAACAGGTAAGCAATTGGATTTCTTTGCCCAACTCCAAACTCTTGTGCCTATCAGAAAGAATCAAGCCAAACCCTAAAAGTTCAATTTCAGGTGCTGTGTCATTGTCCTCACTGTGACTTTTTCCTTCTTTCCTTCTTTCTCAGTTTTCTCAAGTTGTTTAGAGGAGAACTGCAGGGAATTTTTCCACAATATCCAGGAATGAACTTCCAGTAACATCTCCCTGAATCTGCAGTGTTCTCCTAAAATTCAAGCACATTTGTAGCCGACCTATCTGCATCTGCACAATTTCCCTAAGTATCATGGTGGGGAGATGGGGATATTCATAGTCTACCCTCAGGGAGAAGGCTCTCCTATCTTGGTGCCCATGGAACGGTAGGGAGAGGAGAGAATGCTATGAAAACAGTAGGAAGAACCCCTACCATTCAAAGAATCAGTCTACCCTTGAATTAGACTTCTTGCAACCTCCCTTCCTGATGCAAACCTGAAACCAACCATGGCCTCATGGACAGGAAGCCACCCAGCTTGATCTGTACAAACCTCCACAGAGTTGGCTACATGAGGCTGTCCCTGGTTCTGACACACACTCAATTATTTGAAGAAAGAAAAAAAAAACTCCCTCATACTGAAATGAAGCCAGCTTCTCTAGCACTTTCTTCCATTGATCCATCAGCTATAATGCACTTGCATTGTATCTTCAAAAAATATGGGCAGCCAAAATAAAAGGAATGGGTGTCTGCTCTATCTCTTCTAGAACTTTCTCTCTGAGAGGTCCTTTACCTTGTTTTCTGGCTTTTCTTAAGTTAAGATATTTAGACTTGTATCTTGACAAATTATAAATGGCTTTCTCCAGTTGCCCCTTTTCCTGCCCCCCCTCCTCTGTCCTTCCTCACAGCACAAGACCTTCCAGTCATTGCAGTTTTCGACATACACAGACCACAGAGAACACCCGGCAAAGGCCAACATAAGTGGCTGTGCACACCAAGAAAAAGACAGTTGTGCCTGCTTCTCAGTGATTATTAAGGGAAAAACAAAACCCACAATGATACACTTCACGTTTTTCTAATTTCCAGTCATGTGTCTCCATTCAGGCATTACCCACAACCTTAAATTCTCTCCAGAAGTATCTGAGCAAATGTGCCAACATTGCTCCAAATACAAGGTGCAAGTATACTCTACTGACATGAGCCATCATCCAAAACTCACCCATCTTCCTCTCACAGTCACCCCCACCTGCCAGAACATTCCCTGGTGGTGGGAAGAGAGGTGGCAAAAAACAGGGCATTAACTAATTAACACATCCTTTCACTCAACATGCTTGCCTTGAAGCAATTTTGTTTTCACAGCATCGGGCTAGAAAAAAAAAAAAAGAACCTTGAAAAATCATAGCCAATGCCTCATATATTCTGGTAGATCTATATTTGAAATCTCCAAAGAAGTAGAGAATTTTTTATTGTTGATGTTGATGATGATGATGGTGACATTTTTGCGTGTTGTTTGTTTTACATAAGTATTTCAACATAAAGAGAGAAATGTAGGCAATAATAAATATCTATGTAGCCACAATCTAGCTAACACAACAATTTACCATATTTTGTTCCAATTTATTTTTTGTAAAAACAAACAAACAAAAAAACAGCATTGAGATGCATGTACTTCTGTCAGAGCCTCCCTCCCTGATCCCAGTCACTTCCCTCCACTCCAGCAGGCAGCCACTGGCCTGAGGCTAATAGTAGCAGTGACATGAAGACTTTTAAAAATACTCACTACATATGTATGTGTAAAGAAATGGAGTTTTTCTTTCTACATAAATTATATCATATTGTATGTTCTAGTCTGCACTTGCTCTTTTCACTTGACATCCTCTTTTTCGACAGAGCCATAATGACCCATGCTGCCTAACTCATACATCCCAACGGCTAATATTTCTCCCATCTTAAAAATGAAAACTTTCCACGAACTTTGCCAACCATGTACTGCCCTCTCTGTTGTACTCTTCACCTTTCTTGCAATACGACTCCATGCAAGTGTTGTCCACCCTCGTGGTCTCCTAGTTTTCTCCCGAACTCTCTCAACTCACTCCAATTCGACTTCACCAGCAAGAAACTTTGGTGTCATAGCTAAAAATCCTTCCTGCCTAGAATTAGGACTTTGCTTCATGAGTGGCCAGGAGAAGCTTCATGTCTCAGTTCCCGGTGGTGGCTTCTGTGTGCCCTGGTAGCTTGAGAGCACCTTCCTCAGCTTGCCTGTCCTCAATGTTAGCACATGGGACCAAGCAGCTGGTGAACTGGCCCACATTGGGAGGTGCTGGCAATTCTGCCACCTCTGCCACTATGAGACTCTGAAGAATGCTGCACATACACAGATGCCCCTTGTAGAAGTCATTTCTGACAAGTCCTGAAAAGATATGTGAACATCACATTGAGCCTTTCCTACCCTTGCAAACACCCTCATGTGGGAGAAGGGGAAGAGCCACTGTCCAGGTCTCCCTGCCTGTGGATCACTCTCAACATCCACTCATCTCACCAGGTGCTAGGATGACAGAGATGCACAGTGTGGCCAAGAAGAGCTTTTCACCCCACCCGCTCCACCCCTAAAAACATACCTCTGTTGGGAGTTACTATAAGGGTCTATGAATGTTTAGATCCCCATTAGGGAAAGAACTCAGAGCTCAGGGATCAAGGATATGTGGTTCTCAGGCTCCTCACCTGCAAGAGGACATCTTTATTGTTCACCCATATGCTGAGCCCAGCCTTGCTCCCTGCCCCACTCATATGAAAAGCCTAACTATAGCTAACTGTATTTATAAATCCCATAAATACACAAGTCAGGCTCACAGTGGTTTTGTAAACCATTTCTTTCCTTTTATTTTTTTTTTTTTGTCCTATTCAATTACTTTGCATCTCAGTTGATGCCGAAATATCTGTGGATATGCACACATTCTAAAAACTTCAGTGTACTGCTCAGAAAATATGGAAAAATAAAACAGACACTCTGAATATCCTCAGTGAATAGCCTCTCCAAAGCTCAGCACTGAGAAACAAACTACCTGCACAGAGAAAACCGCAAATAGATGCTGTTTGCCCTGTTTGTATAGTTTATAGATGAATTTTCATTTTGTATTATGCTTTTCATACAAGTGCATCCTAAAAAGATTTTCACAATGAACTGTGTACACATAGTAAAGATTGCAGAGAGAGAGAAATAATAAAAGATATAAGCAAAGACAAAACTTTCTACCAAAGTTTTTAGGGGAAAAAGCGTTGGCCAGGATAAATAAAATATTTTTAAATGGGTGGTGTATAATTACATGATCAGAGAAATAACTCAAGGCAAGTAAATTGATGTTCTTTTCCTTTTTTTACATTTCTTGTCTTATTTCTCTCTTGGATAAGACAACCAAGGTTTGAGCCAGCTTCTGTCTTCTTCCTATCTATGGGACATTGAGTGGTTTATTTATGTTACCTCCATAACCTCAGTCTCTTCATCTGTAAAATAAAAGATAATTGGCTGGGTGCAATGGCTCATGCCTATAATCCCAGCACTTTGGGAGGCTGAGGTGGGCAGTTCACAAGGTCA